>NC_092587.1:171456000-171760500 GCF_047663525.1 Anas platyrhynchos
TCCTTCCATTTAATATGTATTCTTCATATCTTTATGATCAGGATAATTAGGAAACGTTCTCTATACTGCTCTCTCTAAGAATATTGCACATCTTGATAGCTTTATGATACCTCACTTTGCATATTTTCATTTTTCAGGGCAAACTGGAAGGAAATATTAGTAGAGCATTAAGAAGGATGAAGAAAAAATTATTCACAAGCACAAAATATCCTTTGACTGAGAACTGGGCTGAATGGGAAAGTTTCACCGATAACAAAACCGTTGCAGCTGAATAATTCCAGTTCTGGTACAAGAGGAGATTTTTAAATCATGGTTTGAAGACCCTTCCTAGTAACACACATGGAATTTAAAAATGATAATTCTTTTTAAATCCCAGAATAAGTCTCAGCATTTGCAGTGGGCGGGGAGATGTGAAGGCTGCAGAAAGTTGCTTTGTGAAGCAAAAAGAAAGAGGTACCACTGATGGATTAAAAATAATTGTCAGAGTGAATAAAAAGATGCATTTGAATGCTTATTTTTGGGTATCTATAGGTAGATGATAGTGAATTCCTACTGGAAGGAATCATGATTTAAAGTCAACGGCCACAGGAGAAGTACTTTTCCACCAGCTAACAGTCAGTAAAAATGTAGTGGGCTCAGGTAACTATTATGGTCTTAAAGAGAATACCAAAGGCTACCTACCATGTTATACCATGTAAAGGGACTCTCCTGGAGAAGCTGAAATTTGCATTCGACTTCAAATATGACATTTGAAATGCTATGCAATCAATGGGGGGTAGGGGAGAAGAATTTAAAAATGACTAGGTATATCAGCTAATTAAAATCCATCCTGAAAGTAGAAACAAGTATTTGTAAATAAAATGTAGAAACTGCCAAGAATGAACATTTTTAAGAGCAGCTGAAAAGTTGCAGTAGTCACAAAAACTCATTTTTAATTCCTGGATTTTTCCAATGTGTCATGCCACGTCTAACTCATTCCAGATGAAATGGAGGACTGTAGAAAGCTATGCACAAAGCACATCACTGACTTGCCTTCAGACACCTCGCCACAAAATCACTTGAGCTTTCTAGTCAGAGCATCTTTCTAAAGCATTTTTTTTCTTTTAAGTTTCAAAAGAGCCACCTGAAATCTCAACAGAAACTTACAACTGTTAATGAATTAAATCAAGCTATTATTTTAAGACTAAATGAAATTAAAAGCAACACAACTGACCAAAAAAAAATAAAAAAATCTAAGTAGCCAACAAAGTTTAGTCACTTTCCCTTTAAGGCAATCTTAGGTAGCTTGATTATATTGAAGGTATCCACTAAAAATTGTAGTACAATAAAGGGAACAGTTTCAGAACAATTGCTATTACCTTTCTATTTCTATTAGCAGTGAATATATTTAGTTGCTGTCAATATGTTTAGTTTTGTGAATATATTTAGTTGTATATATTTCTTGCTTAGAAATTATCACAAAATTTAAAATAAAATTAGCACTAAGTTCTGAATCCTATTTAGCACGTAATTCGCTTGATAACAACACTGACAGGGGTGATAAAACAAACTGGACTGCGGGAATGAATCTTGCACCCCCCACATCTTTAAGCCCATTTATTCTGCTGCAAGGGAACTGCTCTGCATTGCACTGCAGGCAAGAGACAGCCATAAAACTGAGATAGCCATTAAAAAGATTACTTCAGTGCAGGGGAGCCCTCCAGTGGGATAGAGTTATTATAGCGCTTACTATAAACTGCCTCTGGCTCCAACTTGCAGCGGTGTACTTTGATGTTCAGATGTTCATCTGTGCAGATGAACTCCCTGGGGAGTCAGTCACATCTGGAACAGTGAACACGTTGTTCCAAATCACATAGGGCATTGTCCAGCACATGTAAAAATAAATAAATTACATTTTAAAAAATATAAAAGCATTGAAAAAAAAAATGAAAGAAACACACTTGTTTACTGAAAAGCTGTGAGCCTGTCCACAAAGAATGCGAGCCCTTTGGTTAGAAGATGTCTTTGCATTCATGACAGCAAAGTTCAAGGCCAAAGTCTGCTAGACAAATCATGCCAGAAGCCCCCCTCTCTGCTGAAGGATGGTGATTTAACTATACAGGAGAGTTTTTAAAGCAAACACATTCCAGGCAGTTGCAAATTACTGTGTAATAGTACTATATTGTCAGACTGCATGCATGTATAACTACATAAATACCACAGAATTTTCTAAGACTACAGACACCTCTTCTTTGGGTCATTTTTCTCGCTGTGAGTCCTTGCCTCATTTCTTAGTTACTCCAGCCACATGTCTCAGGAAAAGCCATTAACTAATGACCCAGAACAGTGTCACAGATAAAACTTTTTTTTTTTGTCAGAATTGCCTGTAGATTAATGCCAACGTCAAAAGCATTGATCAGTGTTTACCTCTCTTGTGCTAGGCAGCTTTACAAAGCTTAAGTTGAGGTCCTAAGACACAAAAGAAAAATCTCAAGCAACAAGGGAGATCTCCACAGGAGATATCAAGAGACCAGCTCAGTCAGCTGGCATTACCAGGTATGGTGATAGTGTTTATAGATCAAGGGAAACACAGAATCATTGAGGTTTTAAGAGACCTCCAAGATCACCGAGTCCAACCTCTGACCCAACACTAACAAGGCCTCCACTAAACTATATCACTAAGCTCTACATCTAAACGTCTTTTAAAGACCTCCAGGGATGGTGACTCAACCACTTCCCTGGGCAGCCCGTTCCAATGCCTAACAACCCTTCCAGTAAGGAAATTCTTCCTAATACCCAACCTAAACCTCCATTGGCACAACTTTACCCCATTCCCCCTCATCCTGTCACCAGGCATGAGGGAGAACAGACCAACCCCCACCTCACTACAGCCTCCTTTAAGGTACCAGTAGAGAGCAATAAGGTCACCCCTGAGCCTCCTCTTCTCCAGGCTGAACAAGCCCAGCTCCTTCAGCCGCTCCTTGTAGGACTTGTTCTCCAGGCCCCTCACCAGCTTCGTCGCCCTTCTCTGGACCCGCTCAACCACCTCCATGTCCTTCTTGTAGCAAGGGGCCCAAAACTGAACACAGTATGCAAGATGCAGCCTCACCAGAGCCGAGTACACGGGGACAATCACTTCCCTAAACCTGCCAGCCACACTGTTTCTTATGCAAGCCAGGATGCCGTTGGCCTTCTTGGCCACCTGAGCACACTGCTGGCTCATATTCAGCCGACTATCAACCATCACTCCCAAGTCCTTCTCTGCCTGGCAGCTCTCCAACCACTCATCTCCCAGCCTGTTGCACTGCTTGGGGTTGTTGTGCCCCAGGTGCAGGACCCAGCACTTGAACCTCATACAGTTGGCCTCAGACCGTTGGTCCAGCCTATTCAGATCCTACTGCAGAGCCTTCCTATGGCAATATTTAATCACAAAGCAAATGTGGTACTTCTGCTTGCTCAGTTTCACTTTTTCTTCACAGTAACATTTGGGAAGGTTGTACCTAAACATTCAAGGACAAACTAGGTAAAAGAAAAAAGAGTTTGAAATTCTTTACTTTTGTGAGCTTAGAGATAAGCTACTTTCATAAAATAGTCCTAGCATTAAACTGGTTTTACATGCTCCCCCTCTTTGGTAATTCCAGTCATTTCAATTTCATGTCACTTCAGTCACTTCAGAATATCAACCCTTCCACCTTGTGCATGTCACATGAATTTCAGTCCTCTTGCAGATGCCTTCTTGAATTCAAGAGAAAGTACAAGCATATTCAGTATATTCAGAAGTGACCCTCTGTTGTTGCACTTCAAATTGCACATTTTACAAAGTACAAAAACAGATGAGGTTATTCCTGAACACTATATTTCTAAAATGCACAAATAATGAAGAAATTAGGCCTTGCTCAATTATGTGCCTATTTTTTTTTTTTATTTTCTTTGGTGAAGCACTGGAAGTGTTATTACATTCTAAGAACAAAATGACAGAACATTGGCATTTCAAAAAGAAGGCAAAGACTAATTACTAAGGAGTCAAAAGAAAAATGTGGTTTTGTTCTACACTTCCATTTTCTTCCATTCAGCAAGAACAAGAGTTGATTGTATTAAAATATTTCATTAAGCCTTGAATTTTCAAAGGTTGAAACAAGCTGTTCAGTGTTTAAATGTTCACAATACAGGAAAAATAAGAAGTAAGTATAATCAGTATAATTACAGAGGGAAAAATAAGCTTTGCTTTCACTGATGCCAAATTCCAACTAATGTGCAAAATGAATGGTTGAATCACATGATGTCTTAATACTGTATCAATTTATTAATATTAAATTAGAATACATGAAAACAAAATATTTATACAATTAATCTCTTTCAATCTAGACCAAATCCCAAGGCAATAGAAAAAATATAATTCATAGGGGAAAAAAAAAAAAAAAAAAAAAAAGTCTTATTTGACTGTAAAACGTGAGCTTTATATTTCTTATTACATCCTCACCACATGCATGGAACAGCACTCCATGCATGCATGTATTTTTTCCCTTTTTAACATCTTTATGTCTTTAACATAACTATGCCACAAAAAACACAGCTGTTGAGTTGAACTCTGATGGTGGCAGTGATCTGACAAAGCATGAACTTTCTGATTAGAAAGTCTGATCAGACCATTTGTATGAGCTAACTCCACTTACAAACTGCTTAGACTATATATTGTCTTAATACTGTATCAATTGATTAATATTAAATTACAGTACTGTTAAGTCTGTTAAGTAAGACCATTTTGGATACGTTGATGTTTTCACTGGGTGAACTCTGGAAAGTGCTTTAGGGTGAGATGGTTCCTAGTACTGAATATGCCAAGTTTCCAATTTTTTTTTTATTTTTTATTTTTTTCTATATGCAGTGATTCAATATACAGTGAAATGACTCTGACAACATTTTAATTCCAGATCAGGGTCAGGCTGCAGAGACAGGAGAGAGGCTGCAGAGAATCAAGTTCTGGGAGTGCATGATGCCATGATTAGGGTATAACTCATGTGGACAGAGCTCGAAGTTGATCTGTAATCTTATTTTGTTCACAACCTACTCTGACCCCCAAGAGGATATTTTGGTCAAAAAGTTCAGAGTCCTCTCATTTCAAAATCAGCAACAAAACAATAAATAAATGCATAACCTGGGGGACTGTCAGTTGCTTTTGCCACATTCAACTCAGTGTACTTATGCTAATTTACACCAGCTGAGAACCTGCCCCACTGTATTTCATTTACTCTTGTAGTCCTTTAAAAAACAGGCAAGTTCACCTGGTGATTTTCCCCAGACTTTTGAAATCAGTCACCAAACTACTTATGAACTTCTTTTTGATTCTGTTCTCTGCAGTTTCTCTGCATGGAAAAAACTTCTTTGTAATTTACAGAGATTTCAGTGAACATAGTGATTATTCCATCTACTGTGTTATCTCATAAACTCAGCAGCAGAATCAGTGCTCTTGCCAGCCATTCCACAGGAAGCTATCATCCTCACTAATGGTATATCAATATGCTTAATTAAAGACTAGAAAGCAGATGAAAGCTCATGTTCATAGAATGTTTTCAACGCAGAGACAACTAGTGGATGTTTGCATCCCAGCAGACAAAGAAATTAATCAAAAGATAGCAAGCCACTAAAATAAATAAATAAATAAATAAATATCACAAGACAAATAGTGACATGATCCATGCAAAACCAGCTTAAAAATAGTAAGTCATTCTACCAGTACATCAATTGAAAACATCTTTTTGAAGAACAGAGGTAAAATGGAAAAGATGGTAATAAAAAATTTGCAAGCTTGGAAGCTTATACAAGTTCACTCTCAGTGAGACTGACAAACAACTGACTCTATTATAAACGTAAAAATACATTCTTGTGGTTTTAGCTGTAATAGCTAACTTTCTTTGCAGAGGCTCACACAAAAGTGTCTTTTGGATTTTTGATTAAAATAGTGGTGATAATTCACCATTGTTTTAGTTGTTGCAGATCTGTGCTTACACAGAGCCAAGGACTTTTCAGCTTCTTGTTCTACCCTGCCAGTGAGAAGGCTGGGGGTGCACAAGGAGCTGGGAGAGGACAAAAACAGAACAGCTGGCCCAAACTGGATAAAGGGACATCCTACATGGTGTCATACTAAGCAGTAAAAGCTGGGGGAAACAAGGAGGAAGGGGTACATTTGGAGTGATGATGATTGTCTTCCCAAGAAACCATGACATGTGATGAGCCCTGCTTTGCTGGAAGTGGCTGAACACTCGTCTGGCGATGGGAAGTAGCAAATGGATTCTTTATTTTGCTTTACTTGTGCACATGGTTTCTGCTTTCCCTAGCAGACTGTCCCTGCTTTCCCTAGAGATGATGACTGATATAGGCAAATGAACATACTGAAAAGCTTTCTGCCAAAACAAAATAAAATTTTGCATTTTGTATCACCCATGATGAATAGCATTTGACTGTTGAAATCACATCCTCCATTCCCCATAAAACAAATAATTACCAGTGTATCAAAGACAGGAAAAATTCCTAATACAGACTGAAAATTCTTTAAACTGCAAAAGATCGTGGAGAGAGGAAAGAAATATTACATCATACTTTATACTCTTCTATAATTCCCTGGGTATGGATTAGAAGGAGCTCCTGAATCAAGGCCAGTAACTCCTAAGTTGGGCAATCAAGCTATTTCACCTTTGGTAAATGCATGGTAATGCTTTGGTAAAACCTAAGCCCTTTTGAAGGTTAGTGACCTTATTCTAGTTTTTAACCTGACTTTACCCATAGCAAAATGGACACATTTGGTTCCTCTTTTACCATTCTCCTTTAACTCATTTCCTAGCATTTACCCTGGATGTGTTGCCACTATGCAATCAAACCTTCTCTTGCTAGACTAGAAAAGCCTGTTTCTTTTAACTCATTTTAGAAAGATTGGCTCTCCATTCCTTAATCATCCAAGTACCACTTTTTTGCAGGTTTTGCGTTTTGAAATCATTTGATGTCAGTGAGGTTATGTAGAAGTAGTTCTGTAATAGAAAGAAATAGAAGATGTTCTGCAGGAAAGACTTAATGATACTTGTGTGCCCTAGAATATAGTTGTTGGTTATAATGGAAGGAAATAACTTTAGGTTAATAACTTGGCCTTTCTAGACTCGAGGCTTTCTTTTGTTTCCTCGCAAACTGCTTTATTATTAATTGCAAAGAGCAAATCATAATAAAATTGGAATGCATAAACTCAGCTGTGCCAAAAACTCTCCCTAACCTCAAGGACATTTTGCCATTAGCGAATGCCTCACACAAAACTAAAAATAAAAGCATAGACTCAGCTTTCAAGATTCACTTTCTACAGCTTCTCCACTCTGCCAGACCACAAAAACCAGGCAATAACTGTATCTACAGCATAGGATACTCTATTTCCTCTTCCTAAAGGTTATATTTGCTTATATATCAGCTTATGCTTCAAGAATTTACAGTGTAGAGTGATAAACTCCTTGTTACATTATTTTGGCATAGCTTTTTCATTCTTTGGATTATTGTTAGATTTAAATGGAAATGTATTCTCATAATTTTGTTTTCTATTTGACAGAACCCCAAAGCCTTATACTTTTATACGTGGAAACAGGTGATAAGCAGCCTCAAATGTCACGGTTAATCTCAGATCATGTTTTCCTTGTCTTTAGAAGATTGAACTAAATTTTGCAGAAAATGCCAACAAGCCCTGAATCAGCTCTGTTGCTAACACAGGTTACACTGTTAGATCAAAATTTGTCACATGAGCAGTTCTGTCAGCAGTGGCAAAAATGTGGTATGAAGTGAATTCTTTAGTATTTTCATAGACCAAACGACTCAGATTTTAATAAGTTTCAACCTGGGTCTTTTCTATTTCTTCCTGCCAACATATAACTTTACAACCTGGATTCATACAGTTGGAAATAATAATAATAATAACAACAATAATAATAATAATAAATTATCAATTCCCTGGCCACATAGTTTAAAAAAAAAAAAAAACAGACACAGTAGCACAAAAACATTAATTGACACATCAGCGGTAATTGGTAAGGAGATAAGGACTACTTTTATCATCTTAGCTTTACTATGCAACAGGTAACAGATCTAGACTTAGAAAAATTTTGCATATTTTTGTATTAAAGTCCTTTGCTGACTAAATGAAGCTTTTCAGTCAGCACGAGCAACTTGGTTATTTCATGGTATTTCAGAATCATATACTTATTTAAGTTGAATGAGACCTCAAGAGGTCATCTGGTCCAACTGTGACATAAGGGCAGCATTGCCATTAGATTAGGTAGCTCAGGGCTTTATCCAGCTAAGTTCTGAGTATTTTCAAGCATCTTCCACACCATTTGCAGCAATGTGTTCTAATAGCTGACTGACTTCAGTATGACTTTTTTCCTAATATCTAATTAGGATTTTCCCTGAGGTATCTCGTGCCCATTGCTCCCTATCATTCCCCCATTTAAAAAAAATAAAATAAATAAATAAATAAATAAGACTTGCTCCATCTTCTCTACAGAAGAAAAAAATTGTTCTCCCATTAGAAAGCTGAAGACATCCGTTTATACACAGGAAGCAGGTGGGGAGAAAAGTAAACAATACTATTTTATTGTGACACTTCAGAATACTGAAAAATCCTGTTATACAAGAACTGAAAAAAAACAGGATCAACCCACAAATAAAAGCATCTGTGGGTGATTGCTAAATTAACACCAGTTAATTTCTTAAGAACAGGAAATATTTTACAAGGTTTCCTATTTCAACAAAATGTGTTTAATAAATGGATTTTCTGTTTCAGTCCTGTTATCTTGCTCTCTGCCAACTCCAAAATGATATTGCCAACACATGAGAAGTGGAGAACAATGAGGAAAAAAAAAAAAAAAGATTCAGTGAACTTTGACATGCACATTATTAAGATAAAACTCATACTCCTCTTTCAGCCAAGCTTTAATGAATTGTAAATTTTTCCCCTGAAAGAACAGTGATTAGCTATTGATTTAGAAAAGGTAAAGGGATGTGATTAAAAATAAACTACAAATGAATCAAATTACAACAATGTGGAATGTCATCGTATGAAAAAAATTGAACCATCCTATATACACTATATCCTATATACTAGCCTACAGCATGGGAAGAAAAAATGTAGTTCTTTATCTCAGAACGCACAAAGTACAGATAGAAGAATCATCATGTATTGCAGAACAGGTATAATTCCTGGAGTGAGCTATCTGAGGCTTTTCTCAAGATCCAGATGTATTTTATTAAGCCTCCTATTTCTTTCTCTCAACTGAGTCTTCATTTTTCTCTTGCTCAAATGATGCAGGGAAAAAAAAAAAAAAGTATTTTTTATTCTTTTCAGGAAAAGTATTTTTCTTGAGCTTGCACTGCTTAAAGACTAAGCAGATTCAATATTTGTTTTTTGGATGGCTTGAATATCACCTCTACATATATGTCTATATTCATAGATGACAGGATAAATGTACTACGAATCTTAATTGGAAAGTATCCTTAAATTATGGTGGTAATCTGGCTTTCAGGAAATAGATAAAAAGCATTGAAGTGACACATGCAAACCTAAAAAATATAACTTTGTTTTCCTATTTGATTTCAGCTCATCTGTCTTTTTAAAGTCCTCCTCTCCCTCAGGATGTCTCAGTATTTTAGTAGACATGAGATATTATGACATATTTTCCCCATTCCAAACCTAACCCCCATCTTAAAACAGCATCCTAGAGCTGACTCTGCTTTACCAGAACCAGAATCTGTCTTAACTCTGCAAAGGTTTCAGATTCCACAGATTCCACAAATAAACCAAGTCCTTCAGATTCTGATACCTCTAAACTTAAGCCCAACCCTGACTGCTAAATTATTACAGTGACTCCTGTCCACACCAGGTCTAGCCGGAGGTGACTTGTTCCCTTTAATAATATTTTGAGTAGACTGAAGTTCCACCCCACCATGCTCCCTTGACATACAATGAAGCAAATACAAATTGAAATCCAGAACTCTGTAGCGTGGAGACCTATTTTATTCTTCATGTCTGCAAAGTAATTTAGAAAGCAACAACAGGTGGCCATTAAAAAAAAAAAAAAAAAAAAAAAATTCAAGAGAAAGCTAATTTTGATTCAAAATTTGAGGTTTGGATAGTTTTTGATAAGGGTTAGACTTGAATTAGGGTTCATAACAGTGGAGGCTAATGACTTTAATTTCCTACTGGTTTATATAGAATAACACAAGACATGCTATCATAGAAAGGTTGTCTTGTGGTCAATCCTGGGGCAGATAAGAATGCCTATATAAGTATTGGGGTTGGGTATATACAGGGTTTAAAACAAAGCCTGGAAAACTAGCTTCACTGTTACCTCTTTGTTATAGTGCTCTATACCACCTATAAATGTAGTCTAAGGGTCAGAATTCATAAAAAGTAATGATTTTTAGTTATTTTTGAGACAGACCATGTTTTCAAGACTCTGCCTAAAGTTAGATTTAAATCTATAAATTCAGTAATGCTTTGGAATAATAAGAAGAGGACACCTATGGTTTGTGGGGTATATATATCAGAGGATAGAAAAGACATGAAAAGCATATTGATAGTTTTTGCTTTAATCCTAGCCAAGAAGTCTATGAGTTTATGTTTCTATAAGGTCAGAATAGATTAAATTTACTAGTGAATCATCTGCAGCACACAGAGCTAAAATGATTTACAGCACCAACATGGACAACAAACTGTGGGATGGATTAGCCTGCTTGGTCACAGTAGTTGTACTCAAGGAACAGTTATGAGTCTGTATAACCTTCACGGATAACCCAGATAGAACGGAGGTAATGTAAATAACAGAATTGCTTGCCTACGTAATTCTAGCCAGAGATTACTAGAATTAAGCAGAATTGGGATTAGGAATTGTGTAACCATGAGTAATAATGCTGGATCCTTCAAGACCAACATGGGTAGGATGAAAGGAGGGGTGGCAGAAACAAGACCCTCATCTGATGTTAGCAGTTATTTCAAGTGTGATTAGTCTAGCTCAACTGAATAAAGATGAGAGATGGAGAACAAACACTTTTTACTGAATCGAGCAGACCTAGAAGCCGAAAGTTGTTGCCAGGGAAGGAGAATGGCTGAGATGACTTCTGAGACAGGAAAAACATAGTAGACCCTAATGTCAAGACCTGGAGTGAAGACTAAGTGTATTATTAACCTTCATTACATTTGGGGATTTATGGTAGTTCTCAGCAAATTTCTCAAGGGTCTTTCTCAAGATGAACTTCAAAACAGTACATTGCTGGTGTGTTTCAAACCTACTTTTGGTAACTTCTGATTTCCAGCCTATACATATTCATGGGCAGTTTATATAAATTTGTTGATTCATTCTGTTAATTATCCAAAGACATAGAGATCACTATGCCCATGTACAAATCATTATGTGATTAAAATCAGATTCTCATTCAAATAGCCCTGTCAAACTCTTCAAAACAGATGAAAAGTCTGCCTAGGTTTTACAGTCCAGACAGGTTATTTTACAGCTGAGCCACAGAGAGTTCCTACACAAGACTACCATTCATTGGTTGCTGTCAAAAGCTTGCAGGCAAGAGTCCAAATCCAGCACAACATTTTCTGCCTTACTTTCTCTCACCCTTGTCTTTGCATACCTAACACAGCAAGAATACAAAAGGACCTGACTTTGTAGAGCCAAGCAAAGCATACTGAATTGCCTTTCGCTTCCAACCAACAGGCAAAGAGAAAAAGATCTGAACCTTCTCCCATCCCAAGAGCTAACAGCGAACTTAGACATCAGACAGCTAAGTGGGTCTTACAGGAGAAAAAAAAAAATGCAAGCAAGAAGAGTTTCTGGGACAGTTCAGAGAGACTGAAGTCTTCTCTGGGGAAAGGAAATATATAAAAATAACTTTGAGGTGGTGTAAGACTGAAAGAAAGTAAAGACTGCAACCCAAGAACCATGAAACAGACCAAAACAGATAGAAAATACTGTTCTTACCCCAACATGAGAGATCAAACTTGAATCTGTACATGAGACTGATTTTTTGTTGAAAACTTTTTTTTGTTTCCTAAATGGGAAAAAAAAAAAAAAAAAAAAACTTGTAATATTCACCTATGTATATTCTATTACCTGTTATCAGCTGTGCCTGTTTATGCTACCCAGAAGCTCTGAATATTTTCCTGGATATTTAAAAGGCTGCATACTCTGTTATATACCTCCCAGAGGCTTCTGTAGCTCTCTGCAAATAGAATTGAAGCATAAACACTTCCTCTTTATGCTTAAACAAGCAGTTTTTCTTAACAGGGAGTATCTTGGGGATATTTAAAGTTAGCTTGCAACACAGAAGTAGGATACGCAGCTTCTCAGATCAGGAATTTTTCATCATGATATTGATTAAAAGCTGACAAATGCAAACATACACTTCCAGGTTCACTTTAGTCAATAATAGCTGAAGTACTAATTGCCTGATACAATGGTACTAGCTGGCCACAACACACTTCACAAGCTACCTAGGATTTCATATATGAATGTAACTTTTTCTCTTTCTCTATCTTGACCCATTCCAAAAGGTTATTTACTAATTGAAAAGAAACATTACATCCCACTAGTGGGTTTAGGGTTCACCAACCCACTAGTTGTCATTTTTGTCATTTTTAACAAAAGAGAAAATGTTCCGTGCATGTTCCAAACAATGTAAAGGTTGCTCTCACAAGTTTTATTTGCATACATACGCCCATGTAAAATTGTCTGAATCAATGTCTCTTAGCTTGCCTCAGGATTTAATTTGCCAGACCTCTATCCATAGCTACAAGTTACTGTTCTCCCAGAGCTCAAAGATTTAGCTGTCCTTGAAGAAACACCAGCTCTGAGTTTGCAACTATAGCACCTACATTCCTCCTCATTCACTGGGCCACACCACCCTGCAGGTTCACCACTCCTCTTCTGGTTTCTGAGCCAGGAACAAAAGCAAGACCATGTTAGGACTGGGATAACTTCTAAATTTTAGCTCATTGCCAAAGGTAGAGCAAGTTATGGTCCCTTCCCTTTCTGTCAAGTGAATCTTGACTTCTTGGTGAGAAGATACCTCTGAACCCACATCCAAAAACTACACCGTTTAAAACAAACAAACAAACAAAAATGCACAGCAGAGGATAAAGTCAAGAAAGCCTCAGTGTGTAAGTCCCCTTTCCTACAAGCAAAATGCCTTAGAGTCTGGAATCATCTGGTGGTCTGCTGCCGAACCATACTTTCGGCTGAATGTCTATCAGTGCTGCTGCCCTTTCTAGTGATAGTGTCCAGTTGTAGCAATCCCATTTCCAGACTTCCCTTGGGAAGTCCCAGAAGAATTTTTCTAGAATTTTTGCTTTGCTGTTTCTTAAAATAAAAGTCATCTCTGCTTATAGTCACAGGATACAGAAATTCTCGGTCTTATCAGCCACTCCTGTAGGGCTGATTTCTCAGACATATAGCCCCTGTTTCCACCAAAGCTCCTTACCTGAATTCAAGCCAAACTAGTGTAGCTATATAGTCTTTAGTGTTTCATGCTTCTCATTAGTTAATGATGTATCCCCAGCTGGGGATCCATTCCAGCTCTAGTTATAGGTACCATGGCAGAAAGTTTTTTTTAAATTACCCACTGCAATGAAGACTTCCCCATCTATTGCAGATCCCTATGTCCTTGCATTCGTTTAAGGTCTCTTTTCCAGGAGCCGTTAAGCAGAGCAAGAACTGCTACTGTAGCCATTATATAGGTCAAGAGCTGTTACTATTCCTGTCACTAGACGTTCATTATTCACTATTCTCTGGTAATTTTGACCATATTTGATTCTGCATAAATTGGTTCCATTTCCTGTTAACGACCTCAATCAGTACAACTCTAAAATGCCATTCTTTTTCTACTCAACAAGAAACAAGAAAAAAAAAAAGAAAAAGAAAAAAAGAACAAAAAAAAAAAAAAGAAGGAGAAGAGGAGGATATTTCTATCTAATTTACTCTAACCAATATAATTTTTTAAGAGAAAATAGCTACTTTGCTTCAAATGTAGTGACAATGTACATTGGATCCACCTTCTTCAGCTGACTGCCTCCTTTATCAAAAGAATTATTTTACCTAAATTTTCCGCACCTAACCTGGAGAAGTCTGAAACTTCTAAATTGAAAATAAGCTTCTCTGGGCTGATTGCCATCAACTGTACCTATTTATGTCAGCAAAGGCATTCACCTTTCTGAGATTTTTAAAGGTTTGGGTACTCTATTCCATAACCCTAATTCCTTTCTGTCATACCTGTGATGAAATCTGTAAAAGTCTACTCCCCACCATCACCTCATTCTTACCAAATATCTAGGTCTTCTAAGTAATTCACCAAGAATGTACCATACTCTTCAAAATTCCACTCATTACTATTTGCCATAGTTACACTAAGCTGGTCCCCATCTCTCCATTATAGCTGGAAAACTTGACTAGCTAGGAAAAAAAAAAAAATCTAAGATCTGGTGTACATCCAAAGTGAAAAACAAACGAATAAAAAATCCTATTACGCCTCCCCAAGAATTCTGAATCTACAAAGGTTAAACAGCAATGTTTGCCAAGCCATGCCTAAGGGCCTGCAGCTGTTAACAATAAAGAAGAGTAGATGGACTTGATCAGCAGTCAATCTCAAATGCTTCTGAATCAATTGGATGCTCTTCATGCTAGCTCACGAAAAGCAATACCTATAATGGACCTGGATCATGCAATTCTCCTTCTAGGCATGATACTATGATCTCTTTCAGTGGACAGCTCCCAATATGTAGAAAGAGCTGGTAGCTTTAAATGATCCTGGGAATCATTACATGTTCTGGTAATGATTGCCAAGGTAATGGCTCTCTGGAACCTCCTCCTTACCCCATGAGAAGCCAGCTTCTCCTTATTAAACCCACTATTAACATCAATTTTATAATGCCTGCCTACTGTCCCAAACAGCTTTCAAGTTGAACCCATTTTTTCAAGCACAAATAAGTCTAATAAGAATCCATCAGAATCAGCATAAGTTTTTGTTTGTTTGTTTTATTGTTATTGGTAGAGGTTTGTTTGTTTGAGTTTTGTTTTGTTTTTCATATCAACATGGAGTTTGCACTTAGGAAAAAAGAAAGAACAAAGGATGGAAAGCAAGCCAAACCTAAGGTCTGAACCCAGCACCACAGACCTTGACTCACCACAGAATTCAAGGACAGGTGTAACTTTCACTTTACTCACAGGACAGAGTGAAACTTTCTTTCTCTCTCTGAGATTCCAAATGCCTCAGCACCATTTGAAATAATTTCCACAAATCTGTTTCACTTTTTCATTCTCTGAGTGTACGTGCGGCTCTCCATCATACACATAAGCACTACATATAACAAAACAAAGCATTACTGAAGCCAGTAACACTGTGCAAATATGACTGGTTTCCAACTAACGTAGTTTGTGGAGAAAACGCCATTACTGAAATATTTTTAATGAAATTCATACATTACTTATTTTTCCTTATTGTATTATCATTATTACCTACCATAGCGGCAGAGGTAAACAATATAGCTGTTAGGCCCAGCCTAGCTCTTTCTGCAGTTCTCTTTATCAATAAAAGAACGTGTATGCAAGGAGCAACTTTGGAGATGCAAGAGGTCCATAAAGACGTAGGAATACTAATGAACTGGAAAAAGAAATAAATAAAAAAGAAAACTGCAGTTCCTCTCCTGTTCTCGAGAAAAGAGCATGAGTCATTCCCATGAACTCACTGACATTTTGAGCCAAAGAGTGAAAGTAAGCATTAGCTGTGATAGCAGTAGTGATGCCTAGGGCACAGGAAACAAAATCTTGTACATCTGTGGTAAGTTAAGCAGCAGTGTGATCAAAATGCACCTCTACAACTTGCTTTTTATTTTCTAACCTCAGAACTCCATATACTGTGTTTCACAGAGTAACAAATATTGCTATGTGCAGATTTATACGCCTGCTGGTTGCCTTGCTCCCAAGATGGTTGTGTTTCTGAAAAGAACCCAAATTACCTGGACCACTAGGGGTGAATCTTGGTGAGAAACAGAGGAGCTGAAGTTGAGTCCTATCTTGTGGCAGTGGAACTGCTACGGCTACTTTGAAGAGCAAAAGATTTTGCTTAGAGCTGAAAAGAATATGCTGCTAGAAACACTAATTAAATGTCTGTAAACTCAGCAATTTGTGATAGTCACGTAACACAAACAGCTTAGCAAATCTTCTCATGGAATTACTGAAATCAATTTTAATGACTTAGTTCTAATTCTAAAATCTAAAAAATTATATCCCCTTGAATGCAGACACACACAATGGATTAAATAAATGGTAGGGTTTCCCCCAATATAAAAGAAAATTTGAAGAGAAACAAGTTTTTGATTACAATGAGAGAGATAACAGGAAAAGCAGTTCTATCCTGTTGAAGTCTGCTCTATTTTATAAACCAATAAAATACAGATTAATAGATTGTGCAATAAAAATGGAAATACGATAGATATGTTTCCTCCTTGATAGTCATTTAAACAGAAATTTCTGCTCTGTTTTGTGAGAAGTACCTTCTTGCTGAGGACTGAAGGAATTGAGAAAGGCAAAATTTTGTGTAGCAGAAAACCAGCAAGTTATCCAAATTATACATGGTTTCCTAGAACTAATAATACCAAAGAAAGACAAACATCCTCTTGGAGTAAGAGCTACTACTCTATTACTAGAAAAGACAAAGATCTTAAATACAGGATTGATAAAGCAACTAGCAATTACATTGGGTTACACTTCCTCTACATCACTTCCCAAATAGAATCCAGTAAAACATAATAAATCTGTGAAAATACATAATGGCCAGTTAAATTGAGACACTAAGACAGTATTATACACCTCAGTTGGACACAAAGATGTTCCATCACAAGTATTTATTCACCATTTTCTCCCTTATTGCCTGCAGCAGTCTTGCCTTTAATAGTAAGGTACATCATGTCAAGAGGTTAAACCACAGTAGAAAGTCAATTAGCATGCAGTGCTTCATCTTAGCTTTCAGACTAACAAGTCTAGTGATACCCTTCCAAACACAGGGAGAGAGAAGCAGAAAATTCACAAAAAATCTCTTGTGGGAGCCTTCCATAGACACAAATCAGGACATTCTGCACTACAGCAGGCATCCAGGGAACCTCTGATTTCCAAATGCCATTCACTTTGAGTTGTGGCTATGTGGATGCTGTGAGGATTGTTTCTTTGTCATCAGGAAAATCTAAAACATTGGCTTGCACTCTTTAACTTTCATTAAGCCTCCCTGGGTAGAAGACAGGGAAGAGAAAAGGGGTGGCCTTCAGTGTAGCCAAGAAGTCATACCCCAGTAATTCCTACTCACTTTTGCAAGCGAACTCTTAAATTTGCTCACTAAATGCAGTTCTATTAGTCAACAGCAATCTGTTTGCTAATTATAACAAAGAACAAAAAGTTTTCATGAAAATAAAAGGTTGAAATCAAAAACAATTAAAAAGACAACTACTGTATTTTGACTGATGCAGTGGGCACAGGCACTTTGTTAAGATAAAGCATAATCATAGAGTACAGAGATTTGGAAGGAGCTTTATAAAGGAGCAACAGACATGAGAATACTAAGGATAGAGTTTGAACTGTTACTGTCAACTGTTAAAATATAAACAGGACAATTTTAAACAGGATGGACAGAGAAAATAAATCCAGTAGTATTTTTTTCATGTTTTTGTACCTTTCATTTCAAAGAAGTATGCTCTAGAAAGCAGATGCTTTTACAGAAAGCCATGACAAAAGCATAACATCTGAGGTGAAAAAGAAATTGTAGTTGTTAGACAAGTTCATCTTAGTAGTTGTAAGTAGCATCTGCTTGAAATTATCCTTGATGAACAAGATATATTCTTAAATTCCTGTGTAATCTGTAAATCTTTGATTTAGACATTTTGACTTAGAACTTGAGGGATTCAGTTTGAAAGAGTGCCTGAATGTTTCTCCAAGTAATCATAAAATTCTGTCAAGAGGTGTTAAAAATCCAAGTACTCAGCATAAGCACTTTGAAGAACACACATCAGAGACCCTTACAGAAGCTTAGATATTTTTAATATGAATAACACTGAAGAATTAAGACCTGGTTTTTTCTGACTCCAGAAAGTCCATTAATTCCCCACAGATGGATAGATTCCAACCTCACAGATGGAAAAGTGAGGCATACTGTGTTGATGAGATTGAGACAAAAACTATGTATTTGCCAGTATGCATGCAGTTTCTGCCCAAGTAAATGTGATTACTCCTTCCTTTTATCCTTGAAAACATGGCTACCCTAAGCTTCCACATTAACATGTTTCATCTCTAAAGGGCAAAGGGATCTTTTTCATTACATACAGGTTAAATGGTATTAAATTTAAATCAAAGTAGTTACATAACAGCCATATAACAAGGAATTTTAGGTCTGGATCTCCCCAAGTGATCCAGGATTATGAAATCTCCCATTGTTATAGGGAATGAATAAGCATTTAAAACCAGAGCTTTGGTGAAGAACCTCCCAAAGAATGAAACC
Organism: Anas platyrhynchos; assembly: GCF_047663525.1. NCBI lineage: Eukaryota > Metazoa > Chordata > Aves > Anseriformes > Anatidae > Anas > Anas platyrhynchos. Next base: position 171,474,544 of record NC_092587.1, read on the forward strand.
ATGTGAATAAAGTAATTCATGCAATCAGCAGAAGACTTTGCTCTTAGCTTAACTCAGCTGTTTCAGGGGGCAACAAAAAGAACATGCAAGGTTCCTTTCCAGTGTCTGGAAACTGTATTTTTTTTTTTAGCAGTAGGCAATGCACACATAAATGCATATGTATTATCTTTTTAGCTCTTTTTGTTTATTCTAGCCTTTTATACATACTGACAGAGAATGGTGGACTAGGACGAAGAACATTTTCTTGATTTTCTTAATTTCCTGTGTATCTCAAGGGAAAAAATAAATAAATAAATAAATAAATAAATGTTTAGATTAAACCCTCCTTAATTAACTGTTTAAAAAGAAGTTGTCATAAAGTGTTTCTCCTACTATTAATGGTAATTTTGAATGTTGTTTTGTAAGAAAAAGATTAGAGGTAAAATATTTTTGTATTTTGTAAGTTTATTTATTGAATCTGTCAATGTTTATAATCAGTGGCTCTTTTTCAGTGTTTTGAACACAACACAAACAGCAAGCTCATTTCAAATGTTTTATTAGAACATACATTTTTAAAATCCAAAAAGGCATGGATGTTCAGACAGGAACAATACAGGATTTATTTAAGAAAAATAAAGTTATTAACTTGCTATTGCATCACAGAAGTGTGAAGTTTGAGCTAACCTAGTTCAACATATACATTTCATCTCTCGTGTCATTCAAGCCAACCTCTTCTAAGTTGAGCAGTACAAAAGCCATTTAGATTTTCTTTCAAAAATCAAGCCCAATTTGCTGTGGGAATAAGAAAATTTCCAGTTACTGTTTGTACATATCCCAGAAATTTGTGCTATTTTCTGTGGGTTTAAGCCTGAAAATAAGCTTGCAGAGAAAATTTATTCCTTGGAAAAAGAGAAGTATAAACCATAGTGAACTTCAGAGTTACTGTAACAAAGAAGTCAATTCAAAGAAAAGGTATCAAAACAGGGAAAATAATGTTAAAACTGATGATAAAAATTAGACAAATTTAATTTCTGAAAATTTTTATTCTTGTGGCAGAAAGTGATGATTTCTACAATACATTTGCTGATTTTTTAAACTGCTTTTGAGACAGATGCATATTTGAAAATTTGAATTTATTGTTAGCATTTTTATATCATCCTGTGTATCCTCCCAGTTCACATACAGTAATGGTAAGCTGCACTACAAAAAAAAAAAATCTTTAGTATCTTGACACAGTGTTCTTGGTATTCAAAACTCCGTGTTGTTTGTAGAACTCTGAAATATTTTCAAGTGCAAAAGTTAATCTTGAGCTCTAGTTAAAATAAATGCAATTCTTCATGTTTTCAAAAAAGCATTTAAATCCATTAATGCAAATCTGGATTCCTGGAATATGCCCTAGAAAAATGCAGAAAGTAGATAAATGTATAGAAGCAGGGTAACAATCAAATATATACAGAGCACATCGGGATGAATGACATTTCAGGTCTGGCAGCTCTAGATTTATCATTAATTGCTGGAGTAAAAGCAGTAGCTTTTTTAAAAAATCTCCTTTTAAAATTAGAAAATTAGTGAAATACAGCCAACATTTACTCTTCCTGGTTGCCAAGTTATGCTCTAATTGCAATGGAAAATCATAAGAATTATCAGGTAAAAGGCTGATTGAGCACAGTGTCCTCTGGGCTCTTTTTGCCCCTGTAGAAGCATGAAAAAAAAAAGGTTAGTACAGTCCACACTAGAAAATGCAGTGTGGGTGGGACAAGACAGATAGGTCTGCTATTCTTAGACTGCTGTTACCCTATAGCCAAAGAAATATGGAATGAAAAATGGGCAGAGCTTTCACTGAAAAAATGTTGCATGAATTATTTTGTCTATAAAGTAATGAAGAAAAAGGGAGAGATTATGATTATTATTCACAGCCCCTGTGTTGCAGAGTAGCACGGACACTTATTTTTCCACATGACAGAGGCAGCCATACACACAGTCTCAGGGCAGGGTATTTTCTAACACCTCCTGTAGCTGATGAGACAGCTCATTTCCAGCATTGCCTAACAAGCTCTCAAGAGCAGGTCCTTACACTGCTTATATGACAGAGAACATGGACACATGACACAAGGACAGGAATAAAAATTATTCTGTTTTGGCTATACTGGTACAGTCATAGTGTACTGTAATCTGTTTCCATAAGGGAAAAGGAATGACTATATATAGGTCATAAACCACCAAAAACCTTTGCAACAGGAGGGTTTCTCCCAGTATAATTAGCTAAGGAAGGCAAAATTATACCCTTATGTGATCTAGTTATTATGCAGATAACACATTTCAGTGTATTCTAAGGCCAGATTTACCAGTGCTAAGATATATATAACAAGCTATGTTCTATAAATATCTTCTCTGAAAAGGTAAGCACTGCTAGACTCTAAGTCATGCATTTCTCTAGCAACGTAAATATTAAATGACAGGCCTTAGGTGAATGAATAGTGATCTTAATCAACCATACTCAATGAACCACAGCATTATAATTTGATCTTGTTCATTACATATTACTTGAGATTAGATAAATTGTGAGTACTTTTTGAATTCACCAAGCACAGCTGAGGTTTCTCCTCCATAACTCCTTCAATTAATCACATATAGATGTTGACTTTTATATCATATTTTGGGTTATTTATCTTACTGTGTATCGTAGCTCATAATAAATGAACTCACAGTGTAAATTTGCATGCAAAAGAAAGTTTTAAATATGCTAACAACTTTCAAATTTAATACATTCAACGAAGCATCTGGAGGAACTGGACCAAAAAAAAGCTAATAAACATAGACTTTTAAAATTTAGTCTTGCATAAATCCTCAGGTGACACTGTAATTGTGCAGCCCACAGGCAAATAGAGAGGAAGAGGTGTACTTAAAGTGATGTGGGAATCTAATAGAAAACAGGATATTCCAGTCTTTCTGATTACTCTGTGACCAGCACGGTCTATTCCAAGTTTTATGGGATAAACAGATATATGGTACTGTTCCTGCTAGTAACTGCTAGCAATAAAGCATGTTCATTGAGAGCAAGTCCTGGAGGAAAAGAACATTTATTTTTCATTAAATGGGCACTTCAGGATATGCCTAGCCTTATGATTTGTACAGTTCCAAGTTTCTTTGGAGGCAGTTAGGAGACCATGCCAGGAGCTGCCTGTTCCTCAGGTCCTGCTGCCAGGAACAGAGACATCAGTCCAGCTTCTCTTGTTGCCAAGTCAATGATCATCAGACTTTGTTGATCTTCTGCCTAAGGCAAGCCCTGCTCCTGACACTGTCCAAAACATTCATTTCTATTCTACACTGGAAACACAAGTAGCTAGCATAAAGATTTTACTGAGAGCATTAGACTATTTTGCTTCTGGGTCCTACTATATCATGTAGCATATCACTGTCAGCAGATGGCTTCCCTGCCCTATTTTAAAACACTCCAAACAGCATTTTTAAGATTTAAAAAATGCTTCAGACTGGTAATAACAACAACATAATAAGCAGCCTCTTCTTCCCCAGTTTTGGTAATTTACTGTCTGCGTTTGTGTGTCAGGTGTGCTCAACTGCGCACCTGTCTTTATATTCAGGATGGGGTTTAACAACCAGTCAGGTCAATAACTTGTCAAGAAACATCAGCAGGTTGACACGAAACTCCAATATCTGCTAGCAGAGCATGGTTATATTCTCTTGAGTGACAGTCATCCTGCATATGTGGAGTAAAAGTCAAACTATTTTAGAAAAGTATTAGAGAAAATTCACAGTAACAGCACGAGGTCAGCCAGGTTTAGTGGATGTATGATCAAAGTCACATTCTTTCTATCTCAGTTATATCCTTATCTTTGCTTTCTTTAAAATATGTTATATAGCCTATTTTTGGATCTTCTTAATATTTTACAAGGGCATGAGACACTAAGATGAAAACAAACAACAACAACAAAAAAATCACATGTATAAATAGTAGTTAGAATAACAAATACCACACAGCATACTGTAGAACCAGGTACCTCCTGCCGTACAGTCTTACTACAAATTTCTCTTACTGAAAAAGAAGTTTCATTTCTGATGTGAAGCACAGCTTACTATCTAATGAGCCCCTGGCTACTGGAATATTTACCTCGTTACCTACAAAGCATTGTCTTACCAATGTTCCTTTGTGATCTATGGCAATTAAGGAGATGACAGCAACTGTTCTGGTCCATAGCTCTCTTTCTGAGTGCTAATATGCTATGCCTTCACAGAAGAACATCAAATCTACTTCTATCATTAGCTTCATTTTTGTTAGACCTTCTATGTAGCTGCCTATCCCAGCTATTATTACCTTGCAGAAAGGTAGACACCTTCAAATACAAGATTCTAAATTAGGAAGTGATATCCATGGGACAAACCACACAGGGTTTTAAATCACACATAAAACTAGTGACTTAACCCATTAGAAGCGATACTTGAAATTCTATTTTTGCTTCAAGACAGATCAATTTCATTGTGTATAGTTGTTTGAAACCAAAAATTGAAAAGCCAGGAATACAAAAAACTCTCTTCTATATTTTCAGTTGTCACATCACAGAATGGTCGAGGTTGGAAGGGACCTCTGGAGGTCACCTGATCCAACACTCCTACTCAAGCAGGACCACCTGTTGAGTATCTCCAATGAAAGAGATTCCACAACCTATCTGGGACACCTGTGCCAATGTTCAGTTATACCCTCATAGTAATAAAATAAAAAATAACATAATAATTATATATATATATATATATATATATATATATATTAAAAAAAAAAAAAAAAAGTGTTTCCTGATACTCAGAGCCTCCTGTGTTTCAGTTTGTGACCACTGCCTCTTGCCCTGGCACTGGCCACCTGAAGAGGCGCAAGAAGAGTCTGGCTTGCATGCTTCCTTTATTTATCCAGATTAATGAGAATCCCCCAAGTCGTCTCTTCTCCAGGCTGAACAGTCCCAGCTCTTTCAGCCTTTCTTCATAGGAGAGGTACTTCAGTCCACAAATCACCTCCTTCCCCTTTAATTGGACAATCCACCAGTATGTCCCCAGTATGTCCAGGTCTCTCCTGTACTGGGGGGCCCAGAACTGGACCCAGCATTCCAGGTGTGGCTTCACCAGTCCTGGACAGAGGGGAAGAGTCACTTCCTTCAACCTGCTGGTGACACTTTGCCTAATGCAGCCAGTAATACCGTTGGCCACCTTTGCCAGCTCACGTTCAACCTGCTGCCCACCAGGACCCCCAGTCTTTTTCTGCCAAATTGCTTGCCAGCCTGGTGGCCCCTGCAGCTGTTCTTTCACAGGTGCAGGGCTTTGCACTTCTTGTTGAGCTTCATGTGGTTCCTTGTCAGCTCATTTCTCCAGCCTGTCCAGGCTTCTCCGGACAGCAGCTTGACCATTTGGGATATCAGCCACTTCAACCAGTTTTGTTAATGGGTTAACAGTCTGAGGATCAAAGGATGGAACAGTCTCCCCACATTGTTAGGGTATGTGATAAAAATTCATTCACACAACCAAAAAGGGTCTCATAGACAGCAGCAGGAGGGAGAGCCAAAATAATACCCCGACAGGCTACTCACAGGTCCATCAAAAGAGCAAAAGGGAGCACAATGACAGGCAGGAGCCCAAATTAATGACCCATAAGGAACAAACATTATTTCAGGACTCTTTCCAGGGCTCTTTTCCCAGCAAAGATCAGTTCCATTGTCCAGGCACGAAACCTATCAAATTGAGGGAGTTGCTCTCTCAATCAGCTTTCAGACAAAAGTAGTTTGCTGCCTTGTGGTGGGACACATTAGGGGCTGCAAGGGAAGAGCATTTGGAGATTGCACAGGGCTTTTATGGGATGTTTAGGGGAAGAATCAAGGGAGGGGTCTTGGAGATTCTCAGAGGAATAAGAGAATATGGAGTAGTAAGGGTACTGAAAGACATGGTTGGTTTAAATAGCTGGTGGGTCAGTGAACTTGTCTTGTGCCTATGCCTGAAACTCTGTCTGGGTCAAAGCCTCTGCCCTGCCAGGGCAACTGCTGGGGAAAGTGCCCTGTGGCACTTCACCACTGTACCTGAGAAAGCTTTTTTTCTGAACGAGGTTATGACCCTGTTCCTTAGGTACCACTGTATCTGTTGGCTGCCTCTGAGAACTGTGCTCTAGGCACATTTATATATGCCTCTTCCAAGCACCAGCCAAAAAAGGTACTTGACTCTCTCTAATCAAGCATTTGTTATAACAAAGGCTACAGGCACCCTCTGATGAAGGACAGTTGACTGCCAGAGTTACTCTTACCTTTTCCTTATCCTTACCTGGCAGCACCTGGCACCCTCCAGTTCCTCTGAGGGTTCCCAAAACCTCAAGAAGACTGAGAAACAGAATCCAGAAACTGCTGCATGTGATGGCTGCCTCTGTTAGCTAGGCTCCACAGCTACCACACAGTTCTTCATTTCTCATAGGTATTTGTCCACCATCTGAGAAACAAAGTCACTGGTGCTATTTTTACTCTCTGTGCTAGTGAGCTCCAACTTTCTTGGGTTAAACATTAATTTAAGATCAGTTTATAACTTTTCATCATCACTAGTTTACAAGAACTGAATCATATTTTTGGAGACGCTTAAATTCATCAAAGCCTTCAAGATAGACACTTATCTTTAACAACAAAAGATGAAGCAATTTAGGATCTTCACTTAATATTTCATTATAACTCTGCCCTTTCTGTTAAAAAAGATTTTTTTGTCTTTTGTTCAGTTGGTTACATACCTCTATTTCCTGATTCCTCATAATTGGGTAGGACTTGATTCTTTCTTTAAACTAGATTGAGGATGAATTTATTTGTGAAAGTTTAGCTTCAAGCTAATTCAGGCTAAACCCTTCATTCTCTTTCTCTTGTTACAGAATAGGCACATAGATAAATTCTTTTTGCAGATTTTGACCCAAGTAAGAAAATTTAAGATCTAACTTATGTTACTAAAGGAGGATTTTTAATGAAGTTTTTTTGAACATTTACCCACAAGTTAAATTATAGGAAACAAGTTGTAAGACCATAATGCCTCTGCTTCACTGGATACACAACAGGAATATGCAAGATAGAACAAAATCTCTCTTTCCCTCACTAAAATCAGTAACGTTCACTACATCGCTAGTTGAGTCTTCCTTTAAAATCTGAAGGGAAAAGGACACCAAGTCTGAATGTCTCTAAATGATATGCTTCAATTTAATTAGAGTTTATGAGGTTGATTAAGGGGGGGGAAAAAAAAAGTTAATACACTCATATTAAAAGGACTGAACAAGTTAAATGTGGGAACAATGCTGGATGCAGCAGACAATTTAATAACTAGATACACAGATAAGGTACTTAGTGCCTTCTGTTCTTGTCTTTGCCAGAAACACCTCTGAGGTTTCTGTGCTGAGAGTCTAAACAGAAAACAAACCAGCAATGGTGGATAAGGACTGAGACAGGGATTGCTTGAGAGAACAAGACCCTTAAGAATCCATGAGACCCAAAAGGCTGTGCCTTAGGATGCTGAGAACTGATTGATGCCTTTCTAAGGCTGCCTAAAGTTGGTGGATTTTTTTTTTTCCAGTTTATAGACAGTAGGAGAGCTCCTCAGTAACTGGAAAAAGGGTGGGGAAAAAAAGGTGAATGTTGCAAAAAAGATTAAACGGATAAGCCAAGGAACCGTAGTGGTCAGGCTGGGGAAGTCCCGGAGCAAGGCCTCTTAGAACTTATTTCTGGGCACATGAAGGCAGTGACTGGGAACAGTCACCATTAATGGATAAAGAGTGGGTCATGCCTGACCAGACAGATTGCCTTCCATGATAAAATGCCTGGATTTGCAGATGAAAGAAGAGCAGGTGTCATTAACCTTGACTTCAGCAAGCACTTTGACACTCTCTCCCAACACATTTCTGTCTCCAAGTTAGAACATTATCATCCGGATGGGTGATTAATTAAAAAGCCTGTGGGAAGGTAAGGCTCAGAGGGTTGTGGTTAATGGGTTGTACCCTGCCTGCAGGCCAGCTACAGCTGAAGTATCACAGGGTTCTCACCTGGGGTCTGCTGTGCTTAACATCTTCATCAGTTTCCTGAAGGAGGTAATGGAGTGCTTACTCAAAGTTTGCAGATGACATCAAACTTGAAGGGGAACAAATTGGTATGCTTGGTGCTAGGGTTACCATTCAGATGGACCTAGACAGGCTGGAGGAATGGACTGACAGGAATCTCATGAACTTCAAAGTGCAAAGTGCAGCACATGAGAACTCCTTGCAGTGCTACAGGCTGGGGACTGAGTGGCTAGGGAACAACTCTGTGGAGAGTGACCCAAAGGCCTTGGTAGACCTCAAGCTGAATGTGAGCTAGCAGGATGCTCAGGCAGTATCCTGGGCTATAGAAACAGGAACATTTGCCTTGTGAGAGGAGACCAAGGAAACAGGTACAAGGAAACTGCTTAAAAAAAAAATGACCAGGGAAACAGCTACAGAGGGACCTAGCAACAGTCTCCCTATGCCCACAGGGAGACTATCAAGACAGAGTCAGTCTCTTAACTGGTGCATAACAGGGGGACAAAATACAACAAGCATACATTGGAACAGTAGAGGTTCAGACAGGTGTAAGACAATCTTTTCCCCACGAGGACAGTCAAACATTGGGCAGGTTGCAGAGAGATTATGCACTTACATCCCTGGATGTTTTCAGACCCTGACTGGATAAAGCACTAAGCAATCTTGTTTGATCTCACAGCTGTTTTGAGTAGGAAGCTGTCCCAGAGAGAGAGTTCCTAAGGACCCTTCTAACCTGAACTGTTCTGTAAAATTACATAATCCTTTTTTTTTTTTTTTTTTTTTTTTCTCTCCCTGAACACTGAAGGAAAGGCATACAAAACTACAAGTTCAATGAATTCATCAAATCAATGAAGGCATTTACAAGTGAACAGAAATGACTGCATACAATATAAGCGTGAAGGACCACCAGCCATAGAACCCCCCTGCAATAGCCCTCTGCCACCCAGCAAATGGTTATTGAAAAGGATCTGCAGAATATCAATCTTCTCTGCCCTCATTCAGCACAGCTTAAAAATCGCCTACAAATACCTCAGGGTCAGATGGGAACTGTTTATACTGAAGGTCAATGGTGACAGAAGAACAAATGTGTATAATGAAGTACGTTTAGGCTGTAATTAGAAGATTTGTAGCCTTCTGAGGAATTAAGTTCTGGAATAAGCTGGTAATAGGAGTAATTGGGAATAAGAGAGCTAAGTGGTTTTAAGAGCCAAGGAACTTTATCAAAGAGATAAGTTAATCAATGTCAAAAAAAAATTAACAAAGTTCTCACATGTGAGAACTCAGGAGACTCCCATTCACTATGCTGAAGAAATATCTGGATAAAAGTCTACAGCCTATGTGATGGAAGTCGTAATTGCCTTAAAATATGTGATATTAAAATGCAAACTAGCTCTAACTACACTCCTGCCTAGGCAATCCTGAAATAAAACACTTTTCTCTATTTTACAATAGACTTATGCCACACAAAAAAGATAACATACCAAAACAAGAATCAATATTATTCTGTATTCCACTGGTTCTGAATTGTACTTCATAGGTTGCTAGAAAAAAAAATCACAAAAAATGACTGAGAAACACAATGGTGAAGAGTTTACAGCCTGCAGGTCAGAGATGGTCCAACTGAACAAACAGTGTTGTCTAGACAAACACCCCGGACACATTTTCTTGAGAGAAATACAAATCATCCCTTGGGCACTTGTTGCCCTAACAAAACATAATTGTACGTAACAAACAAATGTTACTCATCACTCGTAAATGCTTTTCCTACAGCAGGCAGTACAAAAACAATGGGCTAAGACATCAATGTTTTGGTCAGATGAGGACACAAATTCAGTTATACAAATTGTTTGAGCTTCAGCACATGACACACAATTCCTCTACATGAGGCTATGTGGCCTGGTAATAGAGTGACCTCCATTAGCACCAAGGAAGTACAACAACACATAACTACCATAACTTCCAAGCACAAATCAGAAGAAAGGACAGAAATAGTCTGTATCAGGCTACTTTTCTTGACCTACTGGAAAATAACAGCGTCTCACCGACACCTGCGGTAAACAGTATTAAAGGCCTTCTGATCATTCACAACAAAATAGCATGTTATTTGCAGACCAGAAAATCAAACAAACGATGCCATTCTGGATAACACATCCAAAGGAACTTAACTTTGAGATTCTTTCTATAATATTGTGTGTTCTACCCTAATAGAAAAAATACTTTTTGTGAACTTAAGCGCTTTGTAGATGTCACACTTTAATGAACAAAATTAAGTTACCTTATCATCATTTTTCCCACCTTCTCCTTGTTCTGGTATGCACAATTGTAATTTGCAAAATGTTACTGATACAGTGTTCATTGTTGAAAACCACTAACCACAATATGACAGCTTATTCCATGGTTCCTAAATATAGAGCATGGCCTCTCCCATTAAATTAGGACGGACTTGTAAACCAACTTCAGCATCTTAACCTCTCTATCAGCTTTCACCAGGGGCTCCAGCTGTTATCTGTCTTCTTGCCAAGTGCCGTGAGAAACCCAGAGTGTCACAGGCAACTAAAGCCAGGTTCCTCACGAGGAACAGAGACTGAATGAAGTGCTAGGATTAGTTGTTCTCAAACATGAGAACATAAAATATGTGCATATTTTCACATTTCACAACTCTTGCAACTTCTCCTTCCTTTCTAAAGATGTATTAGGCATCAGATTCTTGCTTCAATTTCCATCACATTTTCAGTGCTTTATGTGCAGCTGTAAGAATTTATTATTTTTCCATTTGAAAATGATTTCAACATTAAAGTATGTGAGTAAAAGGGAGCAGAATAGGTATTCTGCTGAAAAGGGAGGCTGAATTCTGGCATCAATTCTGCAGCTGCAGTGCACTGAAACCTAGCTATATCTCTTGCTCCTGAGTAATGTCAGCATGACATATCTGAACTTAGCTGGGTACGATGCCAAATCTCAAGTTTGAACGTGTTTTAATCCAACCAATTGCATATTGTCTGCACAGTACTTACCTATGTATCCATTTTAAAATAGGAACGGTCAAGTTACATAAAATATTAAGTCAGAGATTGCAAACATTTTCCTTAAAAACAGCTGCAGAATTTTCGTAGACCACCTACAGCACCCTGCTGCTCTTATGTATCCACTTGTTTGCCTTCCCACAGTTCCTAGTTATTTGAAAACAGGTAAGATTTATTTTCAATAAATACTAGATTCTGGTTGCATTTATACTGTCATAATATCCAGAATGCAATTATATCCATCAACAGCCCACATGTTGCTATGGAAACTGCCTTTTTTTTTTATGGTCTCTCAATCTTGCGGGAAAATGAAGTATTGATGTAATTTGTCTTTATTTTATTATTTGGAATCATTCTCAAAACCTGAAAACAAGATTGTAATTTAAAGCCAGAATGAGCCAATATAAGCAACCGGTACAAAATGAATATATTAAAAAATAAATAGAAAGGTATTATGAGCCTTTACCACTGCTTTGAAGGATACCAGTAATACACAAACTTTCCATATACATATAATGTCAGGACTGGGTCAGTTCTTACATGTTTGGAATACCTTCCCTGGTTTAGCTGCTCTCCTACAATAAGTTGCTCCAAGACATTTCAGAAACAAAAAGCAAGAGAACAGCTCAATAGCTGTATGACAAGTAGAAAACTGAACCGCACTAGCCAAATTGTGCAATTAGTCATTCCTAAGGCTCATGCAGTTCTCAAGAAAGTTAATAAAAATTTGTTGGAGCTGGATCAAGTCACCTGATAAAAACACAATTGAATTGCAATTCTCTTTCATGAAGGCATCTATAGGCAATTATCCAAAAATGATATGCTCCTGTGTTTGCACAAAAGTACAAGAGATATTTCTGCAGGGAATTGTTTACCTTATGCTTCCAGATTCATTCAGCTACCTGGTTAGGGTTAGAACAACCCTTCATAAGCTAGTTTGGCTACTGAGGAGTTCTCTTGCAAATGTCTCTCCAGCTTTACCTCAAGCTAAATCTTTTTCTTCCCTGAAGCTTTTACTCATTCTGTATCTACTCTCAAATGCAATTCAAGGATAAGATTAATATCTCCTGTGATATTACCTTTTTACTAACCAGTGGAAATATCGGTTGTTAATACTTCATCTTGCATAAAGCTCAAGCCATTACAGAGATTCTGCGGAGACTACTCCAGAAATACTTCTTAGGAAAGTGGAAAGGTGCTTTGTACAGTTGTTTCCAAAGACTTTATCCTGCTTTCAGCTGGGACAGAGTTAATTTTCTTCTTAGATGCTCGTATGACATTGCATTTTGGATTTAGGATGAGAGTAATGTTGATAACACACTGATGTTTTGTTGTTGCAGAGCAGTGCTCACACCAAGCGAAGGACTTTTCAGCTTCTGGTGCTGCCCTGCAAGGAAGAAGGCTGGGGGTGCACAAGGAGCTGGGAAGGGACAGAACCAGGACAGCTGGCCCAAACTGGCCAGAGTGATAATATCCCACACCATGTGGCATCATGTGGGGCAATGAAACTGGGGGGAACCGGCCACGGGGACTGCAACTGGGCATTGGTCAGCTGCATCTACTTGTTTTGTGTAGTCTTGTATCATTGTTTTTATTATTTTTCCTTCCTTTTCTGTCCTATTAAAGTGTCTTTATCGCAATCCATAAGCTTTATCTTTTTTTTCCCCCTTGATTCTCTCCCCCACCCAACTGGAAGGAGTGAGTGAATGGCTGTGGTGCCTGCCAAATTAAACCACAACAGACTTACTAAGAAAGAACCTGTTAGTGAGAAAATAAAAGCTATATTAACATAAATAATATTAAATATATGAATGTCAGAAGATGTTAGTCCAACCCAGAATTTTGAATGAAAATATGACAACTTCAATCCGGTTTTGTTATAAGATTCTGAAAACATTTAAGATAAAAAGAGAACTTCTCCATTCTTTGTTTCAAAATGATTTTGTATCTCAATAACATAAGTGGGAAAAAAATGTAAAACAATTTTATTCAATTATACTGTTACCAACTTTGCACATAACTTTTAGAACGATTGAAATCTTTTTTATTTTTTTTAATTATTTCCATCGGGTAAAAATTTTCTATACAAGTCCATAACAAGAAAAATCTTTCATTAGAATTGCATTCCTAAAATTCAAAACAGAAATTCTCATAAACTGTATTCCTAGCAAAGGAAGTCCAGGAGGGTCCTACTGGTCAAGAAACTCAGATTGCCTCATGTTCTGCTTGTAAAATGTTAAATTTGTGACAGGTTTGTCTTGAAAACAGCTAATCAAGAGTAGCCCAAAATAGCATTGGAAATTAAGCCATCAAGTAGTGTGGAGTATCAGGATGCAGTTCTCTTTCTCTGCCTTCATTTAGCAACACGGATCAGCCCCACAAAGTTCAGGACCTTGCTTTCAATGTTCTGAAGATCTATCTAGTAATGTTAACTTCTTCTGAACATAAAAGCTGGGTACATTAATGTTCTTTCATGTATGCAATCCTTACTACATTATGATTGGAACTGTATTTGTGGTTTTGATGCATTACGCAAATTAAGGAATAATTGATAAACTAGATAGGTTTATTATCTTGTTGTTTCTAGATATAGGAATCAATGAGTTTGCAATCAATTCTTGCTTTTCAGAACAGGTTGAGACAAATAGTTTTACTCTACTCAATCACTGAATCTCCAGAACCTATAGAACAGGCAGAACTTTCATACTTATTTGAGCTGAAACCAAAATAGCAAAGGATCATAAAATGCACTAAGACAACATGTCTTGTCAAAGAGACTCTCCAGCTGCTTGCCTGCTCTGGTTTTCCAGTTCCTCAGCACCATTGAAGACCATGACATGAATGTTGGCTTTACTGTTTTCCAAACAATGTTCTCAAATATTTTTCATTTGCCTACAAACAGCTGCATGCACATTTGGTAATTTCAGAATGCCACAACTATTACAGAGGAATGCTGCATTTCTTTCTCTCTCTCTCTTTTTTTTAAAACAGTTCACCAAATCAGGCTGCAGTTTTCTGGATTTTATGGTTTAATTCACAGGAGGAAAGAAAAATCAGTACACCAAAGTGATTTTTAATTTCAGAGACTGCTTTGGTATACTGGTTGTAGCATTCTCATTTAATTAAATACTATTTATAAAAAAATCAAAACTGATTTCTAAAACAGTGCTATGACTGCATAGTTTATGAAACTTGAATAGCTGTTTTAAGTGGTCTTAGCAATAATTGTGGAAGTAAAGCATCCAACATCCAATGTATTAGATCTACAATTTATTTATTTGAGTGTACAATTGTGCAGAACTCACCAGGATGATTCATAGTGTTTGGGAAATGGTCTCTAGTTTAAATCTAACAAACTTCATAAAATTTGTTTTATGTCAACTGATAGCAAAGAATTCAACATTGTGCAGCTCATGTTCTAAGCTTCCAAGTTTCTTTGAAATTGTTAATGAGTTGCATTACAATTCTCAAGAAGCTGCATTATGGCAGCAAAACATTTGCTTCCTTACTATTCTGCAAATATTCATGTGCTTGCTACATCTGACTGCGTTCAGACAGCAATCCATATTATGTACTACAAATACAATCAATTACATCATCAACGCATAACTTCTTTTTATCCAAACAAACAAGGTTCTGTCCAGAGTTTTGTATGAGCACTCGGAAATTCACTAGAATTAATTGTACAATTTATACCACCAACACATGTCCCAGGTAAAACCCTGTCTTTACAGAAGACAGGCTTTTTTTTGTCTATCTCAAAACATGTGCCATTTCAATCTTAATTAAACCATCCAAATAAAGCTTAAAAGGGACTTGCAAGGTTTACAGATCTTGTGGTGCTTCTCAGTTAAAGAAATAGTTAAATTTCAACTATTTTTCATAATCACATAAGGTCCAAAGATATAGCTTAGAAGGAAAAGTACAGTTTGACATGTTTTTTCTTTAAGCATCAACAATAATTGAGAACAATATAGTAATATGAAGCAATAAAAGCAGTTTAAAGCTACAGGAAAGTCAGAACCTACTATTCAACAGGTTGCGTGTGTATGTATATACATATTTATGTATGAAATATTTATATGCATCTTTCAGTATTTTTTGTTTAAACTACTTTCCTGTACCTTCTAGAATTGTTTCTATCCCCATAATATAAATATTCCTAAAAAGAAAATATTTGCCTAAAATTATTTAGAAAATGTTTTTTGAGAGCATTGAGTTTCTCTCTTTCAAACTTGTAGTTACACCTCAAAAAAACATAAAAGGCAAACTTGTTAATTTTGGCCTTTAGCAAATTTGAAAAAAACAAACATAGAAAACAATCAAAACATATAGAATTTCACTGTACAATAATTAGCTGAAAAATGTTAGCGTTTCACTAATGCTAGCCTAAAATCTAAACTCAAGGCAAAATCTAAATTCCTGTCTGCTTTTGAGGAAATAGGAATTTTACTTCTACTTTACTAGAAACGGGATTAGAACCAAAATAAATTCAAAATGAATAAAAAACATAATACACAAGTATTATGTTTACTAACAATGGAGGCTCAGTAAAAAGAATACAAGGCAAAGAACAGAATAGTGCACTGTGGTTTTATTGATGGCAGCAATGACAATCTGCTTCTTTCATATGTAAAAAGTATTCAGCTTCACATAACTAAGAACTTTAAAAAAGTCTCCTGTGGTATCAGGTCCAAATTCTTTCTGCTCACACCAGCTTTCTTTGTCCCACCATGTTGCCTGGAAAAAGTCAGAAGTTCTTTTAGAAGTCTTCAGCAAGTTGGAGCTGCCAGTGAATTTCCCCTCACCAGGAGAAGATTGCTGAAAAGGGGAAAGAAAAAAAAAAAACACAACCAATAAGTACAAAAACGCTGCCCTTTGTGCAACATACACTTTACTGCTACTACTTTTTTTCTCCTCCAAAAGAGTATACATCTGATTTTCTGTACTTACAGAGATATGTACTTAGAAGAATAAGTCAGAAGATTGCACTTCAATGCAATACATACATGATCGCTATAATACAAGAGAAGAACACTTTCTGGCAATGACTTACAAAAATTCAATTTCTCCATTGGTAAGGACTTTCATACAAATTTCATAGTAAGTTTGAAAAGGTGTAGATTAATCCTGTCACTGCACAAAAGAAGACCAAGAAACAGATAATGACCAAGTACTTATAGGTTCGCAGTCTTAGGTTCTTTCAAGCTCCTCCAAAAGCCTTGACCCTTCAAAAAACACATTTCTGATTACTGTTCCCCTTCTTTTTCATACTACCATGACATTCTACCCAGCAAATATAAAGTCAGGACATATTTTTATTGCTGTTAGACTCTAATTCTTGTATCTTTATTCTCTAGAGGGAATATCTTAACTTACAGACCTGTTAAAACTAGTATTTGACTAGTTTGACCTGAAACAACCTAGACTGAGTTCGAAGGGTCTCTGATGCAGTGCTCTGACAAAATTCTGAGTTAGTGTCCTCTACCTCACACTGCTGGATATTAATAAACCATTTCTAGGGCAATTGCATCTACAGTGAGGTATTGACCTTAACATGATTACTCTATTGCTCTGCCTTCATAGTAATCACTAAGTCAGGACTTCCCGCAAGTCTGCAGCAATTTTTCTTTATACCTGAAGTACAGAACAGCACGGTGAGCTTTTCAGAAGGACACAAAGTATATTAAAAATAGTAATAATTAAAAAAAAAACAAACTCAGGAATTTAGTATGTGTCAATACTAATTCCAGATTTGCAATGGCAACTTCACCTAAACAAGTATGCTGAAAACTAATCCAGGAAGCAGTGAAGTTTTATTTCTGCGTTGTTGTACCAGTGGTAATAAGCCCTTCCTGTCAAGCGGTGCAACCCTGTACAGGTACGTATACAGTTTTGGGGTATAGGATGATATTAACTACTGTATGAACCTTATGGTTCATCTTTGGTATGTCCCTATCATACTCAATACAAACACGGCCGTCAGACCTTGTTTTTAGCACAGCCTTATTTGGTTTTGAAGACAGGGCACCTTGGCATTTTTAAATGTTAAATATTGCAATATGACAATTTGCAACAAATGATTTATAATATAGTCATCAACAAGAGCTCTTCATCTCTTTTCAGGAAAAATCATTTAAGTTACTTTACATGATAGAGAGGTGCAAGGGATATAAACCCTTTTCTCTCAAGCAGCAGGTCAATGATCTGGTAAAGCATCCTTCAGTGGAAAGCTCTGGTAAGATTATTTCTCACTAAATTCCTTAAAAACCTCCCCTGATAAATCATGTCATCTAACAGGTTACTGAAAAATTGAAATAATATATATAGATAGATAGATACCATGTTCTCAGAAGCTCTTGGGAATAAAAAGGAAGAAACCACATAGAAATCCACTTCCAGAAACTGACATTCAATATTCTTGAGCTTTCACATATCATGACACCGTCATACAAGTCTAGGTAAGCTGAAAACAAATTAGAAAAGGACTATGTTCGATTTTCTGCCTACACTTACAATCAGAGAGGAACTGACTACATCCTCCACTTACTTTTGGTAAAGTTTAATAGATTTTAATTACTGGTTTCTCTCTAGTTCAGCTGTCTTCAACCACCTCATTAGGTCACATGTAATAAATACATTTCTAAGTTCAACTTAGTATAAAATCTACAGCAGCATGAGATGTACTATGGGGAACTGTAAGACACATCTGATAAATATAATCACCACAGTGTCAGGATGAACATTTCCTCACACCACCTTACTTATCTAACAAGGCAAATGACATCAGCTATACTGGACTCTACATAAACTTCAGGAATCAAACCTAGCAGGTGAAAGCTACTCTGTATCACACAGAAAAAGCTTTTAAATATAACATTACAATATTTTTACCACCAAAAAGACTGATGCGTTCTTAAACTAAGGAAGAATTACCACTGTTTGATGCTATTCAACGATACCCCCAAATGCCTCACTAAGAGAAGGTAATGGGATATTCAGTTGTTCACATATTCACTACTGCACTGTGGCAGAAGGTGGGGGTGGAAAAACAACACATTACAGATCTTTGTAAAATTAAGGTTTGCCTTGACTAGAACTAGTATAGGAGCTAACTAAGCTTAAGTAGAGACTCCCTCCCCTGCCACCACCCAACCCTTAAACAGAAAGCATGTCTTGCCTCTCCATTTTCTTCTTCTGAGTGATCCTAGCATCAAGAATCTAAGACCAATGTATTTAATTTCATGTTGTCAACTTCTTTTTGGTGTTAACATCCCCTAGCTGTTATATTATTTCATGTTGAATTGCAATTGAGCTTAATACTGGAAATTTCCTAAATACAAACTTTTGTCTGATATGGAAGATAATTAAAATAGCTAGATATGTCAAATCATTTTAATATAAAATACACAAATATTCTAACTGAATACCCATTTAGAGATAGCTTTTACTTAGTTAAAATGGAAGACAATTCAGTTACTTCAGCCTAGGAAAACTGCATTTAGTATTTTGATTCAGATGGAATGAAATTTCAATCAAGAAGTAAATTGTATTTTTTCCACAATGAACTGCTGTTTACAGTGATGACTATTTAAGGTATATACAACTCCTTTATATTTGCAGAAGATGAAGCACGTAATATTCCAATAAAGTAAGGCTTACAATATTAGTCAAAACTTGAGCAAAGTTTAAGCTGCCAGTGATTGCACACTGCATTGGGCTAATAAGCTCAGTTTGGGATGACACATTGGTGCTAACTGTATCTTGAGTAGAGGCTGAAGGACACTGTCCTGGGTGAAGACAGATAAAATGCCTTATTTAATCACCTGAGGAAGAGTGTTTTAAATTAGGATTAAAAAAAATATATATATTTTGAAGTACTGTCAATAACAGATGTACTTTGTAAAGCAAAATAAGTAGTTGCTGACAGCTGCTACTTGTTAACAAATGTTTTTCACTTAACTGACAGTATTTACCATCTGAATCAAACCCCTTTATTTGGAGATGTCTGACAGAAAACAATAGCATTTGAGTGGAGTGGAAGACTAAAACTTTTTTTGTTGTTGCTGTTTTTACAGTTGGTAGATTTTGATCCTTAATCTGCTGTCAGTTTTAATCAGGATTCTGTTGGAATTTTCAAAGCAAGGTGCAAGAAAACCCACACAGAGCAACCTGTGCCTTATAGAAGTTGTTCCCTACTTGTCAACCATTTATTCACTCTTCTTGAGGAGTTACTATTATTCTCTCTGGATGTCTGTTTTTCCCTCTCTCCCCATCGGAGCTAACCCAAACACTGTTTTCCAGATCTATGCTGTGCAATTTGAAAACATAAAAATTATTACCTGAAGACAAAAACAATGACAAAAAACAATGACTGCTCTCTACACTGAGCACATTTCATTAGGCTGATCACAATGACACCTCCCTGAGCTGACAGAACTAGTTTAGAACACAGCTCAGTGCATGCACCTGAATAATTTCTGCACACTTTATAATTATCTCATGACACATGTATTGATAATGACTGATACATTTATTAAAATAGAAAATTTAAGGATATGTACAAAAATCAGAATAATTATCACCTTGACAAGAATCAGGAATATTTTTTTTCCTTATATTGGCAGTAATCCCTCAAATGAAAAAGTTAGGTGAGAATATGATCAAAATGCAAAGTCTCATATTATTGCATGTCAGAAATATCAAAAGCTGCAGAGATCAGCAGCACCCAGTTGGAAGTGAAGGAATGGAGAAATGAAAGAAACTAAAAAAAAAAATCTTATAAAAAATAAACCAGCTAGTACCTAAAAAATCAGATGCAAACCACAAAGACACTGAAGATATAAACCAAATAATATGCATCTTTGCAATGATTTATTCAGAACAGAGTTAATGAACTCTTGAGAATTAAGGTATTAGAAAATCCAGAAGTTAAATGAATGCAGTACAGCATATTTAATTTGGTTAGTTTTTTGTTTTATCTTTTAATGAGGAAAAAAAGTTTTTCTAGTAATTAAGTTCTGTATTTGCTTGTATAATGGTAATTACAGTAACTTATTTGTTCAAGAACACTCGCGGTCTACCACCCAGTGCCAAGGGCTGTTATACAAACCAACTACTAGCAAAGTTGTAGAAAGTTCTCTCACAAACTTCAGAGATTGAAGAACACTTAAGTATACAAAAATTCAGATCTACCTTTCATGAAATTAAAATCCAGAAATACAATGTCATTAACATATATTTACCTTTTAATTCTTATTAATCAGTTTCTAGCTCTTGGGGGTTGATAAAATTGTTGAGTAGGTCGTGTGGACCGCCTTGGCTGACCATCACCTCCTCTGCGGAATTCTAGAGTTTGCTCATATGTTTCTTCTTCATCCTCCTGCAGGCAAACAGCATTGTTTTAAATAGAAGAGTAGTTAAATGCATTATACATGAGTAGGCATATACATATATACACACACATATGAACGAATGCATACATGCATAGAAACTGCTGCTTCTGTATGGATGACCACTTAATAAAGGGAGTAAATAGTCCCTTTTTATAAACCTAAGAAAGCTAACAAAAACAAAGTGAATAAACTCAAAACCCAGTCCTCAAGGCAGCCACAGAAGTTTTAAATATTTGCAGAAAAACAGCATATATAATAAAACAAAATTATTCTCCAAGAGTTATACAGGCAACAAACTCAAGAAGCAAAACAACATCAGTAACCTGCCAGAGCAAGAGAAATATCAGCTTTCAGGAGTTTAGAAATGTGTGTGAAATGAAACAAAATAATTAGGGAATGGAAATGCACGGAACAAAAATCAGGCAATATGCATTCTAGAAACACAGATCTGAAAGAGCAGATACAAATCTGTGATGCAGTAATAATCAAAAAGCCTACAAGTATACTGGACAGCAATTTAGACATGAATTTGCTACATGCAGCAATAAAAATAACCTCTGAATAATGAGACAAGAGGTAATTACATGTTTGCAATATTGCATTCACTCCTGGTTATCTCAATGCCAGAAAGATACCGACAAATTACAAGGGAGTTCAAAAACAATAGAAATAATTAAGAGACCAGAGAACAAGTTGCAAAGGAAGACCAGAACAGCCACATTTTTTTACTTCAGCCAAGAGATACTGAAAGGAAAAACATTCCTCTGATGCAGTATTTGAAGGTGGTACAGAGTGAAGAAGACTTTTAAGAGAATCACAATTTATAACAAAGAGAAATGCAAAAACAAAATTATACACTGAAAGTAGAACAAAATGTTATTGAGCAGGAGTATGACTGTCAAATGGTTTCTCAGTCGTAATTACTTTTTTTTTTTTTTTTTGATTTCTTAAAACCAGCTTCTAGCAGATACCAGGTTCCCTCTAGAGCATGGTGCAAGAAATCCATTTCTGGGAAAAGTACTGAGCATACAAGTCTTAATTTCCTTTTACTCACAATAAAAGAATGTACAGGAACACAAACTAAGAATATTTAATGATTGATTATAAATTCTGCAACAATATCAACACTTAGGAACTGTCATAGAGCGTAACATGCACATAACGAAGAACAAGCAAATCAGAGCACTAAAATATTTAATTACAAGAGGCTAGAAAAAAAAAAAACATCTACAGCCTAGGTTTCTTTCGTGAAAAATGAAATCTTACTCGAGAAACAGCACATCATTCTGAACCAGCTTAAATGTTGATAAACATGCATTTTGAAACTGAGAGGTTCACACAATATTTATTCCTTGTGATAAGGTCCGCTATTTAAAGGGCTTATCTGTGGTCACAGCTATATTTCCAGAACAGATTAGGCCCTACTAGGGAGAGTCTGCAATAACTGTAGAAGAAAAGAGAATTTCAGCACAATCAAATAAGGTATTAATTGATTTAAATCTTTTAGTTTCACTGTGGCAAAGGCTGAGAACAATGGAACTCCACAATAAAAGTTAGTTCTCTCAGTGTACCTCCTTTAATGCTTGCAGCACTGTTTCCTCACACGAAGAGGTTCAGAGACACTACTTATCCAAAGGAAATACGAAAGTAGAGGTCTAACCAAAAAATCCACACGTTTTGCAATAGTTAGCTCTAGTACAAACCCTGAATATATGAAGTAATCTCCCATCACTGACAAGGCAAACAATACTCACATCAACATTTTAAAAGGTAAACTAGGTGCCTGAAGCAATGTCAATACCTCTAGCTCCTTCAGTACACTCAAGAAGCTTCAATAGTTGAGAACAGTTTTTGTATTATTTGCCCAAAGCAAACAGCAATTGCAAGTTTTCTTAAGATTCTTTCCAAAAGCTTCAATCTAAAATAAAAGAGCTTATTCTTCAAGAGTAAAATTGTAAACCACCAACTGCTTGATATCTGGGTTCTCCAGAACTGGAAGACTAATTGACAGATACGCATGAAACAAAAAATTAGCAATGCATACTGGTATTTTCAAGAGACTGCAGCGAACCAGACATAAGTCATTCCTTTGTAACCTCGTTAGTCTTAGCTCAAAAAGATCAGAAATTAAATAGTTTAGTGCATAGTGCCTCACCTGTAACAAACAGCCTCTTTCTGAGGGTAAGTATAGCAGAGTAAATTTCTACATCAGCAAATCTTCATCAAATTTCAGAGACAATGTTGTTGATCCGCTGAACTCAGTGAAATCAAATTAAAACTAGAATTTGTCTTAAACATGTCTATTTCAGTGCAGTTGTCTTTACATACAGAATGAAAAGCTTCAGATGCATTCCAATTCACGTATCTTCATTAAAAAGGGCAAAAGCAATGTGTGAAATCACATTCAATTTCTTGAGACTCTGCATAAAATGAAAACAAGCATTGCAGCAAATCATACGAGCTAGCAACAGAACGCCTTTCTATCATTCCTTCCTTCCTATGTACTGTTGCTCTCCACAAAGTTACCGAATCTCTTTGAAGTCTGCCATCTTCATATCAGAAGATAATTTGATGTTTCTTGAATTTAACCTATTCATTTGAACCCAACTGCATCTAAAATTCACAAAAGTAACATTTGGCCAAACCATAACTTCATGAAATATTGCTTCTTGTTTTACAAGTAATTGCATCTCTTCTCTTCCACCATTTCTCGTTCACTGACCCTCATCCACCACTGATGTTTTATCTCTTTTGATTGCCATTTTCATTTATTTCCATCTTGCTTTTTTTTTTTTCTGGGTCTACGTCCTTTATCTCAATTTAATGTGAAATCTCTCTAAACCATGCTCAAAACTGTCTTCCCTATGCTGGAATAGCACCCAACCTAGGCAAAACTTAAAGATCACTAATGTTTACTTCCATGTTCCTTCTGTTCTCCTACCTAGCAATTTCAGCCATCTACATATCTTCTGTTACATATCTGTAGTCACTTCAGTCACACATCTAGTTATCAACTCTATTTTTCTAGCCTTAGCTGTTCATGTTCAATTTATCAGTTGCTTGTGACTCATTATGAATTACACAATTTCCTACCTTCTTATAGTGTAATGTTATATCTGCATTACATTTTATAAAGCAGAGATGGCCACAAACCTCTGATGCTGTCATTCTCTTTTTGTCAGAGTATTTTCATTCTCCAATTACCAGTACATGTTTTATACTACTGGCTTAATCAAATACAAGTTTTTGGATAATCTCCATCCTTCAGCTTACATTGTTTGTCTAATGTTTTAGGATCAGAGACAGAGTTTTCTAGTACTTGCACAACGGCTACCTAGGGCTATGTACCCTGACCTGTCACTAAACTCAATAGCAAAAATACTGGAAACTGGCAGATTCATAGGAAAAAGCAAATAAACATTTATAGTGCAAACAATCAGATGCAGAAAAGTCACTGCAGCAACTGATAAAAATGACATGAGTGGTGGATTTCAGCAATTTTTAGGGATTTAAAATAAGATAGTGCACAAGGAAGCCTAAGTCATTGGGAATCTCAGCATTCATTCAAAGTTTTGCCCTAAGAATCTACTGTTGCTGTTGCTATTCTAACTCCCTCTCGTAAGACAGGTAAGAACTCAGTAAGTATAAAACAGGAATAGCATGCTCAGTGCTTTTATGTTGGACCCAGGTATTCCGAAGAGCTTGTACCACCACCATACCTTATCAGCTGAGCTTAGTGAATCAGCAAGTAAGTTCAGTCAAGCCAAATGACTAGCTGCATGCTTTTACATACACTACAATGGATTTCACAGATGCAGAAGGACGCTATAAATCCAATATTTAAAATATTTTTAACAGCTAATTTGCTTTTCAAATAACACTATTAGAGCAAGGTAAGATTGCATTTCATAAAAGTTTTCTCAATGAATTTCCATTGCAAACTTCCATACATTAAAAATAACAGTTTAGAAACATATATATGAAGTGAATACTTACTCCAAGTCAGATCCAAAAAATCCTTTGGCACTGAACATTCTGTCTATTTTAATAAGAGTTCAGTGCTTGAACAACTTGTTCTGAACATTTTTGAGAAAGATGAATTTATAGCGACACAAATATAGCAAATCTGCACTTAGGCTTGGAAAATCATAACCAGAGCAGTCATGTTTTAAGTTTTATTACAGCTTGCATAACTCCTGAAAACAATGAATATATGGATGACGGCAAAGAGCATGACAGAAGTTACAGGCTTTGACTGCTGCATGCTCTGCCCGTGTATATTTAGGATTGCAGTTACAAGTAACAGCTGAGCAGCTCCATCAGTGTGCTACCTACAAACATGTTTCCTCCATCTATTCCTGCTTACCAACAGAAAACTCTGTTCTGTTCACTGGGCCCTTCTGCTAAAGCATTTCAATCTGTTAATCCATGGAGAAACCTTCCAACAACAAATCGGTGTATAGCTCTCTGTGGGATACTACAGATGAGCAGCAGAGCCTGTGCAAGGATGAATGAAGGAGCAGCATGAGGCCAGGAATCACAAGAGAAAGAAGAGACAGAAGCCAAAGAAAGCATACAACATGTTCTTTCAGTAATGTCAAACCACTGTTTCAGTTTAAGCTGTGATTTTAACTTCATCCACATAGTCAGAGCACGGAAAACTTGCTGGATTCAGTAGAACAGTATTAGTTTACTTGAAAAATGAACTACTCTTTCATCTGCATTTCAACTCCCATTTCCCGGCCCAGATTTTATGCTTCTCTGAACTGCTCACTTTGCTGGTGACACCTTTCTCCTGCTGTTAATACACTAAGTGATCTCTTGCTTTTTTTAGTTAAATCCATTTCTTAAAAACTTGTTTCTTTTGCCTAATCATAGAGTGTTGATCTCCTTGAGTATTTTAAGTATTGACTTTGCAGTTCCGAATCAATCAAAAATAGACTGTAGGGTTTTCCAGACAGATTAAACAAACAAAAAAGCCACACTAGAACAATAATAAAAAAATTCACAAAATTTCCTACAAAAAGCTAAATTTAATCTTTAAAATTGCAATTTATTACGTATCTGATATTTGGAAGAAAAGGCATTGTTTGAAGTGCCTATAGTATTCCCATAAACTTTTAATAAGGTTCTATCCAAATATTTAAATGGATTCGTTGCATACCAGAACTAAGAATGAAATCAGAATTTTGAAAAAAAATAAATTTAAAAAATTGTCATTTAATAAACACCTGAAGTTATATCTTCTTAGAACAGGGGTAGGACAATTCCAAAAATTGCTATCTAGTGAGGTGTGAAAAGTACAAATAAAGGAAATTACCACTAATGTACATTTTCAATGATCTTAACCAAGTACTGAATTTGTGACAAGCGCATTTTTGAAGTGTCTATTACAGAATAATCCAACATATTTGCTCATAATCAATTTTCTTTGCAAGTTATGCTTATTACTTAAAATAACACTTCTTTTTGCAAAGTAATCTTTGAGAGGGATAATCTTTGTCAGCCTGCAGATGTTCACAATTCTTTTTCATAGCAACGTATCTATATTAGACTGAGCCTATAACCATACTGATTTCTCAGTTAAATTATGAATAAGAAGGGCAATTAGGATTCAAGGTTACTCTGACAGACCTGCATAGCAATAACCCCTCATTGATGTCAGATGCTCAATACACAGTTAGACCTACTAAAGTGCCTTTAAATGAGTCAGGGTAGCATCACATTTCTGGAAAAACATACTTTTAGTATGCTTACACACATGGTATAAGACATTACAGTAGTGTACTACTGATGACTGAAACTACATGTAACTAATTGTAAGGATATGGATGTATTTAAATCAAATAATATATCTTTAAAATGTTGTATGTAGTAATTACATTACAAAGATGTTTTAAATTAACCTTTCAATTTAGAATATTAATGAGAAGTTGCACAATTATTATTTTTATTTAGTTCCTCACTGGATAATTTAGCATTCTTAAATTAGCCCCCACTATAATTCATATCCTTCTAACACAACCATTTTCATCATACAGAATCAATTGGTTCTTTGTTTCAGGATTTTACTTCTCTTAGCAAAAATAATCTGCTCTGATTTCTTAAAAATTGAACAATATTATGGTTTTTAAATTTAAAGGAATTGCAATGGATTGCAAGCAAATTTAGAAGTCAAAACATGTTGTCCAGATTTCTAATTAATTTTAAATTATCCTTAAGACCAAAACCATTAACTCTTACTAAAACAGGTACCTTTATATAGCATCTGCGAAAATAAATTGAGAGGAAGGCAAAGCTAATGATAACAATATGAAATCTGATACCTCTTCATTCTTGAATCAAGAATGAATGTGGAAAACAATCACAAGACACATGAAAGGCAACACACATTTCCAAACTCACAAAACCACAGCAACAACACGTAAGCTAAATATACTTTCATCCTTCCCCGCTGTCTGTATCACTATCATTCTCCATACATATATGTAGATAGATATCCAAATATATTTTGCGGAATTGATGAAGAAAGAGCTAAAGCAAGCTCTTTTTCTTTAGTTTTGGATGAGAAAGCTTTTCTGAATCTGGTATCTAGAATATTCACAAAAAAAGCTTAAGGAGAAAAAAACCCTGCAGAACACACAGGAAAAGACTCTTTAAATTATTCAAATAAGCATAAAACAAAAATCCTAAACCAAAGTAATTGCTTATGTGCTTTTCCACATTTTTCCTCTATCCCATGAAGAAAGCACTGCTACTGTATTGACTTGTGGATAGAACCACAGAGCTGGTGAACTGCAGGATATTTGATCAATAGACTAGCCAACACCTACTGTAATGTATTGAAACAGTAGCATTATACTAAAAACAGCAGCAAGAACAGAAAAATGGTAACAAAATGGAAGGATCACGTGTATTGGATATGTTTGGCCTTACGGTATAAATGGATATATATTTTTTTTAAGCCATAGACTTATTCTGAATTGGTAGGAATCTGTAATTAAATTAATCTGTTCATTGAATCTATCTATATATCTTTTTCTATTAGTACATGCCCCAGGAAATTTGACTTTGGCCACTTCTGATAATGAACTGCAACTTCATCAGCAGTAGGGACTAGGGCTTCAAAGCTGTTCCTTTCTCAAGCTCTTTCTTTCAACAAGCCCTTTCTCAAGGGCTTGTTGAAGCCCTACATAGGGCTTCAAAGCTGTTTCTTAGCGTCTGCAGCATTACAATGGCATTACTTTCTGCCTGTAAAGGACATGCAGGATACACAACTGTAAAGCATATATAGAGTATACAAACCCTTCTTGCATTGAAAGCCACGAGCCCTTAAGCATCCAGCTCAACAACCCCATAAACACCTAGCTGCATATGGGACATTACATGTATTAGGTAACTAGTACAGATGACAGATCACTGTAAGACAGTGGTAACAGAAATAGCAATGTTAAATGTATTACAGAAATTACTGAGAGATTTACTACAAAATACTACAACAGCTTTGATTTTCCTTTAAGGAATAAAATTGAAGTGTAGTATGATACTGTATTGTTTAATAAAATCCTCTTCCCCATTTGAACTGTAATTTTACAATTATTGTTTGTTGTCAATTCCATATACAGCCAAAATAATTCCTGCCCATTTACGTACACATTTAACCTACTTTACTAGGGCCATCTTTCTCTCCTCTGTTTCTCAAATTATGTGAGATTTTGACTTATTACACAAGTAAAACACTACACTCTACTTTCAAGCTCTGTATAAAACCTTTAACACAACAAATCCAGTTAAGAGTTTTCCTAGTGTGGGAATAGTCAAATTCAAGTCAAATTCCAGCTGAGTGTTAAACACAGCTGATTTTCAATAGATTCTGGCAGGACAACATACATCCCGAGTTTTGAGTAAGACAAAAACATGTGATAACCAAATGCTGAACAAAAATTGTAGATTCTTCAGAAAAAAAAATAAATAAGAAATGCAAAACAGATGGATGGACAAGGAGGAGAATTTACATACTTGGATCTGAGACTGCTAACCGCAACACAACAGTTAACTTGGACTCAGACATCAGAACTTCTTGGTACTTCATTGCTTTTCTTCAACTCTGAAGACAAAGCACTCATTTAGTTTCTAAGCAGACTACATTCCCATTACATTTCCATAAAGCTAGGATTGAGTAAACCCAGGGCATGATTATCCTGCAGATAATTCCCTAGCTTATCTGTTCCCTTTAAGGGTATCATGCACATTATTCAAACTTGCCTTCATTCCCTATGGCATATAAAAATAAATCTGTACCTTGTTGTGAAGTTTGGGCTTATGATGCAAACATTCTTTTCTGCAGGCTGGCATTATGTTCTCAGTAAACAAAACATTAATGAATTTTAAAAGTTCTTTAGAAATACATATTTAAGCCATTCACAACAGATCCTAAAAGCAAAATTGAAATACTAACTTCAATTAGTAATAGCTCTTTCACATCGAGCAGTATCAACATATAACTACGAATGATTATTTTTAATAGTTTCTAAAGGAAAAGCACTGAAGTGAATTCTACTATAGAAAGAACATTCACACAGCAGACATCAAATTTTTTTTAGCAATTCAGAAAAAAAAAAAAAAACACAAACTGACAAACTGGAAGTGTTTAAAAACAAAAACAAACAAAAAAAATGAAATCAGAGTAACTACTTTAAGGAGTTATGTTACTATAAGAAGTAACTATGCTAATTTTGGGACTACAACAGCAAATCAAGTATCCATTTCCCCCACTTCTCCTACATATTAATCCCTAGCCCTTCCCTCCTCCTTTCCTTTTTTTTTTTTTTTTTTAAATAAATTATACATCCAGTTTTTCAGAACATCAAGTTGAAAGATGAGCTCCAGAAAGGTCTCGTTTATTCTGGTTACACAGAAATAGACCTAAACATATTACCAAAAAGAATACCTGCATAGACTTTCAGCATTCAGTTTCCTTGCACTAAATGCATTCTTTTTAATTAAGTAAAACCACATACTTCTGGAGGGAAAACGAAGCATTTGCTGTACTGCTAAACCTATTTTGGTATGTAATTTTCTGCCAGCAAAATTTAGGAAGAAAATGCTAAATGGCAGTATGAGAGATTATCTATGTTTTTCTGTTGGGGCATGAAAACAGTATCAAAACCTGACCAGGAGATCAGTGAGTTTCAGTGACCTTTTATGCAAACCTTTTCCATTTTCAGCAGATGCTACAGATAACAAGCACTGTTTGCATTACTGGTAAGTATATATTTCCAAACGTAGCAACATTTCTGGAAGAATTATATGTTCAGGAAAGCTAACTCTGTATTCTTCCACATATTAATTTAAAAAACAGTTTTCATGGAGCATGCTAAGTATTTCAAGGATTATGTAGTATAAATGTTGGAAGTCTACACCCCTTAGACGTTAGAAATTATTCATTAAAAAAAAAAAACAAACCACAATATAATAATAAAGGCCTTCTCTCTAGTGCTATTAGGGAAGATGATAGCTCTGTACCTGCAATGTCATAATCTAGTTCAAGTATCAAAATTTAAGTATATGCTTCTCAATGAGGATTCAAAACAGCAATTCTTTACATTGTTTTATAGCTAACAACTGTAGTAGTACAAAAGCTGTAGCTTTGTAGTAAAAGACTTGAAGAGCTCCTTCCATTCAGTTTATTGAAGAAGTTAAAGGCTGTCCTGATGAAAGTCTAGAGAAAAGGCTTTGACATAAGGCTCTCAAATCTAACAGCTGAACTCTGATGGCCAAAAAAGTTACATTAGGTAAACTAGAAACCATGAATTAATTTGAAATAGTAAAGATTATGAGTGACTGTAACCACTTACCAAGATACGTGATGAATTCTTCATTCCTGTAACTTTCAAATTACATATTTTTAAAATTAAATTATATATTTTTAAGGAAAGCTTTCTATATCAAATAGAAATTAAATTCAGCAGAATTCTATATCCAGTTTTATAAGGTATCAGGCTGAAAAAGCAAGTCATTTTTACACATTTCTTTTTAGTCTATTTTTTTTTTAGACCTGAAAGAATGGAAATGTTAGAACGATAAGGAAGGCACGGAGTTGAGAAAGGTAATTTAATTACAAAAGCTTCATTCTCTGAACCATTAGTCTTCTTATCATGACTTCAAGACTCCTATGCCTTGTTTGCTTTGAGAGTTTCCTTTAAAAATCCCCCAACTACAGTTACCACATAAGAGGATCAATGAAAAAACAAGGTAAGCCTTTTTCATGCTCAAACTACGCACAAACACAGAAAGAAAGTTGCCTCAAACACAGAAATGAGAAAGCTACATTTGCACTACTAATACATACATAAATACACGTAACTTAAACTGAAGCTAGCATCTAAGGGAATAAGACTAAAATGACTTCTATCTCCTTCTGACTCAGCCTTTTTAAAAAAAATAATAAAAACAGAGGCAAATACATATTTGTATTATGTATTTTTGTACATATGTATTATTAATATGTATTATTAATACATATTAATATGTATTAATATGTATTATTAATACATATGCACAAATAGTTTTATATTTACAAAAAGACAACTTGACCAATTTAGCAAAAACGTTACACACTTTGTGTGAAGTTTAAGCAAATATTACTTCTCTAGAACTTTGAAAATTTAGATATACCAACCAAGTTCTGAGAACACTTTTTTTTTTCCCCCTTAGGAAAGTTGTCAGACAAAACCATTTCCTCATCTGTTTATGCTCCTCAGAGACATTTCAAGAAAATCTGATTAACTGTTGCCATTCTTCAACAACATGAACAATACCATCCAGCTCAGGTAATATGCTCGTTTATTAATATTTAAAATGTCTCTCTTCAGAGTGAAAGAAGCTTGCAAATGACACTATTAATATGAAGAAAAGAAAGTACCACTAGAGTCCCTGCCGTTGTTACAAGCCTTACAAAAGCTTACCCTACCAGAATAAACCAACAAAAACAGAAAGCAGAGCAGTAATTCCATATTCTTTTTAAAATTATGCAGAGAAAACAATCACTTTTCTGCAAATAACCGCTTTCACACTCGATGTGTTGTTACATTATGGAAGAGTTCTTGTTTACAGATATTGTTATGGGTAATGCTTACAAGTCAAACAAGAAGAGAAAAAAAGTCTTGGACATTAGCCATGTCTGTCCAACGAAGCCAGTGTGAACATAATGCTTCAATTCAACATGTACTGTACACAGTATGAGGGAATATGATGTAGAATGATATGCACATACTCCTCTACTAATTAGAGTTGTCATAGCTTCTCTTCTGCAATACCAAGCCTTTGGTACCATGTCTCTCTTCCCTAGAGAACAATCAGTTGGGAATACTATGCCAATTTCTCCGGTTTCCTCCTTAATTTAAATCCTTCGTATTAAGTATTAAAGATGGACAAACTCAGTACCCTGAAACATGAACGAAGCAGGGAAATCAGAAGAGAAACAGGTGACAAGTCCAGTCCGGCCTTTTTTCACATCCAACCTCTTGAACACACTTCAAGATGCAGAACGGTGCTTAAATGGGAAGAACTTGTGTTCAACCTCAACAAATCCCATACAGAGAAAGTCTCAAAATAAGAAAGTTTTTAATCACATGGTAACAGGATCAAACAATACTTAAAACAGGTTAAGCCATGCTATCCCACACCAAAATACAAGTCACTTTCAAGGAAAGTATTTAGCGAGGAACTCACTCAAAACAAACAAACTAAGGAGCCCATGTCCTGTAGTCTACAAGTAATCATCATTGCATGAAGCCACATTCCATAACAAAAGGAAAAAACAGGAGAACAGCGTGATGCTTAAAGCATCCTATTTAAATTATCACAAATGTTTACAGTAACAACAAACTCCAAAAAGATTGCATCTTTAATCTGATTTGCACAGCTGGCAACTCGCAAGGATAGGTCATAATGAATATTAAATGCTCGAGTGGGTGACTAAGAGATATTCTGCAATGCCTGATAAGCATTTGCCTAATGATACAGACAAAAAATTGAAAGCCGTTGTTTTATGACCACTTAGCGTAAATCGCTTCCTCTCAACTGAAATTTGCCTGCTTTTAGTTTGTTAAAAACTAAAATGTGCTTCCTTTAAGTGTCAATTATTACATTTCAGCCAAGGGCTGAAGAGGAATAGTTTCAGAGGAATAGTTAACTTCAGCTGTAATCACCTGTCTGAATTCAGCAGATACATGTAACTAAAGTCTGAAGAAAGAAAAGAAAGAAAAATGTGATTGATTTATTACAGTAAGTGCTTTCCACAATGCTTCTCTCCGAATTTAAGGCAATATTCCCAATAAGTAAAAAAATAAAAATAAAATAATAAAAAAGATTTTTTTAAAGAAGATTGACTACGTAATGTTTCATCCTCAGAGGACAAAGGCAACTGAAATCACCATATATTACATACATGGAAAATGAGACCCATCACTATGAAATAGCAGCCTAAATCTAAAAATGCTTTAGTAAAGGGGCAAGATAACCCTTTGTGGAAACTAAACTAGTAACTTTTTAGATTAAAATGATTTGGTAAGTATGTTTCACCACGCAGAACAAAGAATAGTCCCAAATCCTCAAAAACAGTCTTCATTTACTTACTACAAGTAATTAGGAACTGTAAAATGATTCTAGTCACTTCCTTATAGCATGGAAGCCAAACAACTATAAATACAGAATTGTCTTGATACAACTATTTATGGACAGTTTTTCTATAGTGATGTTAGATTTGGTTAAATAGACTGTACAGTTCTATTTGAAGAGTCTAGTTTCTACTATAGACAATGAGGATAGAAGCAAGGTAAGAGATCCAACCAAGACACATTTATCTACTGCACCTACTTAAGTACTTAAATAGAAAGACTTCCTGCCTGACACAAAACACAGTAAAGATCGTGGTGTGATTTTAAGACCATCCAAGCCAGAGCTGCCATAACAGACAGCAGCCAATACTTCCAGTCAGTTGTTATTCATGACACTGCAATGGTCATGAACAACACTAGATTCAAAGTCTTCATAAAACAGACAGGCAACAGCTGCCAGCAAAGGGCACAGCTACCATTAACTTTTTACCATTTAGTGTCTGGAGGGTGGGTGGTCCAACACCTTCATAATGCTCATATAAGCTCACTTCTTAACTTACCTGAAATGGGTGATGGGTATAAGAAGGTTTTGAATTACAGTTTAAGATTTAGATTTTTTTTTCTTTTTAAGAATTTTAAATATTAGAAATATTTAGAGCTCTGTGAGGTACAAGACACAACATTACCAAATTTGAGCTCACAACAAATAAAACAAAACAGGACAAGATAAACCAAAACAAAGTTAAACAAAATGTCTGCCAGCATGAATTATCCGTAGTTAAGACTGTTTTCTTTCAACACTTTCCTCATTAGAGGGCCTAAAACAGATGAGCTGAAAAGTGGTTTTTCAGACTCCACAGAAAACAAATTACAGAAGAACTAGGATTTTACATACCTTGATAATATTTTTTGCTCCATCTCTTTAAGCAGAAATACAGTGCAAGATACAGGAAGAAGAAACTAAGCTGAACTACAGACTGCACTTTAACATTTTTAAGTGAAGTGCTATAAAGAAAAGGCTCCTATGAATTCAACTCTTGCTTGTTTTGAGAAGAACCAGAATAAGGCCATAACATACGTAGGAGGAAAAACTACTATCTTTATTTCCTTCATACAACAATAGAAAACAAAAAAAAAAAAGTGTAATCAGTGCAAATGGAGGTACAAGGCCTATCAAATCATTAAGGAAATACAGAATGTGAAAGGGAAAGCAAGGACTTGGTTTGGGGAAAAAGTGTCACAAGATTAGTACTTAGGCTATATACTTTATGTACTAAGGAAAAAAATCCTACATATTAAGAGAATAAAATAAAGACTTAAGGTTTAAAGTATTATATTGACTTTATTTATTTTTTTTCCACAGAACAGACTATTAATTAAGTCAGAAAGGCCCTTAATGTTTCATGCTTTTCAGTTGTTGGTATAATCTTACATCTTTTACAAGAAAAAGCAAGCAGTTCATATTTCTACAATGTTTTCTGGTGATATTTTTGTTGGGATTATAATATTTTCATTAAGTGACCCTTGCTACATTGAGGGAAATAGGTTACAGTACTGCAGCGTTACATACAAGATACTAAAGAACAGTGCAATCCAAATGTAATTTTATTACTAAAAATACTATGAATTGCATTCCTTAGACATACTTTGCAAGCACTAAGAAAAAACAGTTTCAGTGTTCTTATATACAATCATCAATATGGCTATTGAACGTGATTATTGAAAAAAATCCCCACTTTTTCATTTACCTTATGTGAAATAAAGCTTTATCTTCTATACTTCCAGCAGTCAGAAAGATAAATAGCAGCACACTCAGAGGGACTGAAAAGTTGTAAGGGGTCAGGGCAAACTTGTGTGATGGACAGTATACATTCAATTATCTAAGAGTCTTAAGATCACCTAATAACACTTTTTCCATTAAAGTGGAAAGTTGAATGTTATACTGACAATGTCAGGCAAACAGGATCTACATTCAAGGAGGGGAAAATAAAAGCAAACTTTGTACTGATGCAGTCCAGTTTTGTATTACAGAGTCAATATGAGTGGAGAGCAGAATGTTAACCAGCTAGAGGTGAAGGGGAAGTTATTAAAAATGTAAAGAATTTTCATTAATTCCCTATTTTTGATAAAGGTTGCTAAAAGTAAACCAGAAGCTCAGGTTTATTGCTTAAATAATATGTCATGTCACAAAAAAGGGGAGTTGTGATATTTTGGTGGTTCTTTCAAGTGACTAGTTGAACATTGCTGTTTTTTTTTTTCTCTTATCCCATTGATAAACTTTCAACACTATTTTTGATGGTCAAAAATTAAATATTTGAGTACCAAAAAGTATGCTGGGAAAAGCAGCAAAGAATCATCTCACACGAAGTCTAAACTCATGCCTTTAAGTCAACCCACTAAAGCTTTTCTTTAACAACTCTTTCAAAAAAAGCCACTCTGAAAATTAGGACATTAGTACTCACATGCATTATATTTCTATGTTAGTAACAACAAGGCTTCAGTACACATGGCTAAGAAGGACTTAGCCCTCTCGAAGTTACCTGGAAGTACTGAAATAGAACTCAGCATAATGCCTCTTAAATGGGAGGGGGAAAGTCAGAACAAGGTCATTATTGCTGGTAACGTTGATCAAAGAAGAATAATTACTGAATTCAGTTTAAAATATATTTTGTTCTCTTGTAAAGAGGAAACGTCAAAGTTACTTAAATCTTATGACAATTAAGTACTGAGCAGCACAAGAACCTCATTTTGCATTTGTGCATGCTATCTAGACTTACATGAACACTGTATTAACCAACAGTGTTCAGTTTAAAAGACAACCCTGAGTTTCAGAGCTCAACTCCAACTGGTAACTAAAAACTGCAAGTGCAGAATGAGAACTAGAGCTAGCATCTGAACACAGAAAAGTGAAAAAGCAAAATGCTAATTAACTTTCTCCTAGAAAAATCCTACAGCTGCAAAGAACTTTTAGGAAAAAGATGCCAGAAAGAAACCATAAAACCTTTGTTTACTGTGAGGATGTTGGATGGCATTTATGTTGCATAACTTCAATGACCTAAATTTAGTTGTTTGAATTTAAGCTTTTCATCTAATCTCCCTTGAGGTTAAAAATCCCTTGAGAATGGTACCTTTTATTTCTGATGAACTAAAAGGCTTTATTTCTTCCCAGCAACAAACGAGGAAGCCTCTAACTAGAACACGATGCAGCATTACATTAAGACCATGCTATTTCAGTTGCAGAATCCTCTCTCCATACATTCTCCCACCGTCTTGTGTCAACTTTAACAAACTCTGAAATAAAACAAAGCTGGGGAAAAATCACTCCATCTGATTCAACTCATCCTGTGGCTACATGACTGATGATAAAATATGGGAGGAGAGGGACCTGGAAGAACAGGTAGTTAGTTATCAGCAGAAACAGAAAGAAGGACCACTGCTTCAGGCTGGCACTCCACTATTAGTTCTACTTCGTCCTAACACCAGGCCACATTCTCAGAGAGCTAATTTTCAGAGGGTTAAAGTAAAATAAAAGCTATTCCTTACGATTACCATCAAGTAGGATGAAAAAAGGCTAATAAGTATCCAGGGTTGCATTAGGCAAGGTATCACCAGCAGGTCAAGGGAGGTGATCCTTCCCTCAATTTTACACTGGTGAGCCCGTATCTGGAATGTTATGTCCAGTTCTGGGCTCCTCAGTATGAGAGACCTGAATGTACTGCAGAGTCCAGCTCAGGGCCACTGAGGTGCTGAAGGGACTGGAACATCTCTCCTGTAAGGAAAGGCTGAAAGAGCTGGGACTGTTCAGCCTGGAGAAGAAAAGACTCAAGGGGGAAGCTCGTCAATATAAATACCTGAACGGAGGCTGGAAAGAGGACTGAGCTGGGCTCTCTTCAGTGGTGCCCAGTGCCAGGACAAGAGGCAACCGTGACAAACTGGCACACAGGGGGTTCCCTCTGAACATCAGGCAACAAGTCTTTACTGTGCATGTCTGAGTGCTGGCACAGGTTGCCCCAGAAAGGTTGTGGAGTCTCCATCCTTAGAAATATTTAAAAGACACATGGGCACAGTCCTGGGCAACCTGATGTAGGTGTCCCTGCTTGAGCAGGGGGCTTGGACCAGATGACCTACAGAGGTTCCTTCCAACCTCAACCATTCTGTGTGCACAAACAAAAGCTTACTAACAACCCAGAAACAGGGTCAAAATATGTACAGTCATATAGTAGGAAGCGCTGTATGACTGTAACTCAACTAGTGGGATATAAAGAAATAAAAACATTCATTTCCATAGAGACAGCAAATGCATAAGATGGGAAGAGCTTCAGATACCTTTTAAGTAGAAAAAGGCCATCTCAGAGGCCATATGGGCATCTGAGAGCTACAGGCAACGACACAAGTTAAAAGACCACTGGCAGAAGACAGTAGTTGATTGTTCAGCCTCTGCAGCAGTACTAACATGGCTATATAACCAGAGGTAAGAGCGAAAACAGGCACTCTCAGCTCATCATTCAATGCACAAAATACAAATACTTTCTGTGCAGCTTTTTATAACAGTAAACAGCAAATAACTATACACTCCTGTTTCTTTTTTTTTTTTAAACCAGGATGTACCTCTATTTCCACGTCATTCACAAAAAAAGCCTTTTGAAATTCAACTTTCATAAGGCTAATACCTTCTAAACCTTATAAAACAGATTGAAGGCGTACACCTCCACCATAATATTCAGCAAAGAAATCATTGAAGCAAATAGAATCACAATGCAAAATAAACTTGTACAAACAAATGTGTATTTTTAGCCATACATTCACACATAGTAAAAACCTTTTAAAAAGACTGTTTTCTAACCTTTACAGAAGAAAATACAATGTACTTGAAATGAAACAATAATAATAGTCTTTTTTTAATAGAGGAAGCACAACTTTTAGAGAGAAAATATGCATAAAATTGTTTAGCTGACACGTCAATTAAAATATAGTCATTTTAAAACAATACAACTTAAATTTATTATACACAAAGAATACTACGTGATAACATTGATCAGATAGTAGGTTCATATAGATAACTAAGAGTTGAGAATTTGTTTGTGTACTTGTCTCAACTATTTTTCTACACGTGCAATTAGCACTCTTTGCATAAGTAGGCATTCATTTGTGCAGGGTTACATATTTTGTACAGACTTATGCAGTTTATATATTTGTATACGATTTGTTATCACATACCCATGTGTCTGCATGAACAGGCCTGATGTTGCTGAGAAGCACCTCTTCGTAATTTCCATAATCACAGAACTTAACAACTGCAGTTGTCCCAGAAGAATGGAGAGCTTCAATTTCTGCCCGGTAGAACTTAAAAGAGAAATTTTCAAAGGTAATAAATAGCATGAAAACAGCCTTTTCATTTTCACTTTCTCCTCTACTCCCCACCTAGGTCAGCATTAAGTTTTGAGTAATATTTGTAGCAGATACTTATATATTAAACTTCTGCATGGCCCATGACTGCAAGGATGGGGGCTGTGTATTTAGATTATTCATTGAAAACATGTGCTGCTTATGACACTAGACTGAACATTTATAAGACTTGTTTTAAAGGTCAAATTAATCATTAATAAAAATGTTGTTGTATACGTGAAGTGCTACTGTAAGACTTTTTTTTTTTTTAAATGCCTGATAGGCACCTACTTATATATATATACACTATACTATACGTACTGATACCTATTTTAGCACATACTAAAATATGATAAAATTGCTCCTTCAAAAAGTCTTCATTTTTCAGCACACTATTTCATTTTTGTGACATCTGCAAACTGATTTATATAAATATATGAAGATATTCAGTCACTTTATAACTTACCAAACACAAAGAAATCATTATCTCCTAAGACAGAAACTCAGTACTGTATTTTATCACACTAGTTCAAAAACTGTCCTAGATGCAAGCAGCAGCTTTTATTATACCCATCAACAAAATACTCTAATGCACTAAATACTTTTCAGGCAACAGTTTCATACCTAGTTATTTTGAAAGTTTCCAGAATTTCAGTACTCATCTCTCAGCAATACAAAGTACTTCTCAAAACAGGAAAAAAATCCTTAATATATTATTATATTTCAAAATAGTTCATCCACCCAAGACATACATCCTTATTTGATAGAGTTAATTCACTATATTTTACCACTACAAAAAAAATGGTGCATGTTTTACCTTAGTCATACAAACAGAAGAGAGAAAAATAAGTTAGAAAATAAACTTTAATACCACAAAAGACTTTAAATGGTGGGAATAAAACCTGTTCAAAGAACAGCGATAGTTAAGGTAGCTATTGGATTACCAGAAAGTGTCAAAAACTGAAGAAACAACAGAAGAGTGATAGGGAATACCTGAACAGGTGATAACAAATCAAAGCTTTTTTTTTTTTTTTAAATTAATTCTTTAAAAAAAAAAAAAAGGATTAAAAGGAGAAGATGATGAAAGGCAAGTCTTTTGCCATAAAGAAAGCTCATTAACTGGAAAAACAGCTGAAGAGGAAGTATTTAAGCTTTTAAAAATTAGTAAAACA
Organism: Anas platyrhynchos; assembly: GCF_047663525.1. Taxonomy (NCBI): domain Eukaryota; kingdom Metazoa; phylum Chordata; class Aves; order Anseriformes; family Anatidae; genus Anas; species Anas platyrhynchos. Next base: position 171,514,183 of record NC_092587.1, read on the forward strand.
GAACTCTCATGCAATATAATTAATTTGTTCCACAAATTATGCAGCTAAATTCTTTGGTCTACTGGTGATAATAAAAAGCAATCCTTCTGCTGTCTTCTTTCTGCAATCACTGAAACAAAACATTTTTTTGTTGTTGTTGTTGTTTCTTAACAGTCCTGTTCCTGCAGACTGGGTTTCCCTTGCAGTAGTGAGTGCTGCACACCGACTTATTCTACAAGAAGTCTACCATCTGTCTACTATTACAGTCTGTTCTGGATAGCAGAGCATCTTGGATTTGTTCCTTGGAAAGTACATGGGCATCTAGATCCACGTTCATTCCTTCAAATTTTAGGCACTTGGATGAAATGTTTTAATTACAAGCTCAGTCGCCACATGTGACAGAAACAGTCACCTTGGAGTCGAATTAATTTAAGCACTTTCAGGAAATGAACGCAAGCCATATATCTCATTAAAATAAAACGAAACAACAACAACAACAAAAAACAGAACAGGAAGCTAGCCACAAAGCACAATACACAGCTATGAACAAAACCCCATGTCTTTGTGCTGGTGTGCTAAGTCTCCCCTCCAGCATCTAAGAAAACATTGAAGGTACAACTTGAAATAGTTGTTATTTTGTAAAGGCATACCTTGTTGTCTTCCCAATAAAGAGCGAAACATTCATCCCCAGGTCTCCAGCTTCTTCCATACTCCATGTGAATCGATGGTTCCATTATTTTCTCCGGTTTGATAGGCCCCGATCTCCTTTTGGGTCCAGTGTTGTAATACAAAACTTTATCATCATAAGATGGAATCGTAGCGGGTCCTGATGATTTGATAGGACCTACACGTCTTCCTTTCTGATGATGTTCCGTATCTCCATTTGGTACAGCATTAAAATTATCAGTTCTACCAGGGTTTTGGTAATCATTGTTCACACCAAAATGTTGCTCATTTTTTACCATAAAGGTTTCGTTATTTATTGTTCGTGCCTTCCTATCACAAAAGTTTTCAGAATTGTGTATTTGGTTTTCCCTTTTCCCACGTTTCTGGTTATTGTTGTCCATAGTATCTTGAGCAGCAGAGTTCTCCTTGAGTTCTGTGAAGGACACCCCTTTTCCTATTCTGTTCTGCATGTTGTTATCCCTTTTTTTAAAAGAATTATCACTCTGGTGAGTGGCTATGGGATAACCCATATCCTTTGGCCTATCATTTCTAGGATAATGTCTGTCACTTTTAATTTTTTCATCTGTCCAGTGCTCTAAAGAGCTATGCCTTTCAGGACCTCTGTTTCTGGGTAACCCCCCACTTTCCAAAGCCTGCCTTGAATTTTGAAAATCTCTTTGAAAACGAGGGGGCTTCTCATTCCTTGGCTGTCTCATATCATTGCGAGGAATATGTCTTGAATGATTTTCTCTGATGCCATTCTGTTCTGTAGTCATAACTTTGGGCTGTATTTGATGTGGTGGCTGAAATTGTAATTTTGGTTCTATAAAGAAAAAAAAATATTTTAATTATTAATATGCTTCACATAAGTGTAATTTTAGACCCCAACTGATAAATCAGCAGTAGTATTTAGAAAAGTAAGCGGTATTTAACTTTGTGACACAGAAACGGAATTGTATAGACAAATTTAGCAGACATTTGAACTGTAATTTTTTATTACTGGAAGACATAAGTACTGCCAAGACAAGTGTGCATGTGAGTTATTATTAAATGAGTAACAACCACTTCAGAGAGGAAAATAGAATTCCAAGGCGAAGAAAGGAAGAGGAAGGAAAATGAGGGGGAAAAAATACTTGTCATCTGAATTGAAATTTTCTGTAAAAATAACTTGTTAACAGCTATTCAGCATTAAAGGCAACAACTAGAAGTGATGAAATGAACATAGCAGACAACCTAGACATAATGGGAATAGTAACAAAGTCCAGAACTGTGACGACCCTGATCAATGAGCCATAGCAGGAACCGCTCGAGTGTTACCTTCAAGAGATTCAGCCAGAACTCTAACTGATGATAAGGAAAACATAATTATCATGGACCTTATGAGACAGAGCAAACTTTTCACTGGATGTTGGGCAGGGCAGGAGAGAGGTGAGCAGGACAGAAAGATCATGGAGCTCTGTGAAGCTTAGCATGACTACAATCCCGATAAACATTTTACTGCAAAATTTGACATTGAAACCTGTGTTTTTTACATATGTAAAATATAAATGTTTGTAAATTTTTAAATTACTCAAAAACGAGTTTGATAAATGTTCAATTTCTTTTAAAATTAAAAGATTACTTTTTAAATCCATAAAACGTATTTGTTGCTTTTTAAAAAAAAATAAATAATAAAGTCTTCCTTATAAGTTTAGAAATCCACGTCTTATCTATCCTTGGAAAGTAGAACATGAAAATATAGTGTTTTTTTGTTTTCTATCTGTAATTTTTCTGCAAGAATCACTGTTTAACTTCCCCACTTCTGTATAATACACAGGAATCTTCTCAATTCAATTTCTTCTAGAAATGTTTCTCTTCGTAATTAATTCACAAGTCTCTATTCATGACTTTCTTCATTTACACATCTTAGTATGAATTGGTAGTAAAATCCTTGCGCTTCCACTCTTCCTATTTTCATCTTAAGCAGCAGTCACTAACTTTCATGTGTATTCCTCACGTTAATTACAGATTAAATGACTGAACTGCTTGACGACACTTCTGAGTGTCTATTGCTTCACAGACACTCAGAACAAAGCAGTAGGCACTAAGAAGTCATCAAACACTCAAGTACTCCTGGCTTTCCAATGCCATGAACATTACTGCTAGTACACATCATTAAAGTTATAAAAAATTCTTAAATGCTTCATTGTAAATCTTATTGTTTAATACTGTACAATATGAAATTCATTAAAAGAAGTCATTGACACAAGGAAAAGTTGTTCCAACAACAGAAGTAGAAATAGGCTGAATAGAATAGGCTGTTTGGACATTTTAATATTTTGCTGGTTGGCATGATTTTAGAATTTAAATATTTCATCTGCAAACTTTGATCATTTTATCAATTAAGAAGCATTTACTGAGATGGGTGTTCACCTCAGACAGCACAAGGACTACTTACAATTGCAAGACAATCACAAAGCATGCAGAGCAGTTATTATCATACTTCCAGCTTTTCCTCAGTGCATTAACTATACACGTTTTCTGTTCTAGCTGGAAAAAAATTCCCTGAAATTTCTGATCAATTTCATAGCATCTAGCAAGCAATTTTAGCTATCGTGTAGCCACCTTAACAAAACTACGTAGTCTTACTAGCCACCAAAAAAATCTGGATATAGTAGATCTCTGAACAGCACTTCAATTCAATGGAGTGTGAAATTGCCTCCCCAAAATGGCCAATTGAATGACAGAGGAACATTTAGGGTATTTGCCAGTTTCCAATAAGAAGTTACAAGCATTCTCAGATGAGACCATTATTTTCTGTCTTTAGAAAAGCAATAACCTTCATAATTTAAAAAGTAGTAATTCAGAACTCAAATGCTATTCACCTACTTAACATAATTATGTGCAAAATAGAACCTTAAGAAACAAGTTTCATTTAAAGTTATGAGACCCACTATTCCACTACGAAGCATGGAGATTTAAAACAGTGTAGCAGCTATGAAAAAAAAGAAAAAAACACAATATATTTAACTGTTGACGTGAATATCTCCACCCAGAATTAAGTAGATACTCCAGGAGTTCACATAATCTGTTTTTCAAGCAACAGAAATTTTAGCAGTATGTTACTATGTTAATGATTTATTTAACAGCAGGAAATTTCTAACTTACTGATTGCAAATAAACAGTAGGACTAGTGGACATTCAAATTAGTTATTGATATCCAACATAATGTGATCACAATACAAAAACAACAAGCTTACTTTAAAGGATGTCTGATTTTTCAGTTACAGAATGCATTTTAAGTAATATGGAAAAAAAGTAATACTAAATGTTAGGCACTTGGAAAAAGACTAGACAATTTCTTAACAGTGAATATACACATCTTTTTTCTAGGCCTATTTACTGTGACACGTGAAAGCTGCTCACAGAACACTTGACATTTTCCTACTCTAACCTCCAGACGCATCAAATCTGATGTCTTCTACAAAGATTCAGCTAATATGGTAAAAATGCACTAGCTTCTCAGTGGACTACATCATACACAGCAGCCCTGAATTACCAGGACATGCTAATCTATCACTTAACATTCAAAAGTAATCCGTCTACGAACAAAAACTGTCAAATGAAAGTAAGTGTTACTTGGTCAATAGCAGTCAATGAAAAAACCTCAAGATAAAAATATTGCAGGTTCTTCACAAAGATGGGCTGTCTGCCCAAGTAGGTCTGACTGAGGAACTGAAAAGAATCTTAGGGATTCTAGAAGAAGTGAAGTGATGAAGGAAGTCATTCAGAGATCGTCTCCGCTAGTAGCAGCAGCTGATTTTCACAGCATAGCTGAGGCTGGACCTTGAGAGGTCCTCTAGTCCAACCCCCTGCTCAAGGAGTGGGTTGCTACTTGCCCAGGACCACCTCCAGATGGCTTTTAAAATCTCCACGGAGAGAGAATCCACAACCTCTCTGGGCAACCTGTGGCAGTGCTCAGTCACTCTCAAAGCAAAGTGCTTCTTGACATTTAGAGGAAACCTCCTTTGTTTTAGTTTGTGCTCATAAGCCTCCTGTCATGTCACTGAGCACCACCAAAAGGAAGAGCTTGGCTACATTTTCTTTGCAAGCCTCCTTCAGGGATTTATGCACTTTGATGAGATTCCCCTCCTCTTCCTTAGGCTGAGGAGTCACAAGCCCTCTCAGCCTATTCCTGCCCCACCTCCAACAAACTACTAGCCAAAGTTCCCAGAAAAGTTCCTACAGAGCAGTAACAAACACATTAATTTGGCATTTAGCACGAAGATTTGGTCTGCTATCCTGTCAAAGAGGGAGATGCCTCAGCACTGTCATTACCATTACAACCTGAAGTTGGGGAAAGTGGTCTGGAAGAAGTCCATTTCAAAATTAATGGCAAGGCTTTTGTCTTCTCTTGGGTAGTTTTAATTTACCCAGGAGAAATGGTAGCAGTCTTCTTAAAACTGTCACTCAGTTATTTTAGTCATTTTAGCATTTGCATGTGATGATTTATACATTAAGACTGCACAGAGCCACCACAATTCTCTCGCCTACAAGCAACCAGCAGGACCTGCTGCAGCTGGAAACCTCAGCCAATGCAATTTAAACAACACCACCCTACGTGCAATGGGTTTTCAGAAGTACACTTTCCTGTAGCTCTCTCCTGTGGATTTTCTCATGTTTAATGAAGTGGTTAAACTCAGTCAGTGGCCTTTCCCCCACCGGTGGCAATGATTTGGGTTTCTTCCTCCAATGGGAATTCTGCTTTTATGCATACCTTTATGAAAGCACATCTTTAAGACACTTACTCCCAGAGCAAGTTTTACCTCGAATCAGCCAAAAGGTCCAAAAATTAGAGGAGAATTAATAACATATTAACATATAACCCTAATCTATTAATACTTCATTAATGTATTAACCCTAATGACACACCTCATGTCAATTATGACACCTTATGTAAACTCCAGTTTACTCAAGAGTTTTGTTTGTCAAATTACATAAAGATCAACATTATTGCTTCCAAAGTACACTATTTGGGAATATATAAAGCACAGTGGAATAAAGCATGAAAAAGATAGTTGAAGTTAGATAATATATGCCAGCCCAAAATTGTCCAAAAACAAAAACAACAACAAAAAAAAAAAAAGTTTAGCATACTAAAAACCAAACCAAACCAAAAAAAAAAAAAAACTATGTACTATATATCCTGGTTTATCTCAAGCAAAACACTGAAGTAGGAAAAGGACAGAAATTCTAATTCAAAAGTACATAAACGCCTTTAGCCTTTGGACAACTCTGAGGCTGGATCCCCAAGTGCACGTCTTGCTGCTTGTGACAAATGTTCACTCTCCACTAGTCGTATTTCCTCTGAGACATCTCTGAGCAAATGGTTAAGAATAATACAAGACAGTAAAAAATCTGTGTCAAAAATCTGTTATAAACCCTCCTAGAAGGTCAGCACCTCCTTTGTCATGCATCTCCTGCGGACAACACTGGTAGCCAAGAACATGAGGGTTACTGCAGCTAAATTAAGTGGGATGCTCAGATCTGGTGTAAAGCAATAGCCCATGGGATAGTGATGTTACACATCACTCAAACCACTAAAATGCATTGTCTGCAATTATGGAATGCATATCTGAAGAAGAGAACTGATAAATGGGTTTGCTTGGAAAAGAGAAAAAGCAGTCTGAAAGAATAAGGCCTTTAATGAGAAACTAGGAAAGCTCAATCCACACAGAGCTAACACAACTGATGGATAACATACAAGTCAATTATATTTTATAAATGCCTATTAGGAAAACAAATTCTGAAAGCTCTCTGTAACAAGAAAGGCGTATTACTATATGACAGTTAGAAGCTAAGCATAGAAAAATCAGATTAGAAAAAAGATTGATTTTCTAAATGCTGATCTTAATTGCTCAAGCAATTAACCTTGGAATAAAATTATTTCACCACCTTTAAATCCCAACTGCATGTTTAAATTTGTATTTCAGTCAAAGCCTAACTATGGTCGCAAGAAACAGAGACTACAGCCTAGGACTTGCTCCCACCTCCTAAAGAGCCCTTATTAAAAGAACAGATAGACGTGCCACCTCTAGCTTGCTTTTTCTGTCATCCCATTATTTTTATTATTATTTTTGCTGCACAGGAGATTCATTTTAACAGCAAGAGCATGAAACATCCACACCGAGCACAGCACCTCCCTTGGGAAGACTGTGCAGAATTGCCTCTTCAATCTGAAACTGCAAATGCTTTGGCCTGGGTCAATGATATGACCAAAAAAATTACGTTTATCACCAACTATACCAACTAATGATAAAAAATCATTTCAAAGTTAATCTTTTCTTAAATCACTCAAAGGTGTAGCTGTGTCTGCCAGAAGTTTCTGGTTTTTAGCAGGTGGAAACACCAGCTTGTTCTCTGTCCTCAAGAACCACAGAGAGATACAATATTGAAAATATGCCTGGTCCTAAGCACTTTGTCCAGTCTTCCTTAATTCTACAGTCAGAGCTCTTGGCACTGTTTTGTTCCCCCTGAAATCCCTGTGTTTACCTATTTGAGCTGGCAGAGATGGATGAACTGTTCCTTGTAACCAAAGAAAAACAGGAAGAAGATTAATGGAAAAAACTTTGTGTTCAGTAGCAGAAATAATTTAAGTACAAGCAAAGAAGTTTCCAGCATTTTTTGTCTACTTTTTTTTAATCTCTCACAGTCATCAAGTTTCTCTGTCCACACAAAACTCAAGCTAGTTAACTTTAACACAAAGTTTTTCACAGGTAGCACCAATCACTGAGTTAAAAATAAATAATAAATAGGTCTGCAGTAGAAGAAGCTTTTTTTAAATAATTCCTTGCACTTCACTTAAATGAAGCATGTTTACTAAATACTATGTTTTAGGATTAATGAATTAGCAGATCATGCAAGAGTCAGACATTTAATTGTAGCTTTTGACAGCTACAGTAACTTAAAAATAATATTTCTGTAAAAAATATGTGAAGACATCATAAACACAGGATATTACAGTGCAAAAGATCCAACACACCTTATTTTCACTAATTTGTGCGGGTTAAATAACCAAGCAAGATACAAAACTGTTTTGATTTATAAGTATTTTTCTGCTTGGTCTAAATCCAAGTAGGCAAAGCTTCCAAATCAATGATAACAAATCAAGCAACTGGTTTGCAGTAACTGCTCACAAACAGAAGCACCTACCTTAGTTACTGATAATTCAGAAGTGATTTTAGAAATTCTCAACAATGAGCAGGAAGTACTGAGGTTTCAGGGGGAATTAGAAAAGCAAAGAGACATACAGAGAAGAGCAAATCAATCCTCTCTGTGCTTGAGAAGAAACCATTTCTCTTTTTAGACACTAGATCAAATAAGCCATTTTTGAAGAAAACATGGTACAACACCAAATTAAAAATATTTATCCCAGTTCAGCAAAACTGCCTTTTGTTTTTGCTTCTGTATAGACACTCAATCAGTTAGAAGGAACTTAAATCCGCCTAAAAGATACAGAAGCCTAACACCAGTGATGATGATAAAGTGGCCATTCCAGGTAATCACATGCTCCTGAACACACGCTTTAGCGTAAGGGTAAGTAGTGCACACCCACGTACAAAAGCACTGTCCCTAAACAAAGAACCTCCATCAACATCTGAAAAACAAACTGGGCTTTTAGAGACCATATTGGACAGCAATGCACCAGGAATACTGCAGAACAATTAACTTTTTTTTTTTTTTTTTTTTTTTAAACTCATTGGAAGCTGCATTTTGTGATTCTACATAAAGACAGCAAAACCTGCTTGCCTGAGCCTTCCTTAGTACAGCTGCTCTGCAGAAAATCAAGGAAGGGACCCATTACTGGGTAATGTTATATGTAATGTTACATATTTAGTTGTTTCTAGCAGTTCCTCCAAGGCATCTACTACTACTACTTTTTTAATAGCAAGGGAAGATTGAATCCCAGAATGGCCTGGGCTGAAAGGGACTTTAAAGATCATCTAATTCCAACCCCCTTGCCACGGGCAGGGACAACAACAGATACACGTCTCTACTGCTAAATTACAGGATCAAATGAAATGAAAAAGCAGCTAGTAACATACACACCCTGTTTCCTGCAAATGCTTGGACACTCACTGCATGAAGAAAGAAATCAGAGTGGTATAATCACCCCAGATATATATCAGGACACTGCACACAATTAATACTTGTGTCATCTCAGCTTGGAAGGCACTATTTAAAAATTTAAATAAGAATATTTTCAATGACAACAGAGGCATAAAAATGGCAGAGAAGTAATATGTTCAATAAATGGTTTTCTAAGAAATGTTTGAATTCAAACTGCACAGGTTTTCCTCAGACTTGGCAAAGAAAAATAGGGCTTCTAAGACAAAAAAAAAAAAAAAAAAAAAAAACACCTGTAATTCAGCACAAACTGATGCTTTTCTTGAAAAATCCATCTGAAGGACAGTCTGCAAGATAAATTAAACTCTGTCATAAAAACAGAGGATTACTCCCATGGGATTCACACACTCAGTAAGGAAAATAAAAACTGACCAAATGAAACTGAGCAACCAATGTACAGCCCAATGACTTCCCAGTAACAGGAAGAAAATTGATTATTATTTCTTCAGAAAGGAAAAAAGGCTTTTTTTTTTCCCCAAAATAATCATAACGTGGTTTAAAATTCAGAAATGTTATCAAGTTTTGTTTTGTTTTGTGTTTTTTTTTCCCCCCCCCAAACAGCATGACCTCCAGAGAAGGACGCCACATTAAAAATTATAATTCATAAAATGATTTTTACAAGTGTTTAAAAAAACTGCATGCCATGTTACAAAATGTTACATTTTTGGCAAGTGAGCTTGGAGTCTAAGTTTCCCCAGAATTGTATTTTTCTTCCTACAATGTTTATGAAAACATTTTATTTTTAGTTAAGAGGAAAAAAATTACACAAAAGTGGAGTGTATCTATGCTTAAGACACAGAAATGGAGATTATAAACCGAAGTATAAATGCTACTGTAGGCATTTTTTCTAATCAAAACCCACTATGCTTTAATACACCACAGAACATTGCCTACATATGTGCCAAATCCTAAGAATCATAAAACTCCTGCTAAGCAAAACTATCAGTCAGCAATATCATTTTAAAAGAAGCAATTCACTCCTTTCATAGTTCTTGCTAAAATACTATTACTTACTTACTATTAAATTACTGACAATAAGAAAGGCTTACAACCCACAGGGATTATATCTATTATTTTTCCTTTAAATGTCTTCAGCCATACATAAAAGCCTTCTCTCAAAAAGATCTTCTCTCTAATCTCTTGGATAAGATAAACACAAAACTTTTCCGAGGAAAATCAATTTGCGTAACGAGAAAGAAAAATTACTACCACTGTTTCTATTTCTATTCATCATAGAAATCTAATTCATCTTTGGTAAACAAAATGAGTTGTCAGAAACAGATCTCAAGCCTAATTCCCCACATGTGCTTTTGAAAATGTGATCTCGTCAGCCTATGCAGCTTAAAGTTTTCATTTCTAACTCTGTAATTATTCTTAAATACAAATACACAATTAACAACTAACCATAAATTCACTGTTGTACCGAAAGATGAATATTTTACACATTTTAATACACATAAACTACAAAAATAACACATTTAACAAAAAGTTCTCTGATTCAACTAACCAAAGTAGTGATGTTCTGCTTGTCTTTGAGGTGCAGGTGCCTACTGATTTTATGGCTGTTCATGCTTTTTGCAGCAAATCTCGAACACAGCAACATTTCAGTAATTTGCATCCACACTAAATGGAAAAGCTATTTCACATACAAATTAAGTGCCTCTTTCAGTGTACATGCAACCTCATTAACTTTAATCAGTGTATATACCTTAGAGAAAAAATATTTCTACTGGTAAATTACAAAAAATGTCTTTTACTTATAAATTGTAGCCATACAGTCTCGGTCACAGAGATTACGGATGGCTCCAAATCAACATACCAAAGAGCACCATTCATTTCTAAAAAAGATTATATAAACTTCTGTTTCATTTAAACTTTGCTTTTGAGTTGCAAACATATTTTTCATTTGAAGAATTTCCAAGCTGTAGGAAAAGCTTCCTTGCTTCAGGTGTTCTGAATCTTTTAATGTTTCCACTATAGTACTAGTGCCAGATTAAGAGCAGGAACAGAAAACTGATTTATTATTATTATTGCTAATATTTTAAAATCAATAGCATAGGTCAAATTTCTACTCAAAGAGAAAGAGAATCCATATTGTTTGATTTACCAAATAATGGAACTCAGGTCTTCATTTGCAAATCAACAATGGTCTCATACTAGAAGGACGTCAACAGAACTCTCTTAAGATATATATTAGGAACTGCAGCAACAAGCCTGTCAACATACCCAAGTATGTTTCGGCATTGACATTTAACTGTTCATAGAATCATAGAATCATAGAATATCCTGAGTTGGAAGTTCTTTAATTTTACTTGCTTTTATGTTCCTTTTCTTTGTTTGCAGTTTTCTGGATACATTTAACAGCTAACAGCTTTAACCTTTACACCAAAAATTTAACATCAACATCTCCAAACTCAAAAAATCTGTTGACCACTTTACCTTAGACATCATACGTATCTACAATAACTGCACTTGTATATATACTTTTATATACACACACACCTACATATTTACCTATATGTACCTATATATTTTCAAATGTCAATTGGATAAATTAATGCTTAATAAATTCACTTTTTTCCTCCCAGAATTCAGCAATTCCTCTCAATACAAATTAAATATTCACCAGCTGGCTCTGTATAAGATTAGATTTTTTTTTAATGTATTTATTATTAGTTACTTGTCCTTCATCATAACTTCTACAAATTCCAAAACAGTGTGTCATTTCTTTTCAGACAGAAGCCACGCCTTGCCAAAAATTACTGGAGATACTGGTGAAAAGCAGCAGTATGCCCCTTTTAAACAGGCAATACATGAAATTCGATTAAACAAAGCACTTCTAAATCTATGGTGTAAGAAACCAGAAATCAGAAAACAGAGAAGTTTCAATAGCTCTGAAGAGTAAGCTATTTGGATCGGACCTGAAGGCTGAATTTCCCTAAATATTTAGTATATTCCGTCCATCCTGATTTTATCATACTCTCATCCTTTAAGGACATTAAGTGCCTCTATTTATTCTCTCACAATTTTAACAGCCTTTAATCAGTGAGATGGTTTTGACTGCATGCACTTCATTTTCAGTTATTGACAGAATGCTTGCTGTACACAGCCTGGCTTCTTCCAGAAAAAAAAAGGCAACTAAGAGCTTTAAACTACAAGTAGATGAAAAAACAATATAGGAAGTCCATTAATATTATCAATGGCCATTTAGAAGTTCCCAGGTAGATTACAGCTCTATTTTTTTTTCATTAGCATTGGAAACACGACTTAGGCGAGTTGGAGCTATTATATTGACATTTACTGTATACCTGTCATTTATAAAATTCTGCCATTTTTTACTAACATTTCTCATGTTTGTGTCATTAACTATTTCTGAAATTATCAAACATCTCTTAAACATTACATCTTGCCCATTCATCAGGTGTAGGGAAAAACAGGAACAAATATTGCACATTTGTAAAGAAATCTTCCAGGACAGTATTCAACAAAATAATTAGGAATCACTAAAGTAGGAAAACAGAACTAAGAAGTGTTTCCATCATTAAGTATTTTGTTTCTATTTTTTTCATGACCACCACCTTTTGTTCAGTTTTCATCTTCTTTTACTACAAGCCTATTTTTCACATTTTTTTTAAATCCAGTGAAAGTAAACAAAGCATTATTAACAGACAACAAAGACTGTATCAGAACTCAATTTGAAATCATTATATATAAATGTTGAGACTCCCTAAGTGCACTCATTCATTAGAAAACAACGGTTCATACAAAATAATACAACATTTATTTCAGCCTTCAGGGAAGTGTTATTTGATAGGGAGAAAAAAATTACAACTCCATCACAAAACTTCATGTTAAATAATGGAAGCAGACATTTTCATTTCACACTGCCTACTGAAACATCTCCAAAGCCATACACAAAATAACAAATTATCTCCTTTTATTACTCAGCTTACTGTGAGTTGTACTTTAATATTACAGCAGCCTCTAGAGACCTCAAGAGGTATGAAAAATCAACTTTTTTTCTTTTAATGCATCTGTCTGTTAAAGCTTCTGAAGTATAGAATGATTTAGACATAAACAGGCATCCTGATTCATAGACTACATTCGTGTATGGCTTCTTGAGAAGGAAAAGGAAATTAAAGTAAAAACCCAGGTTTTTTAAGAGATTATTTGTCTTCCTTCTTTCAATATTCCTTCCTTTTGTTCAGTCCCTACAGTTATTAAACGTGAAAACGAGAAAATAGTTGCTTAATATTTTAATAGCAAAAAGGTGGGGGTTTGTTTTGATTGTCAGACAAAGGGAACACAAAAACAATTGAGCATATTGCTATTACTAAACTCTAAACTGAGTGCCACACAGAATGTGTTGTTTATAAGCTCAGGAAGGAAGATTGGTGTTACCAGTTTTTCCTTTAAGTTTGAACATGAAGAAAAGCCCATTAAAGTTGCAAATGCCTTCATCAAATTAGATTTAATAAGTGGGATTTATCCCACTTAATTTCAAAATTACTAACTTCTAAACACCTAAGCCTGAAATAAACAGCTTAGATTTACTTTTTTTTTTTTTTTACCCTTGGCTTTTGACAGTCAAGAGAGAAATACAAACTACCACACTGAAATTTATTTGACCTTTTTTCAAAGGAGAGGAAAAGCACTCCGTTTTTTACTGCTGACTGCAGCAGAACTTCTAGGAGCCACCTTCTAAATGACCAAGTTAGAAAAAAGAATGCCACCAGCTCTGCCCAATATTAGTTCCAGATGCATCAATTTCAATGACTTACCCTCTACTGTTAGAGTACCCATTTTGGATTCTAAGAAATCAAACAATGTGCTTGGTGCAGACGGTCTGGCGTTTCCTAGCTCTTCTTCGTCTTCAGGTCTTATTCGGCCTCGGCCCTTTCCTTTACCTGTAAGGGTAAAAACCAGTTATTTGGGGGGTGAGGGAGGAGGAAAATAAGAAGTATCTACATTTTTTTAAATTATTATTATACTTAAATTATAAAATGTCTGTATTCCCCATCTTAAAAACCAAAAACTATCACTGACAAAACAGATGCAGGTATTTTCCATGTAGGATATTAAAATCTGTGATTTCAAATTCAAAAATTTTGAAAAGGACATAATACATAATTCTTTTCTAAGTATTATATATTTCTCAGGTTTGCAACGCATTCTAACTTGCAGGAAAACAAATATGTAAATATACCTTATATAACTACATTAGTAATGCACTGTAAACAAATTATTTTGCTCATGAACACTTTGTTTTGAAGCATTTCTTTTCAAGTTATACCTCTAGGTGGTGGTCCCTGAAGGGGTTTCTGTTTGCTACTGTTCAGAAGAAAATTTAATGCTGCCTCTAGATTGTTACTGTTATCCATAAGTGCCTGTCTTGCTGCTTCTTTGCTGAAACCCATCTCTGTTATGTGTTTTAGAGCCTTTTCATCAACCTGGAAAGATACACACATAAATTATCATAAATTACAACAGAGACTTTACAAAAACATTAGATTTGACTTTAATCTTACATTAACTGAAACGCTTTTTCACATTTCATTGGTAAACTTTTCAGATTTACATATGATATTCACAGACAAGCTCTCCTAGTTCTAAACAACCAGCTGTTAGAGATTTTTTTTTCAATGATTTCTGTTTAGTTCACTGACTTTTTGGTTCTAGTATTAGGTGGTTTCAAGCAGAAATTCCTCTTTTGTACTTTTTTCTTCACTGTACAAATTTTACGTTCTTCAATCAATGTAAAAGGAATCTCTCAAAGCAAAGCAATACTAGTATAACAACTAGACTTCAGTGAGACAGGAGATGTAACAACTCAAATAACTTTCAAAACCATATTTTACTATCCAAAAATTACTGTAACAAGCAAGACATGACTTTGCAGAGCTTGGGTAAAATCCTTATATGCTTGGCTATGTACCCTTCATCCTTCAATGATTTCATTTCTTAATTCCCAAATTTAACAATATTCTTTGATCAAATGTCTGCAGATTGAGTAACTGAATGAATAGTAATTAAAAAGGTCTTTAAAGTCCAGTGGACTAAAACATAGTATCAATGTCTAACACAGAATCATCATCCCACTTGAATTCAACTTTCAGTTGCCTAAATAACATCTTATTTTTAATAATAGAGTATAATGCTTCCTTATCTGGGTCATTCTCCAAAATTTCTCTGCATGAGAACAAGGGTCCAAGAGAGATAATTACTGGTGCTTCAATATCAGCAAGCCTGCTTCACTCTTCTCCCTCTTGCAGTTAAGTAGCTGCTTTGAGCAAGAAGAGAACTTCCAGTTTACTCTATACCTCCTCCTTTCAGTAGTAGAAATTCTGTACACAACAGCTATGTTCACCAAAGACCAGCAAAAAATGAGGACTTGCAAATACAGTACCTGCACTACCAGCTGTGGATAAAAAAAGCCTCTTGAATAGGTTACAACTTGAAACCCAAAGGAAAGACAACTTTTCAAATACAAAGAGTTTTTGTGAAAGGAGGTAATATCTGAACTATCCATTGATGTCAAAAACTTTCCCTTCAACTCCATTTACACCATACAGATCTTGTAGGTTCTCATAAAAAAAATGAAAAGGCAAAGAAAATTATAGGACATACCCTATTTGTAGTACTATTAAGAGAGAAGGGGGATTGACCTGCACAATTTACTGATTATCTACAACGAAAAAGCAGAAACTACTTCTTTGGTTCTTGTTTAGTAAATAAAGATACAGTGCCTCAGGTTTCTCATAAGGTAACACACAGATGGGAAACTAGGATAAAAGCCTTTATCCTAGTTTACTGAATTATTATCGTGAAACCTCTTTCAGTCAGTCTGCTTTCATCACTCAAACCAGAATCAATCATTCATTGTTATTGTGTGCTCGCAAATCTCTGTCCTGATTTTTTTTTTTTTTATAACAAAGACTTTTTCCATCAAACTTTCAGATTGCTGAAGTGAGCAAAATAAACTTCCATGACTGCCAATCTTATACCCAATTAATTCAATGCAGTGAATCGAAAGAACTCTTCTCATTTAGCATAAAGTTATGAAATACACTGGAATGTGATATTTTAAATTAGGAGAAAGAGTTCAGGTTCTCCAATGGTAACCCACTTTATTCAAAATATAACATTATCTGTGACTACGTCAGCATGACATGTCACTAGAGAAGTATTTCTACTTTGGTATTTTAAATATCACAAGTACCATGTACTTTTCTCAATGTCGAATGAATTCTTAAAATAAATATTAAATTAATTCAGAAGAAAATCTACACTAAAATATCATTTGATATGTTGAAATCAACGGATGGAAGTCTTCCTGCCTAAAACGAATTGATAAATGTTGACATGCGAAACTGTTGAGCTTATTTCAAGAAAATAAAACTAGACTGCAACGATCTATACCACACATAGTATAGCTCTTCTTTTGTGAGGTTTTAATTTTACTGGATAATAGGATAATAACACTTTACAAAAATCACATTGAACCTCATACCCGTCTGAGTAAGGTACAAAAGCACACTTCTAAACTTCTTGTTCTAAACAAACTTCAAAATAAATTCAAATGAAAGCCCTTTTAAAAAGGGTCTTTTATTTTTTTGTTAGCTTTGTTTTTTAATGGTATGCATTTATTAAATCTTACACCTTACCAGTTCTCTGTAGACTCCTTCATTTTTTCCCTCAGGTTTCGTTATCTTCTCTTTCTGGAACAGCTCCCTGTTTCGATTCCCTCCAGCATTCACACTCAGATTACTTCTGCTACTACCACCACCTCCTCCAAATGTCTTGGTCTTTAGATAAGCAAAAAAATAACAATTCAGTAAACTGAACTTATGAAAATATGCCTTAATATTTAGCTAGTACAAGAACTGCAGTAAATTTGAAGCTGCTGTATTTTTTATGCTTATGCTTTGCATCAACAAATAAAGCACTTAGACACACAAAGAAATGATGAATTTATTAAGTAGGACTTCAACTTTTTTCCTCTTTTGACCAAATGAGGCTGTAAAACATGCATATAATTCTAGTTTTTATGAGTTACCAAACAAATCATAATTTCCATTTCCTAAAATGGAAAACCAACAGGGGGCATAAAAAACTGACACATTAGAACAAAACTTCCTAGCTGTTTTACCAGGCTGAATAGAAAGAATCATGGGGTTTTCAGAAATGAAAAAAGCAAATGAGTATTAGTAACCTCTATTGCCTACTTTGATCTTGTTAGCTGAATAGCAAAAATCACCTATTTTAATAGGGCTATCAAATCAAAATTATAGCTACGATAAAACATTAGGACGCATTTATTATCTTTATTCAAATAAAAATATACTCAACAATCCAAAAGGACTCTCTGTTTTTGAGTCATATTTTCAAGAAAATACATAAACAGAATTTTAAGAAGGCAAACATCAGAAAGTATTTGTCAGTTAAGAGAGTTAAACTAACAAGAAAAGATCAACTACAGGAAGTAAAATGCTGCAACACATGCATTCTAACCTCCTTGCTCTTTGCTACTTCTGCAATGGCAGCTGTTCTCTGCTTTTCAAATTCATCGTTGTCAGCAGCAGGTTTTACAGTATTTGTCATTTGCAGAGTCTTTCTGCGATCAAGATCTCTACTGTCGACTTGCACATGAGACACACATTTCTGGTAACACAAAATAAAGATTTAATTAACTCTTCTGTCTACTTTAATTTGCAGAAAAAGAAAAACAACAACGTATTGGTAGCACAGCTTTAAATAATACAATCACATACATGTACACTGAGTACTAGCTACAGCTATAGCCTTTGCTGCAAAGAACTCTGGTCCACCAGAGATGCCAAAAAGAATCACTTGTACACTTCCATCTTATTTCACGATGTAACTAATATGATTCTCGTAAATACCTTTGTCATTTAAGAGTATAGACTGGTGCCTTCAAGACATTGCAGGAAAAATCAGAGGTCCCATACAACAAAATTTTAAGTTTGCAATCGAGAGAAAAATATTAAATATAAATTGGCACAATGAAATGACAAGATCAAAACCTATGCCCTCCCACCCACCGCCTCCTCTTTAAACAAAGTCATTTTTTAGTATCCAGATCATCAAGATGTAAATGTGCATTGATAGCCTATATTCAAACGGAACTACCTCTTCCTAGATACCAGATTTTTTATGAATTGTTTTATGAACTATCATGGCTATAATTTGTAGGTTACAGCTGAATGACAAAGAAATATACTATACCTGCCCAAACGGCACAAAAGGGGGAGGGCCACCTTCCGTTCCAATATTGCTCCTATTGTGTTTTGCTAAACTCTGTAAAAGAAAATTGTTGCGTCAATCACGGAAACAACACTGTGCCAGCTGGACACTTCATGTGGCCTTAAGAAGAGTACACGTGTTAAATTGATTAGCAGTTCTTCAGATCAAAAAAAAAAAAAAGAACACACATAACAGTAAGCATAATCATTATTAATATTTATGGAATAGAAATGCTCTAAATAGCTAGTCAGTAATTGGTAATCTAGACCTGCAAAATACAAGCATTCTCAAATAATATAAATAACTAGTCAACAACAGAAATGAAATGGATTTGTAAGATACTGCTTTAAAATATCTGCTCATAGTCAATGTGTTGTTTCTTTCTTTACAAATCCTGACAACAGCAACAACCTACACAAGGATGAAATTCATTAGAACTGACACAATGGTATGTGCTAGTTATTTCATACTAAACAGATACATTTGGGTCAGAACTGGATTAAGGGAAGATAGGCCCTTAACAATGATTAAGATGCTTTAAAAAAATATATATACATTTTTGCATAATGCATTTATCTTCTTCGTTTCTTATTGCCCTTTTTGTTGTTATTGTTGGCTTTTTTTGTGTGTTAAAACACGGGGATAGTCATGTATGGTTACATACATCACTGTAATATATATTTTAAACTTAAGCCTGTATTATAACCTATAACCCTGAGTTACTTACATGTATTTATTAGAATTACTTATATGCATTTATTATCCTGATGTAAAATTGATTTATCTCCATCACAAAACTGCAGTATAAACGTGTATATGTTTTAAGCCATTATACTAGCATATATTATCAAGGAATTTCAAAAGATACCTAAGATATTAATTCAGCTAAAGTTTTACTAAGCCAAGGCTTTTGGCCCACTCTTGAAATTACCCACTTTTATTCCATAAGCAAAGAACATTTTCAAAGTCATCTATGATCATTAAACATATCCAAGGGTAAAAATAAAATAAGTAAACAAACAAACTTTTCTTCACGCCCTACAGCAAAAAAAGTTGATACAATATTCAATAAATTATTCAAAACAAACCACTTGCAAGTGCAAAAATCATAAATTTTTGCTGCTTTAGCACCAGTTCACTTAAAAGTACCTTCTTCAAATTATGAGCTAAGCAAGGGGTGATCACTGGAGCACACCAGTACATTCCTGCTGCTGCTAACTAAAGTCGCCCAGTACATTTCATGGGCAAGCTGGTTCCTCGGGGAGGTATTCTAGGTGAAGGGTAAAAAACGCCTCTATAGCCAAGCTTGGTACTTCACTACATGGCATTTCATGCATGATTCATTTCACCCAACTTTTCACAGCATCTACAGCATAAATGTCTCTATCTGAGTCAGTGACATCAGGTTCCTTTTAGAGACAAAGGCAAACAAGGACTGCTAAGGGAATATGTCACCCCTCGGATACCTGACGCCTTAAAACCTGCCTGTTCTTCCCTACTGACTGTAAAATGACTTTAGGGTGACTAAATCCAATAGGTATCTTACATTACAGACATCATCTGAGGTTAGCATCACGCATGCTGCCCTTACAACATGAGGCACTGAAGTCTGGCTCTGTAGAAACTATTCTAATCCCTGAAGCCACTGGTGCTAAAACAATACCAAAGAAGAAAAAAAAATACTACCACAAATGAGGTTTAAACAACCTAATTACCCCCAGAACACTGAGAACACTGTGAAGGAATGATTATTTGGAATTCTCATCTAAAGAAGTCCGTGGAGCATTGTCTTGTATTTCTAAATAATCAAGAAAAAAGATTACATGGTAACATTTTCATTTACTCCTTCCTTATATATTTACTGCCACTTAAATGGTGACACTTAAAAAAAAATGGAAGAAATTTAAAGGCAATAATTACCTTACAACAAATTTTATTGCTACAAAGAATACAACACTTATTCCACTTGAACTGCATTTGTTGTGTGATGACACTGCATTCATTCTGTATACACAGTATTTGTAGTACAAGTCTGTTACTACTAAAGTCTGATTCCTCCCCAAAGCAATTTCAAATATCATCCTGAAAAGCAATTTCAAATATCATCCTGAATGGAACAAAACGGTAATGCAACTCTAAGCCAACAGGCAGGTATCAGGGCAATAATTTAATACTGGACAAATAATTTTAATCCCAAAGCTTTGTAAAATTATTTAACTTAATAACACTAACTTTTAAAGCAAGTATAAACAAACTTATTTATTTCATCTTCTATACAAGAAGCCCAATTAACACTCCTCAGATATCATAGTGGAGAAACAGAAATTGACTTGAAAAAAATTGAAACAGTCGCACAAATACAAGTTTTCTGTCTTTTTATGCAAACACTGTTCAGTATTTCATTTAATCCTGACTGGCACGATTAGACAAGGAGTGGCAATGTCCTTGCTCGAATATCTTTGAGAGCTGACAGTCTTACTTACTGTCAACCATTCCGTTTTGTAAAGCTTTCTGAATGGGAAAACATTAAGTTCATGGGGAAAGTGCTACCAAAGTAGCATCTGACTTCTATAGACTTGTTTCAGCCCTATCTGTCTAGTTGTCAGCCCGGATATAGACATGGAACTATGACTTGCAGTGGCCATGGTTCACCTGTCCAAACTGATTTCTTGTTCCCTGCAGCTTTGCAGCTGACATGGTCACATTCTTGCTGCAAACTTGACCATGTGCTGTGAGCTGTTCAGGGACGAGAAGAAATTGAAAGTCCAGCAAACTCTCTGGAGCTTCCTGGAGAAACGGACATGGAGGTGCTCGTCTCTGCCCCCACGTAACCAAGGATAGGATGCAAGGAAACTACATAAAGCTTTGCCAGGGGAGGTTCAAACTGGGCATTAGGAAAAATTCCTTTACTAAGAGGATGGTTAAACACTGGAACAGGCTTCCTAGAGAGGTGTTCAACGCCCCATGCCTGTCAGAGTGAAAATGCCCTCACTGCCATGCTCTAACTTCTGGTTAGTCCTGAAGGGGTCAGGTGGGTGGACTGGGTCTTTGTAGGGCCCTTCCAACTGACCTGTTCTCTTCTATTCAAACTGCAAAATGGAACCAGAGAACTGAGGGAACAGCAATAGCAATAATTAAATCCCTATAATGTATCTAATAGAAAATCAGTGAAAACAAATTCTTTTAAACATATCACATAAAGTCAACCTAAGCGGCTAACAAGTGCTGAAAGTTACCCTTACCAGCACTACGGTTATAAAAAGGTTTGCTTTATTGTAAGCAGTTGTTGTTCTGTAGTTATTTCTTGACATTGACTTCGAAAACTAATTAGTATTTACAGAACAATGTTTCTTTGTTGAAACACAGGTAGAATAAACACAAGAACCGACTTGCCAAAACTCACTAGTAAAACAAACATGAAAACAGATTGTTCAAAGTATCACTAATAAAGCTAGCTGATTCTGTAAAGCCTTCTCTTTCCAACTAATTGATATTCTTAAGAACATGTAAGATGTTTGTGTCCCTTTTTTCAACCTTGTAGCTTAATGCTTTTATTTGGAAAGAAAACTTACAAGTTTTATAGTAATATGAAAAAAATGATAATATGGGATGGTTCTGTTTCTGGTCCCAGAACCCTTTTTTTAATCAAGCAGGCAATTTCATTTAAATTCAGGATTATTAATTTTTTTTTTTTAATATTGTCAATGATAAAAGCATGAAAAGAATGCCAAGCACTCTCCCCATTCTGGTTGATTTTGTATCTCATGTTCAAATTCATTTTGGCCCAGTTCGCTTGTATCTATAAAATGCAAACCAACATCAAAGAAGGCTAGCCAAAACAATAAACAACTGTGCCAAACGTAGCATCAGCAACAACAAAGGTACCTTACAGTGAAACGGTCATTAGAAGAAGCTTCTCTTTGTTTTATATACATGGACATAATATAGGTGTGTGTCTCTTTGTAGTAGTAGTATAAGTAGTAGTAGATGCAGTAAGATTTTGGGGCTATTT
This sequence comes from Anas platyrhynchos, assembly GCF_047663525.1. Lineage (NCBI taxonomy): Eukaryota > Metazoa > Chordata > Aves > Anseriformes > Anatidae > Anas > Anas platyrhynchos. The sequence continues at coordinate 171,536,270 of NC_092587.1, forward strand.
GTAGCAGGGTCACAATTTCTTGTCCTAAGCACTTCCACTTATTTATGGGGAAGTCCACGTAAGTTTCCTGCAGCAACCATGCTAAAACAAATGAAAAAGAACTTACAAGTAGTTGTAGTTTGCTGAAGGACTTTAAAGCCTCCAATTCATGTAATCATAGTTTTACCTAAAGCACTGATGAAATCTTCAACGTAAGCTACTAACTTCAGTACTTTCTGTAAAACTACTTCTTTTTGTTGCCCCAAAAAATTACAATTACAATCTACAGATTGTACAAGGCATCATTCTTTAACATTTTCATACCATAAACCACTGTTCTGGTCTCATAATGGGAAGTGACCAACCATTAGGGAAGTAACCAGACAGTCTAGCAGACAACGCCAAGTTGGGTGGGAGCGTTGATCTGCTCAAGGGTAGGAGAAATCTACAGAGGGATCTGGATAGACTGGAACAATGCACCACAGCCAACTGTATGAGGTTCAACAAGGCAAAGTGCCAGGTCCTGCACCTGGGGCACAACAACCCCATGCAATGCTACTGGCTGAGGGAAGAGTGTCTGGAAAGCTGCCCAGCAAAAAGGGACCTGGGGGTATTGGTTGACAGCCAATCACAGAATGGTTTGTGTTGGAAGGGACCTTACACATATTCCAGCCCTCCTGACATGGGCAGAGACACCTCCCACTAGATCAGCTCGCCCAGGGCTCCATCCAACCTGGCCTCAAACATTTCCAGGGATGGGACATCCACAGCTTCCCTGGGCAACCTGTGCCAGTGCCTCAGCATCCTCAAAGTGAAGAAAGCCAGATGAATATGAGCCAGCATCGTGCTCAGGTGGCCAAGAAGGCCAACAGCATCCTGGCTTCTATCAGTGTGGCAAGCAAGAGTAGGGAAGTGATTGTCCCTTTGTACTCAGCTCCGGTGAGGCCACATCTCAAATAATGTGTTCAGATTTGGGCCCTTCACTACAGGGAAGACATTGAGGTGCAGGAGTATGTCCAGAGAAGGGTAACAAAGCTAATGAATGGTCTACAGGACAAGTGTTATGAGGAGCAGCTGAGGGTGCAGGGGCTGTTTAGCTTGGAGAAAAGATGACTCAGGGGAGACCTCATTAATCCCTACAACTACCTCAAAGGAGTTTGTAGTGGGTTGGGGGTTGGTCTCTTCTCACAAGCAACAAGAGATGAGATGAAGGGAAATGGCTTCAAGTTGCGCTAGGGAAGGTTTAGGTTGAAAACTAGGAAAAATTTCTTCACTGAAGGGGCTCTGGGGCATTTTAACAGGCTGCTCAGTAAAGTAGTTGAATCACCATTCCTGGAGTTAGTTAGAAGACACGTAGATGTGATGCTCAGGGACATGGTATAGTCGTAGACTTGGCAGTGCTAGGTTAAAGGTTGGACTAGGTGATCATTGTGTTTTTTTCCAACCTACATGATTCTATGATTACTGCACTGAAATACATTCAATATGGTTGACAAATGTTTTCTGTCCCTGCAGATTAAAAAAGGAATCAGTTGCCATGCAAAAATAACTTTTCATTTAATTTGAAACAATATATTGATCTATTTACACATACTTGGCTTCATCCTTAAAAATATTTGGACAGTAAAGTTCTAAAAGCTTCTTGTGGAAAAGTTCACAGCTGACACATTACATTTAATGACAAAGCATAATTTGCATCTGGTAAAACAAGCATTTCCAGTGGTGTTACCTCACCCTTTGCAATTCCCACTTTTCTATAAGATGCTCCACTTCACCTCCGAGAACTGCAGTGTTACTGTCATCCAACAACAAGAATCCATTTCTCACTTCAACAATTCCTGAAAGCTTAATTTTTGTTCCAGGTGGAGTGTTCAAGCTACAAGCAGAAACAAAACCAAGTATTTCACATATGTTTATTAATATTTTGCCACCAAAAAGAACGCACACAAAACTATTCCTATTATACTTTCAACATTTTCATATTTCATAATAAATGATTAGCATCAAAAACCTTTGCAATAACTCCTTCAACAGGCACAGTAGTTTTCAATAGCTTTTTTGGAACACTTCCCATTCATTACACAAAGATGCCATATTGCAAATTAGATTCTAACAGAGATGAATGTTTGCAAATTGTCTGGTTGGTTAAAATCCAATTTAACAGTACCAAGCTAAGGATGTGATTTGTCTAGACTAACAGAAGATGTCTCAAAGTCAGTTGTCTAAGAATAAGTTCCTCATCCTAAGACTCATTTATAGTTAATAAACGGAAGATTTCCAGATGGTTAATCATCTCGTTTGTTTTAGACATTTAACTTAGGAGAAAACTAGGAACAGTTGAGAAAGATGCCTTCTATACATTGCTAACAGCCACAACTGTTCCAGAATATAAAAACCATGCACCTTGTGGTGCTTCTTCACTCATTACTCCATGATTTAAAAGCAGATGGATGCTCTCTGTGGTCAACTCCCACAAGAAGGTACCTATCTTCTTTTCATTTGAATCTACCCTATAAAAAAAACAGCAGATGCATAAAAGTATCATGCATCTCCAACTCCTAATTGAAAGATGTGGCAAGCAGCACAATCTGGAAATGATTATTTTTACAGTAAGAAACAAAAGAGGACAGTGCGTTATAACCTTTCGAGTAAGAGATAATAACCTCTTCAAAATATGCTAAAGCTGTCATTGCAGTCACAGAACCATACCACATGGTAAGGAACGCTCACAGAGATGTCAGACAATTTTAGCATTAGTAACTTAAACCTCTGCACTATTAATGGACTTTCTATATTGTTCTGACAGAAGCAAAGAAAGTAAGATCAGAAAAAAAAAAACAGACAAGAAATAAAACAAGAACTTCTGTCACTACTACAGAAAGTGATGAGTTGTGACACTGGAGACTTCATCTAAGAACTTTTAAATTATGTCTTTTACTGGCTGTTGGTCTTGTGTGTATTGTTTGCTCTAGAATCTAATGCAGGACTCTGTTTGCCTTCCTTTTCTGCGCTTTTTATACTCACATTGGAATATGATATTCCAAGTTGTGAGGGCTCAAGCTAAAATTAAAATATCATCAAGTACTCTACTTTTAGATCATCTTCACTCTGAACTGCAAGCTGTTTCCTACTCAGAATGAGCAGCATAACAATCAAAGACAACATTTGAAAATGAAGTACAAAAGGTCTACACATCTAGCAGAGACAGAGGAAGAAGATGCTTTTTAAATAGAAAGTAATCTGGAATGAAGAGCAAAGCATACCATAACTCCAGATCTTTTTCAATATCTTAATGACTACAAACACAAGAAATCCCCATGTTCAGCAGCAATTAGCTCTTTTGTCCTTCATTTTTAACTAAAGAAAAAATGACTAATTCGGTACAAGTTATAGCCTTGTCCATGGTAAAGCAGCACTAATTGCATGAGGTTAGGTGCGTCAGGACTGTGACATTCTCGTTACCAAGTCAGACAAAAAACCTGCAAAAATAATTGAGATTTGTCTCAAGTTAGCACACACTCATAAGCCTGCTTGCCTTGTTAAGTCTGACTCAACAGATGGGTGCAAAAATCCTCTTCAGCACAAAGAGCATTGTAAATTACATTCATATACACTTCTGCATGCTACTTTAAAGTTCTCCTGTATTTCCAAAATCTGAGATGGAAATGAGAACAAACCAAAAAGCCAAGTTGCCCACCTTATTTTTGACATACTACTGTATTCTATAGCTGTGCAGCTTGTGTGTCCATCAGTCATCTGTAAACGTAACATTCTGGGAGCAGCCTGAGACTCTTCATTATCCTTTGGTGCAGCAACATTGCGTATTTTCTGTATTTGCAGAACACATGGACCTTCCAGCTATTTATGCAAAACAGAAAAGACAAAAATGTTAACACCTTGAAGCAAGCACACTGTAATATCTAGACACACTAACAGATGCCCCCAGGCAAAGCAAAGTGTAATGTAATTAGGCAGTTACATTCAATTTCTATCACTCACATACAGTATGTTCTAAAACACGACAAAAATGGCTTTTTCAGAGAAACAGTTGTAATGATGCTTCATACATTTCTACAATATCAATTATAGAAAAGAAGTGAAAGATTTGGAGCAAGTGTACAAACCAAAAAACCAAGACTTCAAATACAGTATTTGTGGTGGAGGATTTCTCAAAAGCTGTAGAGGTTATGTTCATTTGGAATCTACTTAAACTTGAAGCTTTTGTATCGTTTCTTTCAATAAGTGAATATTTGAAAATGATAGTATAAACAACAGTATTTTCACTTATTTCTGTCCAAATCTTATTTCTGACAGTAACAGTTAAATGACCAATCCTGTTTCTCATATGAATGGAGCTTTCTTTCCCCTTGATTTCAACAGAAGCACAACTGGATAATTTAATGTATGATAGGAAAACAAGTCCCCCTCTATCAACTAACTTCAAAAAAGAAGACACAAACAGATAATGATTAATATTTTTCCCTGATAGAATTTTTGTACAGAAAGATTATTTCTATAGTAGTGAATGATACACTGCCACACTCATAAATTGCTTAAACTCATTAAGCCTGGCTTATCATAAATTAAAACTTTAAAAAAAAAAATAAATAAATACGAAATGTTTCCAAAGTACAAATGAAGAAGCGTTAGTTATATGAGAAGCACTCCTAAGTGACCACAACTAGATCTGGTACTCAGCTGAACAGTATCTTTATTATGATTGCAATTTCTCTCATAAATGTTAAGTAAATTTTAGTTCTGGGCACGTGTTTTTGTTTTTAAATAACTGTTTGATAGACCCCTTACAATTCTGGAGCACAAAGAAATTAGAGCTAGGCTAACTATGAATATATATGCAAATAGATTCAGGTTTTCTTATACACTATATCAAGCATGCATTACAATAAAGCACAGCTGCACATTTGACGAGCTTAGACAATAGCGTCTGCTTCTCTAATGATTAAAATTACATGTTACTTCAAAGAAACAGGTGCAGAAGAAGAACAGAAGAATGGTACTCTTAAGTAACTATGCTATATTGACAACCTATTTGTTTATACGGACTTAATCAGCTTCTTAGAGCTTCCCTGTCACAATTCAGCTCAGTTTCCCTCTCACCACATAAAACGATCATGTAGTGATGGCAGAAGTCCATCTTCCTGCAGAAGGAGGACTACCATCACAAAATTCCAGGTAAATCCAGAAAACCTATGCCAGTAGTTTTTGCATGGACTACTTCAAAGAATCACTGTAACCCACCATATAAAAATCCTCTTAACTTGGCCAAGTTACAAAGACACGTGAAAGCAACGTTAGTATTTAAGTTTCCAAGTAGCTGTTCTCACTGAGCACAATGAAGAGTCACATCAAAACCAGTAATAGCAAGTTTTTACATTCAAGAGAGTTCATCAACCCAAAGTTAAAAGCTCTCTAGACCACTCTGCAGTACTTGCTCACAGCTCCTTCAAGCCACAGTGCTCTCTTGCATTTTTTTAAGATGAAAATCATTAGATTCTGGTAAAATAACCATGTTGCATAATCCCAAAGGAAGAGTAAACTACAACTGTACTATCTGGAACATGAATGAAGGCATTACTTAAATGATAATATGGGATTATATAATTGCAGAATCACCTAGGTTGGAAGAGACCTCCAAGATCACCTAGTCCAACCTCTGACCTAACACTAATAAGTCCTCCACTAAACCGTATCACTAAGCTCTACATTTAAACATCTTTCGAAGTCCTCCAGGGATGGTGACTCTACCACTTCCCTGGGCAGCCCATTCCAATGCCTGACAAACCTTTTGGTAAAGAAGTTCCTCCTTATAACCAACCTGAAACATCCCTGGCACAACTTTATCCCATTCCCCCTTGTCCTGTCACCAGGCATGTGAGAGAAGAGACCAACCCCCACCTCGCCACAGCCTCCTTTAAGGTACCTGTAGAGAGCGATAAGGTCGCCCCTGAGCCTCTTCTTCTTCATGCTGAACGAGCCCAGCTCCTTCAGCCGCTCCTCATAAGACTTGTTCTCCAGACCCCTCACCAGCTTCGTTGCCCTTCTCTGGACCCACTCAAGCACCTCCATGTCCTTCTTGTAGCGAGGGGCCCAAAACTGAACACAGTACTCGAGGTGCGGCCTCACCAGAGCCGAGTACAAGGGGACAATCACCTCCCTAGCCCTGCTGGTCACACTGTTTCTGATACAAGCCAGGATGCCCTTGGCCTTCTTGGCCACCTGAGCACACTGCTGGCTCACATTCAGCCGACTGTCCACCATCACTCCCAGGTCCTTCTCTGCCTGGCAGCTCTCCAACCACTCCTCTCCCAGCCTGTAGCTCTGCTTGGGGTTATTGCGCCCCAGGTGCAGGACCCAGCACTTGGCCTTGTTGACCTCAGCCCATCGGTGCAGCCTATTCAGATCCTCCTGCAGAACCTTCCTGTCCTCGAGCAGATTGACACACTCACCTAACTTGGTGTCATCTGCAAACTTACTGAGGGTGCACTCGATCCCCTCATCCTGGTCATCGATAAAGACATTAAAGAGGACTGGCCCCAGTACTGAACCGTGGTGGAGGGACTGCACTAGTGACTGGCCTCCATTTTGGAGGATTTGACTCCATTCACCACAACTCTTTGGGCCCGGCTATCCAGCCAGTTTTTAACCCAACTAAGCATGGTTCAAGCCATGAGCAGCCAGCTTCTTGAGGAGAATGTTGCGGGAAACGGTGTCAAAAGCCTTGCTGAAGTCAAGGTAGACCACATCCACAGCCTCTCCCTCATCCACTAAGCGCCATCACATTGTCATAGAAGGAGAAAGATTGTATACAAAAAAACAGTTGCTCCAAAAAGTATTTGTTAACTGGACAGGCAACTGCACACATACTAATGAATAATCTTAGTTTTTCAATGTGAAAAGTACAGTATCATCTTATACAATACACAGTATTGCGCTAATGACATTATAATATTCATACTGAAAGTTTAAAATTTATTTATGTGAAAACTACTAGATAAATCTGAATTCTTGACCTTGAAACGGGAGAACGAGACAAAGGGTAGTGACTGAAAGTTGAGGTTTAATGAATTCAAAAGCAGAAGTAAGGCATATATGTTATCAAGTAATAATGAATTTCCAGAGTAAGTTACTTTTTTCTATAACACTATTTTAAAATACTTTTAAAATTTTATAACTAAAATTTATTTTAAATTGGTGCCAATCTGGAATGTGAAAGATGATAGAATTACTTTGTTGACAGCCCTTTCAGTTTCCTGATTTCAGTACATCACCCTTCTCTTTGATGTCTTTTACTGACTACAGTAATGTGTTTCTTTTTCATTCTACTGAGATTTTAAGTGAAGTATTTGTCAAAATCATTCAAGTGTAGACTTTTAAGACCACCTTCATAATTTCAAAATGAAGTGCATCTATTTACTTTAAGAACCATTTGTCAAGCAGACCATGATTAGACAAAGCCTAGATTTCCTCAGCTTATATTTGAAGATGAAACCTCATATAAGAACATACATGACTCTTGTAAAGAAGAACAAAAAAATGAATACAGTATAAACAAATATCCACATTATAATGTGATACAATGTATTCAGGTCTTTCTAGACACAGTTTAAATAGACTAAAACATAATTTACTCATATTTAGTTGACTCATAGGCTTCTTCCATACAAAGAAACATATTTAAGTACTTCACATTGTGTTCAGAAAAGAGTCTGCAATGTTAACTACGCACTCTGACTGGAGGGGGCTAGTAGATCAACTGTTGGATATACTATGTAGAACAAATCAAAAGCCCTTCCAGCAAATCCTGAAAGTCACTAGAACTATTTAATACCAGTGGTCTTCAAACAGTACTTACACTTGCCACAGGGTCAGCAAGTTAAGACATTGCCGCACACAAACAGGATGGCAGCAATTATCCTTACAACAAGAGATGTTCCAGATCAAGCTAGAACCAGAAGCATACTAACTTGCCAAAGTACTGTGATCGAGGTAGAAAATCTTCTAATAAATCAGTCCCTTCTGATCTCAAAGTTACAGAGGTAAAATCTGAAACAATTCCCAACAGCTACCTAATGATTTTTACGTTATATAACAACTAGACTATAACCTACTGTTTTCAAAATACTGCCTGCCTAGAGGCATTGCTTTGACACACTCAACCTCATCTGAAAACTAAAAAGTCAACCTTTCACAAGGACTTTGCTATATCTATTATATCTAGCATTATCTACTTTTTCTCAAAAATACAGACGGAATCATGCCTCTTTAAAGCTCCTGAAATAGGCATTAGGAGCTAAGAACACCATCAAAACACTGAAAAGGTGAAGAGTTCAAGGATGAGAGCTTACCTAAAGCTGCTAAATAGTTCTCTCTAGACAGACTATCAGTTCGATCTGTCAGCATCACTGCATGCACAGCCACAAGTACCTAAGCCTGTCAAAATCATCTCAATTATAAAAGATCAATGAAAAATTCATTTTTGACATATGCAGCTTCGAACACAGAGCAATCACTCTCAATGGAAGCTAAATACAAGCACCTCAAGACTGAAGCTTTTTAATGCGGATCAGTTTTAACTGGAACAGCGAATTCAATCATGCCTTAAACAAAATAAAAAAGGCTGTAGGAAACGATGACATTCACAATCAAAGAGATGGTAGAAGGCAACTAAACACTGTTAGTTATACTAATGTACTGGCAGAAATTGGGAAGTGTAAGAGTAACTTAAAGCAAGAATTAAAATATGTAGCAAGTTATGTTCTAACTGCTTACCATCAGCCTGTCAGCATTTGGAAAGCATTTCTCTGATGTCAGAAATGAAATCCTTTCTGAACTCTCGTGGAATGAATGTTTCAATTGTAATGGAGCATACATACTCAAAAGAAAACGAAGCTATACCCTAAATGTAACATCATTACTAAATTGTACATTATAACTTGTTATAACAGACTTCCTTGCATCTTCATTACATTAAAAATACCTCACATATATGCATGGCATACAGTCATCTGGATGGAAATGCGACGGTTCAGCCTTCTTAAATCCTATGCAAATGTGGCCATCTTGTGGTTAATGGTGGTTATATAGATTTTTAAGGCCACGCAAAACAGATATAAATGAGCGAATAAAAGATTTTTGTGTATCAGTGACTAAAGTTGACAATCACCTATATGGTCAACTGCCCACATCGTTTCACATTTAGACACTATTATGTCTTTTATGAAAATATTTGCCTATCGTCTTAATGCTACAAATCAAAGTTATTTTCCATGCAAGACGAACAACAGAAATGTGTAATTTTTCTTCCCTCCTGAAGCATTTCTGAACCACAGGTACCTTCTACTGAGAGATTACACAAAGAATTATTTTTACACATCTCAAAATAGGCAGCAGCTCTTACTAAGTAGGCAGATTTGCCTAACTTCACTAAATGAAAACTGTACTGTTAGGAAAGCACAGATCAGTGTACTATCTACTAGTTTGTGCTAAAAGCTATAAAAAAGTAATTCCCAGACTTTTTCTTTACAGTCCATACTTCTTTTATAAAGCTGGAGGATTACCTTTCTCCAGCAAAAGGTTTACAGAGTGTTTTTTTTTCTAGAATAACCACCTAAAAGCTATGATTTAAATAAAAAAGTTGATTAAAGTAAGACCAAACTAAATTTTAGCCAAAGTTCACACATAGAAAGTCCAATCTCCTTAGCAGTGTCAACAGAAGAAGACAAGTTTGGAATTTAAGAAATAACAAAACAAAAATGAATGTGCGCCACAATTTTCCTTCATCCCATTTTCTCTGGCTTCTCAAAACCCACATCACCGTTGCCAGGAGTTATCTACAAAAAAAAAAAAAAAAAAAAAAAAAAAAACTTTTTCCCCGTTTGTATTTTCACTCTTTATGACTGAAAATGAAAGGAATAGATACACACTGATTTCTCTCAATTACCTGACTATATGGGAAATAGAAGTACCTTGAATCAAGCAAACTTGAATTTTAAAAAATTTGGATTGGATTGGATTCCTGCAGCACACAATCCTACTATCCAGTCTTCCATCCCCATCAACAGTAAGACAACCCCCTGCAGAAATATATCAAGCTCTATTCACTAACAACAATGACAGATGCATTAAAAAAAAAAAAAACTTAAAAACTGCTACAGGGAAAAGATGTTCCAGAATATTATTGCACTGATTATTAAGCATCTTTTTTTTTCAGTTTTTAATCTAGATTTCTTGACTAGTTTAAATCAATTTCTCCACCAAAAATTCTCTTCCAATTTAAACTAATCTTACTCCTCTTTTATTACTTCCTTCTTTCTGATATGCTTACAAACTCTGTACCTCCTCCCTGATTCCAAGTTTGCTGCATGGAAACATACCTTCCTTTCCACTTCCCACTTATCCTAGTAATACTCCCTTGTACCCGCAGTATCTCAATTTTACCTTTCTCAAAAACAATGACCAAAATTATACAATCGTCAGCTGCAACAAAACCTCTGCAATGTCTTCCCAGATGTGTCTCAGAACACATCTTTATTCCACTTTCCTTTTCACAGCCGCATTGCACTGTTTACAGCAACTTCTATAACCAAGTTTCTCTCCTCTGCATTGACTCCCAAATGAGGGAGTTCTAAGCCTACAGCAGGACTGTCAGTCCCCAAATATGTGATTTCACATTTTATACACGTAACTTTTGCTTACTTAGACACAGTAATCACAACTTTCATACACCTTCCTTATTTTGCCACAGAAGTTAGAATATCCATACTGAAAATGGAGGCAAAGTATCAAGCTAGGAAAAAAAAATAAAATCATTTACCTCTTTATTAAATATTTCATTTAAAAGCTTCTTTTATACTGAAATCCGTGAGTCTGGATTTTAAATCACTGAAATCACATCATTACTCTCCCTAATCATTACTTCCCTTTTATCACTCTTTTCCTTTTTCAGTGGACAATTTTAGTTCTGAACATATACTGGATAACCTTAAATTAAAAGTCTGTTGAGCTACACATTAGTTGCTTATCCTCTAGCTCAGTAAGTCAACATAAAATCAATCACCAGCCATTCTTCCCCAAACACACCCACACTCCTCTTTTAAAATATAATAAATTTTTCACAAATCAACAAAACATCTCCAAGCATAAAGGTCACACTTGTAAGTTTTTCCTACAATCTACCAAAAAATGCATAATTTCCAACATCTTTTGCAAGAACAGCACTCTAAGTGTTGTCATCTAAGTGCAGTGACTTGCTTTTTACTTTGCGATCTGAAGCACTCCAAAAAACAAGGTCAAAAAACATTTCCAATATTTCCTATGTCTGCAACACACTTAAAATCGTTTGTTTAGTCAAAACTGCTAATCTAAAGAAGTTCACTCTTGTATTTCTCACTGGAATTCTAAACGAACAACATTAAGTGAAGAGACCTTTTATGAATGTGCCATCCAACATTTGGAGCTCTGGACAATGTACATAGGTACATGAACTTTACATTCTTTTTTTACTGGTCCGATGACTACAAGACACCATACACATTGCCTACCTTGAATAGCCACAGAAATGATTTTACAATAAACTAATATCAAGCCTATGTTTTCTGTTAGTAATTAAATTGCATAGGTGTCATAGCCCTCCTACCCTCAAGCAAATCAGCACTCCCACCCAACTTGGTGTTATCAGTAAACTTATACTAAGAGTGCACTTGATCCCCTCGTCCAGATCATTGAAAAAGATACTAAGCAGAATTGGCCCCAGTACTGAGCTCTGGAGAAACTGCTAGTGACTGGCCTCCAGCTGGATTTAATTCCATTCACAACAACACTTTGGGCCTGGCCACCTAGACAGTTTTTTACCCAGTTAAAAGTACAACCATCCAAGCCATGAGCAGCCAGCATCTCCAGAAGGATGCTGTGGGAAACTGTGTCAAACCTTTAGGAAAGCCTAGACAAACAACACCCACAGCCTATTCCTCATCTACTAAGCATGTCACCTTGCCCTAGAAGCAGATCATGTACATCAAGCAAGACCTGCCTTTCATAAACCTGGGCCTGAACACCTGGCTGTCATGTATGTTCCGCATCATGGCACTCAGGATGATCTGTTCCATAGCCTCTACTAGCAATAAAATGGAGAAGTTACTAAGTATATTCTCAAGTAAAAAGCTGAACAACTACCTCTAAAGAAACCCAACAGTAATCCAACAAACCTCTGGAAAAAAAAAAAAAACTATAAAAATCACTTCCAACTGAAAGTATGTTTCAGTTGGAAACTAAAATAGCAAAACTAAATATGAAAAGCATTATAATGCACCCAAAAATACTTGGAGAATTATATTCATCATAGAATGGTTTGGATTGGAAGACACCTTACAGATATAGTTCCAGACCCCTTGCCATGGGCAGGGACTCCTCCCACCAGACCAGATTGCTCAAAGCCCCATCCAGCCTGGCCTTCAACACTTCCAGAGATGGGGCATCCACAACTTCTCTCAGCAACCCATTCCAGTGCCTCACCACCCTCATGGTAAAAAAAAATTTACCCTCATATTAACTAAATTTGCCCTTTTCTAGCTTAAAACTGTTACCCCTTGTACTATCACAAAACCTCAGAGTAAAGAGTCCTTGCCCATCTTTCTTATGGGTCCCCTACAGGTACTGGAAGGCCGCTATAAGGTCTCCCTGGTGCCTTCTTTTCTCCAGGTTGAACAATCCCAACTCACTCCCTCAGCCTGTCTTCACTGAAGTGCTCCAGCCCCACTGTCATTCTTGACTCCCCTGGACTCATTACTAGGCCCATGTCCTATAGGACATACCTAATATGTCCACGTACTTTTTATGCCGGGGGTCCCAGAGCTGAACCCGGTACCCTAGGAGGGGTCTCACAGAAGTAGAGCAGAGGGGGACAATCACCTCCCTCATCCTGCTGGCCACGCTTCTTTTGATGCAGCGGCTTTCTGGGCTGCAAGCACATATCACCTGCTCTGGCCCTTCAGCAACCAACACACCTTGGTCTTTCTCCTCTGGGCTGCTCTCCATCCATTCCCCGCCCAACATGTATTTGTACCTGGGATTGACTCAACCCAGGTACAGAGCATTGCACTTGACCTCGTTGAAGTATTTAACCAAATATGTTTAGATTTTGTCAATACTACATGATCTGAAGTGCAGAATTCACAGAATCACAGAATTTCTAGGTTGGAAGAGACCTCAAGATCATCGAGTCCAACCTCTGACCTAACGCTAACAGTCCCCACTAAACCATATCCCTAAGCTAAATTCAGTAATACTCAATTAAGCAACTGCGAAATGAACAGTGTAAAAACAGGTGACGAGAAGTATTTTGTTTGTTTTCCATACTTCAAAAACAGAATGTTGACGGGGAAGAAAAATATTCAAATCACAGATATAAGAAAAAGCCTAGATTTTTTTTCTTAATTTTTCTAGGTGGAAAAAAAAAAGCTTTAAGCGCTGAAATATCTTTAACTGTACGTTATTCCAAATCATATAAAGGTAAACAATCTATCAGAATTAATTCATAAACTAACACCTTGGGAAAAAGGAAAAAAAAAAAAAGAATAATATTTTGAAGTAGCACTTGCAAAAACAGTTCCACATAGTAAGAAATAAAATTAATAATACTTCTTCCAGAAAGTTGTTTTAATAAATAATGGGTTTCATGCATGGACCGCTGTCTGGCTAGCCACTATGAACTATCACCCAAGCATGGTATCTCTCAAGTGGGCTTTTCATAGCTGACAATGATGTTCCCCTGTTGTTGTTACAGAAGCTTGTGGTGTATCAGTCACCACCCCATTTGGACAATAGCATCAACAGAAATAAATCCAAACAGCTCTTAAACAGCCTCTCTCATCAATCTTGCTTTCTCAAAAGAATGCTGCCTTGATTTATTGCTATAGTGAATTTCAACAGTAATGAAATATGTTTCTCAAGAACCTTCACATCAAAAATACAGATCATCAATACTGGGAAATTAGGGATAATGATTTGAATGGAGAACTACCACTAGGCTTTAAAATAAAAACTCCTTCATTTATCCACTCTCTTAAATGAATGTAAGGAAGAAAACAGGAAGGGCATACCAATGAGGTCAAATTCAATTTTTTTTTATCTAAACATACAGTGTATATGTCAAAAATCTGGCATATCTAAACTTTGAATATAATACTATCCTGTGGAATATAAAGCATTGCATCATCTGACATGGTTTATCCACATAACCCATAAGCTGTACAACCACAGGTAAATGACAAAGTTTATAACCTTAATCGTGTTTATCTGTGGATATTGTGAAGACAGTATCAACATTTATCATTGTGTATCATAATTATACAACTTTCCTTTATTCCTAACCTGCTTTGCTGCACTCACAAGAAGAAAAAAAAAAAAAACTTTTGATACTACGTCAAGATCAAAGAGGTTCAACTGTTTCTGAGCAAAAAGGAAGTTGTTAGGGTCATTCATGTTTATTTAAGCATTTCAAAGTTCAGAAGTAAAACGTCTTAATTATAAAGCGTAGCGAGCAAACTAATGTAAATATATTTATTGTATAACGCACTCAAATATTGGCTTCATTTGTATGTTGAATAATGACAAAAACAGACTAACGCAGTGCAGCAGTCTGTCATCACACAGAAATCACAACAAAAGAAGTGAAATAATATTGTCTACCTTTTCCACCTTTCCACCATTGATGTCACTGGGGAGGAATTTCTTGCCAATAGTTCTTAAATCTGTCTGAAATTAACAGAGAAGACAAGAGAATATTAACCTAAAATATCCCATTTAAAAAAAAAAGTATTATAAAAAGCAAAAAGCGCATTTCTTCTATATTGCCAATCACTTGTACAGTATTAAAAAAGTCCCTCTAACCTCTAACCCTCCATATAAGATGGAAAAAAAAAATTCAACTACTTAATTTTCAACACATTTTCAAAGATAGTTAAAAATGCTTTTAACTGTTGAAAAGAAATGACTAAGTAATGCTTATTTATTAGACTCAACTCTGATGTTTAATACAGGCAAACTTCTTCCTTCTTCATCTGGCACTTAAGAGAAAAGCATTTTTAATTTTTGTGTTTTTACACATACAAATCCATCATAAAAGGTTGAGAACATTTCTGCAATTAAACCTAGAGTAAAAGTCTACACCACATTTCTATTAAATGCTTTTCACCTTAAATGTCTGCCTGATTATTTCTTTTGGAAGTGAGGTAAACAGCTACGTGACGTTATTCAGCAACTATGCAACACAGCTGTTGATGGCATTTAACTGAAGAACTCATATGATCAAAGGAATAAATCTCTACAAAAACACCTTCCCCTAACCACAGTTTGGACAAGCATATCAATCAGGATGATGCATGACAAAAGGATAGCCTGGATGGCTTATGTGTGCAGCATGTTAAAATAGGAAATGGAGTAAAAACTAATTAAACTTTACACATCAAGTTTTTGCAGAGGGACCTGGACAGGTTGGATCAATGGGCAGAGGCCTATGGGAGGAGGTTCAACATGGCTAAGTGCTGGGTCCTGCACTTTGGCCACGACAGCCCCATGCAACGCTACAGGCTTGGTGCAGAGTGGCTCAAAAGCTGTGCAGAGGAAAAGGATCTGGGGGTGTTGGTTGATGCTTGCCTGAACATGAGCCAGCAGTGTGCGCAGGTGGCCAAGAAGGCCAACGGCATCCTGGCTTGTATCAGGAATGGTGTAGCCAGCAGGACCAGGGAGGTGATCATTCCCCTACACTCTGCTCTGGTGAGGCCGCAGCTTGGTTACTGTGTTCACTTTTGGGCCCCTCAGTACATTGAGGCCCTGGAGCACATCCAGAGCAGGGCTATGAAACTGGTGAAGGGCCTGTAACACAAGTCCTACAAAGAGAGGCTGAAGGAACTGGGGTTGTTTAGTATGGAGAAAAGGAGGCTCAGGGGAGACCTTATTGCTCTCTACAACTACCTGAAAGGAAGCTGTGGGGAGCTGTGGGTTGGCCTCTTCCCACAGGTAACTAGTGTTAGGACTAGAGAGAATGGCCTCAAGTTGTGCCAGGGGAGGTTCAGGTTGGAAATTACGACATATTTCTTCTTAGAGAAAGCAGTCAGGCATTGGAACAGGTTGCCCAGGGAGGTGGTGGCATCACTGTCCCTGGGGGGTGTTTAAGGAAAAGGTTGGACGTGGTGCTTAGGGACATGTTCTAGTGGGTGATAGTGGTGGTAGGGGAATGGTTGGACCAGATTATCTTTGAGGTCACTTCTATATGAATCTTAATGATTCTATAGTGCATTTATATTTCTTAAGACTAAAAAAGACAAAAAAAAAAAAAAAAACAGTAGTGCAGACTAAAACACTTATGTTTTCTAAATTCCTTGGCTTGAAATAATTTTGTTTAAAACAACATGCTGCTGCAGATTCCTATATTGAAGCTAAAACCCTGCTTATTTATTCAGGTCACAAATGCTTCCTTCTAAAGAAGAAGGGGTAAGCAGAATTGCTACTAGAACTTATACTAACTTGCCATTAACACATACCAATGAACTACTGTATCTAGAACTGAGTAGCACTATATTTTAGCATGTAAAACGCTGCAAGCAAGTGCTTCATTCCATTTTTTTTGGCTGAGTAACACTGGCATCCTGTAGAGAGTAAGAATAATTGTAGGGATGCTCTGCAGATATTCAGAGTGAATACAGTAAAAGAGTGGATAGATGTTCAAATCGTTTTCTATTGCAAAACACAGCCATAGAGCGATAAAAAAGCACATTTGGTTTTCAATCTGAGCCCACATGATGAAACCAATCTGTCATCTGTCAGTTATTTATCTCTGAATAGCACACAAACTTCTATAAACTGTTCTGCAATGTTCCGTATCCATACAATTGACAAGTCTCCAGCAAGATGCTTTGCAACCACAGCAGCAGGAAGGAGAAAACACTTCAAGTCTGTTGCAAGATCTTATACAAAATAAAACCATTTGAAGAACTGAAGGAATGTTTATGTCCATTTCATACTTATTTCAGCAATTCACAGAAACACCTAAACTGGCTTCTTTCTTGGTTTCTTTTGTCCAAAATTACTCTAACAGTTAATGAGAGGTGTCAGTTTTTGAGAGATGGAATCTAAACTCACTTTTATCCTGTCTTTCAAGCTACACCACTTTTCCCTAACTTACCCAACAGGCAACTTAATCTTCTGGGCATCAAAACAACTGACAATGAAAAAACATTGATAACCAATTAAACTGGCTTTGAACACTGGCATAACATTTTTGTTTTATTGTGATTTTGATTATCCATCAAACAAGCTGGAAATGCAGTACTTATTTGTGAATTTCCTTGTCAGCAGAAATAATTACGACCAATCCAGATTTCTACAGTAAATCCAGCAACTGTTTGTAGTTACATAAAAATGTACACATCGCATGCTTTAAAGAACAGCATGCCCAGAAGTCAAACTAAGGATGTTTTACTCATCCCAACAAACTAATAGCTTGCACTGTAATTTCATGCTCATGTCCATACATAGCAGTCCTGATTTTATTATTGCTTGCACTTTGACTTCAGATTTAAATTTGAAACAAAAATATTTTCCTACTACAAAGTATGTTCATTTTTCTCCCCCCAGGTTTCACAGTTTGGAATAGAGGTCACATCCACATAAAATTAAGAAATAATTCATATATGCCAGGAGGGAGGAAGGCACCTTGTCTGTGTGATTTATGTAAAGGACAACCGTATATTTAATTAGCCTCACACACTTATACCTGACCCTTTAGATATATTGTTTTTAGCATGATTTGTCAGAAAAAAAGTTCACAATCATAACTTACATTAAGGGCAACTAGGATAATGTCATTTGTATTGACTTTTTCAGATGAACTTATACAAGCTTCGATTCCTTCATCTGAAAGATACCTGTTAAAGAAGAAAATATATATATTTATTAGAATATCACATTATTTATATAATAGTCAAACATTTGTTTTGCAGGTAAAGCTTATTGTTAGCTTCTATTTTCTATGCTAGTGAAGCACAGCTTAAACAACTACTTAGAAAAAAACTTCATGTAGTCAGTTCCATTATACTGAGGTAAGATTAAGAGAATCATTTTTTCTTTTCACAAAATAACAGCAACTATTTTCAACACATACCCACGACCAAGATTACAGGAACCTGGTTTAAAAAAAAAAATTAAAAAAAATCAACCTCTTGGGCATTACTCAGTATTATAGTGACATACTCATGCATTTGTAAGGAAAAAAATTATCAAGAAAAAAAAAAAAAAAAAACAAACCACATCTGTTTCTAAAGAGCATGATGACACAGTTAAACGCTCAAAGGCTGGGCAATACAATACCACCAACCAATACAATTAATAAATAAAATTTGTTCATCTGAAAACTAAGGAACTTAATCCATTACAAAAGGATTTGGCTAATAAATTCAGAAGGGCTGACGATGTCTTGAGGTCCCTTCCAACCCCTACAAGAAATGTACACTACATTTCTTGTTACAAGAAATGTAACCCCTACAACCCCCACAGAATCACCCCTTCTGTGATTCTGTGACCTGTTATGACTTCCAAAAACACTTAGCAAAAGATGTTTTTAGCTCAACTCGAGTGGTCAGAAATTGTGATATTTATTTATCTTGCCTCACTTATTTCAAGCCCCTGCTTTCATTCTTACATAGCTGGCTATCTGTTTTCTCTGCAGAGCACTTAGTTTTCCTTTAAACATCACAGCAATCATTCAATGATTGATAATTGCTAGAAACTGAACCTGAAACACAGTACTTGCCCGAATTATATTCTCATACTAACTACCTAACAAGAAACCACCATTTCTCAAAGAACAACAAAAGATGTACGAAAGAAAGCTTAATATGCTTTAATAAATATTAGAAATATGCACTCCAGAGTACTTCAAGAAATACTTAAAGAAAACAACATCCAGGTGTAACATATAACTCTAATATAAACACGTGAAGGAAGAATCGATAGACCTTTTTAGTTCTAGCCCAGCTCACAGGAACAGCTCCAGCCCTGACAGCGTTGCCAGACTAATTAATGATCCCAGCTGAGCTCTAACCCAGACACCTGAGAGGAACTAGCTGTTCCCGTCAGACACTGACATCTAGCAAGTCCTGAGGGAACAGAATACCAGCAAAAAAAAAAAAAAAGGCACTAAAGAGGGAGGGGGGAGAGAAAAAAACACACGCATATATAACAACGTGAAAGAAACAATCCGATTTTTCATATAGAAGACACACACTTGAGAATAATAAGGTGGCAGGATTTGTTAGCCTGCGCAGAACACAGGATTTCTCAGCAGTGTCTTGGATCTCACGTATTGCCGCCTGGGAAGACACGAAGTGGCAATTCCTACCTGGGATTAGCAGACAGACCTCATTAGCTGGAGTAGGGGTAAACTGGGACACAATTCCCACTCTGCCAGGGGAAACTACAACAGTTATATCCTAGAGGGAGGACCCTGTAAACCACAGTGGAAGCCTTGAGTAATTACAACAGACTTCTAGAGAGAGAAACAGCACAGAAGATACAAGTTTACCTCCTGTTATCTTCAGTACAAAGTTGAATATCAGCTGTACCAGGCTGGGAATACAAAACCCATGAGCTGAATTCGAGACAAGATGTGGAAACATTCCTCCTCCTCTGCAAATTAAGTAATTCTTCAGTTTCTGCTGAAACTAGCAGAACTGCAATTCTGTTATGAGCTACAGTCTCGTACTTAGATGTAGGCACTAACATTTTCCAGCAAGAAAAAATATATATATTTTTAGCGAGTAAACAACAATCTGACCCAGAATTAAATTTTCCCGAGATGGGATAAAATTGATTACTTCTGCCATCATAAAATTCGCTGCTGAGTCATGTTGCAATTTCTCACTTCAAAGTGAAGACTGAAACAGTGCTGATAAAATCCCACTCTGCTTTAGTCCAAATTTTCGGTTTATAACTTAGCAGTTAGTTTGTCTCATTACTTCAGAGGGCTGTTTTGAGCCAGGAAAGATAAATACACACAAACAGCAGAAAAGGCCTTTCATTTTTGACTTACGCTAGTTTAAGCAACAGCATTTTGGAGACACATTGCCCACACCTGACTGAAACCTCCATCAGAGTTACAGAGGCACCAACCTATAACCAAATGACATCTGCAGACATCTGCTGCCCTGATAAAGCAAGCACAACAGCTTTTCAGTAAAAGCATGAGTTAAAAGCACAGTTTTTAAATTAGTTAAAAAAAAATAAAATAAAAGCTCTATAATCATCAAAGTGGGGTGATATTTTAAAAGCAAAAAACCACCACCCTAAACTATACAGGTATTCATTATTGAAAAAATAAATTAAATACATGAGAGCAATTCTCAGGAGCAAAATTACTTTCAAGAAGAAAGATCAAATCAGTAATTATCTCTGCAAAACTGTATTGAAGAACTTCAACAGACACAGAAGAAAATTTCTGAACTGGAAGCTTTTCAGGTGTTGCTTCTGTGCAACAGGGACAAAGTGCAGATATCACCAGAAATAAATGGTCAGGAACTGCGTAGGGAACAAATTGTAACCAGAAAGGCTGTACACACTAAGTAATCAAAACATACATTTCTCCTACCTTGATAGAAGCCTGGAACTAGGGTATGTCAGGCCAATCTTTCCTACTTTGCCCTAGTAACTCTCTTATGGACTGACTGCTTTATACAAACAGTACTCCAAATGCACATCTAGATTTTCTTCAAATTTTTGCAGAAAGCTCTTACTTAAAATAAAAGAATTTGTTCTCCTTACCCTCTGTTTTATCTCCTGTAAGAACTACCTACGTTTTAGTTTTGAATATTTCCTGCTACAGGTCCAGAAATTATTTCATTTAAAATAAATAAAAGGAGTATTTCTAAGAATTTTTTATTTTAAAGTAGATGCAGTTGTACAGGAAAACATATATCCATATTTCTCAAGCATTAAAAGGGAGTTACAACAGGCAAAATTAGCCCTTCAGTAAGCATAATCCTCAAAATATATGGATTATAAAGTCTGAAATTCTTTTTCCAGACTCCAGAGGAAAGAGAGTTCCCTTTTCCATCTGCTCTTAATGTGCTGTGATGGGTATGTGATGGGTAACATGCTTAATGGGTATGTAATGTGCTGTAGGTAGGACCTTTATAGCAAAAGGTCACTTGATCTTTTTGTTCACTCTATTATAGAAAAGAAGAAAATCTGAACCTGAACCAAACCCAAAATCAGAGAAAAATTCCTCAGAAGTCAAAGAGAACAGCCCTGGAGCTCAGTGCCTCATTGCCTGCATCCACGTTCTCTGTTCTGCACATTTTGCAAAATACCACGACCTAGCACAACCCCAGATAATGCAGGGGGAACGACGAAGTGATCCTATTACACTAACCCAATGCATTTCTACTGCCCAGGGCTGGGAGGCAATCCTAATCCATCCATGAACTGTCTCACCCTGCTGGAACCTGCTGGTGAACTCAGTGCCCTGGCTAATCCCTGCTCTGCACACCTCCATCCCAAGACGTTTCTTCTCCCTTTGCTTTGAAAAGGAAGGGGGCACCGGGAACAACCTGGCACATGAATGCTGCTGGTACCACCACCAGGTTTCCCTTGGGATTTCCTCTGAAGAAGCATTTCAGAATTACACAAATTTGCTTAAGGAGAAGGAGCAGGTAAAAGAATGGTGAAATAAATGACCACGAAGTGTGGAGTAAAAAAAGCCGAGAGTCACAAAGCCTTTTAAAAAGTAAAAGTCTAGCCAGCAGCTGGCCACTGACATCTTACACTGACAGCAAGGAGACAAATTATTTCCTTCACATGCAATGCAGATAACACTATCCTGGGTGATGAGACTGAAAGGCTTAAAAGGAGGCAACTAGCTTCCAGCTGGCAGCTTGAGTTTTGGCTCTATCCACCATATGCTTAAATAACCTAACACTATTTTTGAGAAAATTGTGTTTGTGGGTGTGTGCACACGTGTAAATCACTGAGTTTTTAAGGAACTGGTAACGGTAATCGCATAAATTCCAACAACTTTTTGTTTCTAAGGAAAAAGTACTCACAAGGCTTGTACAGCCTCCGAAGTTATAAACTGAGGTAATGCAGACAATTGTATTGATTTCAAAGGAATTGTGCCAAGTAATGCTGTATGAGTCACACAGGGATTTTGGGGCTTTCAAACGTTAATACATATTAAAAAATACGAAATAAAATCAGTTTACAATCAAATGGGCTCCAAGCTGCTTCATACAGCTGAGATGTTTATCCATGGATCATTCTCTTGGGAGAGAAGACCAGAAGAGAGAGGAAACACAGCAGGGAGAGGAAAATAAATGCTTCTACTGTGATTCTTCCACATTATGTTTGCCGAAACCTGAGGGATATTTGTCTCACATATTCCTCCCCCACACATCCAGCTCGGCTCATCTGAGACACGTAGCAGTGCAATCCTCTTAGCAACAGCTTTCGTCAGAAGAGCATCTCCTCTTTAAACTAAAAGCACCTGTTCTTACACCTCGGGATGAGCACTGCAGCCACACTATTATTAAACAAGCCATTCGTAATGCATCAGCATTTTCCATGTGAACCATTCACATATAAACCCCAATCTGCAATTTTTCTGTCAAAATGTTCGCTATAAGCTCCTATAAAAAATAGTTTCTGTAATTTTCCCTAATGCACAGAAAAACATATTCTGAATCCTTCGTTCCAAGCATGGTATCACCCTGACAGCCCCCTTTCTTTCCCATGTTACAAATACCCATTCTCCTTTTTGATATTTCCCGTTGTTGGGGGCTGTAATTCTGTAGTACGAGTCACAACTGCATCTCTAGCTATCTCATTTTATCCTCTGCTTTACTTCATCAGGAACAAATCACACCTGACATGCCCTGCACAGACAGATTTGTTATGGCTACACTATTACCACCTGTATAAAAGCAATCCCTGGTATCAAGTAAAATGCATTTTTGCTTGCCTGCTCTGTACTGCTGGATCAAATACTCTGTGCCCACACATGTGCATGTGCACACACAGAAGTTTTACAATGTTTAATTTAAAAGCTTTATTCTAGAATTAAATCCACCTAATATGCAATTTTCCTAATGCACAAGCAGCTTTCTTGAAATGCTGGGTTTGCTACTTGCAATTCACAGTTCATGGGCAACCAAAAATCTTCAGCTACCTTCAATCCTTTTCCTGTACTGCATTACAGAGGATTTCTAGAAAAGTGTATTTTCCTCCTATCTTCTCTACAATTAATGTTTTATTAAAGGAGAAACTTTCTTTAGGGAAACAAATAAGGGAAAATAACATCAATAAACATGCTGTATAAAATTCACCTATATCAGATTCACTTCTGTTCATAAAACTGCTGTGACATTAGCAGAAAACGCAAACTGCCTTACCAGTATTTCTTGTAATTCTGTCAGCCACATGAAACAATCCCGAAGTTTCATTATATGTAAATGTAACATTGTTATTTTCTATGTGTGTGTACACAAAAATCAGAATGTTCCTTCCATTGCTTCCCACAGAAAACAGACTTATACAATCATGCCACCTACAAGGTAATCTCTTAAATCAAAAATATTTGTAGAGAGCATTCATATTTCTCATACTTAGTAGCACCACGAGCGATGAGAGAACAATTTTCACAAAGCAAAGTGCAATTTAATGCACTCGTGGGAGACCACCACTGGGTGCCACTATTGCTCCACAGCAGAGCACTACCTCTTACACTAGCTATTTTAGATTTGTAGTACTCTTTTGATAGGGTTTCAAAGTGTTCTGCTGAATTTCGGTTGTATAAAGGAATTAGACCACAGTACTACAAATTTTATTGAGGGACTATCATTAAAGCTGTTTAAAAAAATTACAAAATACATTTTGAAACATTATTACAGTAAACATGAAAATCAGATTTTAAAATCAGGCTTCTTCTTGCCCCATAACCTGCATAACAACACTGGGAAAGCAACTGACATTCTTCTTTCTTTAAATAAAATGCTCAGAAGTTGAAAGGATGGCATAGTATTATGCAAACTACCAGTGAAAATAAAACAGAACCTAAAAGGTGAAGAACGGGGAAGGTTTGAAAGGGTTCAAACATTCTGCCAAAATCAGGGCCGACTTCTTCTTTCTTTCTCCGCAAGGCAAACGTCTGTCAGTAATGACAAATAACCTCCACTGTAGTGTCAGTGGCATTCCTGGCAATTTCACGATTACTATTCAGACACCCAAGACAGTGACGGTTTCCCAACATCTAACCCCACTGCATCACCTGCTGTTCCCTCTTGTTTTCTCCACATCTGTGGGGAAAAGACTATGCCATTGCTTTTTTCAAAGATCACGTTCAGACTTCTTCCCTCCCTCACATTGCTCTGTATCTTGTACATACAGAGATGATCAGAGCTAGCCAGGCGTGTTTTTATTCTCCCATCACCCCTCCCACTTGTTAATATTACTTTGAGTCCTAACCCTGATCACTAACAGCTTTGCATTCCTAAGGAGCTTTATCTTGTGTTTAAGCCCAGAGCGTCATGCTCCATCATCCTGGTGCTTAACGACAGTATCAAATAAAACCTGACCTAGAAGATGCCTCTTATTTTGGCGGTGAACCATCCCGTAGCCATTCTTTCTAGTCCAGTCCATGCAGTTTGATAGCTGCCTTACAGGAACTTAATCTAGATCATTTCCCTGTTTTACTCCTTAAACATAAAAAGAACAGTCAGAACAGACTGTATTATATAACTATTAAAAAGAAAATGTTTTAAGTATTTGCTGTCATAATTCCACTTATTTACATCATCCAGAAAGCTGAGAATTACAGAAGCTTGGCTGCAATTACATCAGTATTTAAATGAACAAACACTAAGTCTGTTTTTAAAATATTACTGACATGCATAAAACTGCTGCAAAGCCAAGTCAACACCGGAGTTCCCCATGCAACTAACCATGTCTCCAAGCTTCCTACCTTTTCACTCTTGGGCTTGTCCTGCTTTTTTAAGTGCTGTTTCCAACTCTCCAGCCCAGGTCAAGCCAAAACCCCATCAAGGCATTCATAAGAAATGCATTCTCAACCTCCAGTCGTCACACATGCATTTAGCTGACAAAATTTAAGGCTTAGATCTCCGTCCTATGCCTATGACACTTGACTTTATATTAAAACATTTGCTAAGAAAGCCCATGTATTATTAGAACTTAAAAACGCAAGCACTGTTTTGGTTACTTGGGGGGGGGGGGGGAGGGGATTGTTTTTAAACATTACACAGTAAAAGCAAAATATCTGCCCTCGGTTCCCCCCAGCTTCCTTTCCTCATGTAGGGAAGCAAGCACAAGTTAATTACCGTGGAGTAAAACCTATTTTGTCAGTGAAACTGTGGCCTAAAGAAAGCCTTGCAAATGCTCAAGAGCCCAGGGAAAGGAAAAATAAAATAAAATAACCAAAGTGCTTTAAGCAATAGCGATATTGTAACTTCATTCTAAATTGCTCCAGCCTAGAAGGCTGGATAAAGACCAGGATAAAAAACAAGATAAAGACCAACAGCTTCGGACCGTTACAGTCCTAAGCACAGGCAATACCAGGCACCATCACTAACCCAGCTTCTCATCCATTTTCCAAAAGACAAGGACTAATTTTATACAAAAGCTTCATTAACCACTGACAGTTTGAGAATTCATGAACACGATGGACACGCAACCACAGAAGCATTAGTCCATTAGCAGTTGGCCTGACGAGTCCATCACTCCCCTCACGCCTGCCCAGACCCACACACAATTCCTCTTCTTTATTACTGGTACATGTATTTTCCTGACAGCCTCCCTAAAATTGCTTTTCCAGAAGTGAAGTACAAAAAACAAGTTTTCAGCACACTCTACTGCATCCAGGTTTGGGGCCTCCAGCACAAGAAAGATGCGGAGCTGTTAGAGCAGGTCCAGAGGAGGGCCACAAAGACAATCAGAGGGCTGGAGCACCTCTCCTATGACGAAAGGCTGAGAGAGCTGGGGCTGTGCAGCCTGGAGAAGAGAAGGGGCCAGGGAGACCTCATTGCAGCCTTACAGTAGTTAAAGGGGACTTATAAAAAGGATGGAGAAGGACTCTTCACTTGAGTAAACAATGACAGACCAAAGGAGAATGGTCTTAAACTGAAAGAGGGTAGGTTCAAATTAGACATTAGGAGGAAATTCTTCACTCAGAGGGTGGTGAGGCCCTGGCCCAGGCTGCCTAGAGAAGCTGTGGATGCCCCATCCCTGGAGGTGCTCAAGGCCAGGCAGGATGGGGCCTTGGCCAACCTGGTCTGGTGGGTGGCATCCCTGCCCATGGCAGGGGTGCTGGAGTTAGATGGTCTTTAAAGGTCCCTTCCAACCCATTCTATGATTCTTCCACAACAGAGAACACACCTTAAAACACTTTAACACTTGCATTAACGAAGTATTTATAATAGCATGTCCCATAGTGTCCTGTCTGTGGCATTATGCTTTTCCCACGTCTGTTTTCTTCTCTGAAATTACTACTGCAGGGAATGCAAATCGATTTCTTAAGACATAAAAAGGTTCAAAATTCTGTTATGAGACTGGCATGATGTTTTTCACAAGCATTTCACAACAGAAAAGTTAACTTAACTTTGTGGTTTATTGAAACTTAAAACCAAGCAACACCTGCAACACCTTTGTTACCCATCACCAGTGACAAAGCCATCAAAAAAAAACAAAACAGACTTTATCCTCTTTCACATCTTCTATTTCATATGCCACATCTTGTGTAAACCATGAAAACAAAACTGAAGACCAGAATCAACTCTCCTTTTTTAACCTCAGTTATCAACAGGCAAACACCAAATAACCACCTGTAAAGCCCTGAGCAAGAGTCAGGGATGGCAGAAGTCAGAGCACGCCGCATCACCCCGTTCTGCGCGGGGCTGGACTTGGGGTGCCCACTGTCCTTCTCCAGGAAACCCACGGGGAAGGGGTACACGGGTATGATGAGCCCATGTGAGCAGACAGGAGGCTACTAAGCAGGATCCTCTCTGACAGAGCTGTGCAGCTGCTGGATTTACTTCCCTGCACTTCCAAAAAGCTCCGACCAGACGGCCTCCAGTGAATGCTGCAATGCTCATCTCTTGTAGATGGCATTTGTATGCGGGGGAGAATCGAAGAGCTGAGAAATCACTGAAGCACAGGATAAAAACTACCAGGTTGCCTGATATGCATGCGGTAACTTTTAATAAATGTTATGACTGCGCTTTCAAGGTATTATTTGTGACATACTGGAAGTGCTGTTAATGCAATTTTAAAGTATACACCAAAAGTAACTGCCCTCCAGGCTTATATAAACTTAAGTAAACAGCTACTTTATTTTCAGCTCTGTAACAATAGCAAAAGCTATTGAGCAATGCTTTGACAGTTGGTTTACATTAAAAATGATCCAACGCCATATAAACGTTTCATATTAAACATGTCAAAATCCAAAGCGCTTTGTAGGAATTAGGGAATTAAGTGGACTGAAAGGATGAAAAACAATGGGATTTTCCCCAAAATAAAGAATTGGGGATGAAAAGCCAACCGAATTTCCTTCCCCCCAACCACCAGCTGCTTAGCATCAGCCTAGAAGGAGCTTTTGCCTCTCTCACACAAGCCTGTTTCCATTTGTTCAGTCCCTCGTGAACGCAGGAGACAGAGAGCGTAACTTTTCTTTACTGGAATCATCAAACCCCGTGCCCCAACCCAGAGGAAACCCTGGGTCACAGCACAATGCAGACACCGAAATCACTTACTTCCCCACCACGTCGGTAAGGCTGGGAGTGTCTGGGTCACGCTGGGAACTTGTTCCGCTCCCGTGGCTGCACGCTGGCTTTTTATTACAAAGACTACACGGTGCAGAGAAGAGCTATGCACATTTTTAGATAGCTACACACAGAATCCCATAGATACAGAAAATGTTACTATCAATTTCGAGAAACAGACAAGAGCTCAGGAAAAAAAAAATACTCAAGATACTATCAAAAATTAAACTGTGGAAAATAAACATTTCATGATGAAAAATGTGCTTCGTGTTTTTGTGGCTTCCCAGAGCTTCATTCCAATGCCGTTGTTACTGATAGCTTGGGCAGAAGAGTAACGTGGCAGCGAATTTTACACGTAAAAAACAAACTAGCAGGCATGCTTCAAAGGAAAAGGGAGGTCAATTATGCCAACCACACAAACTAAAAGAAGGCAGCACAAAGAGTGATCAAAAGAATATTCTGGAGGATTAATTTGATAAACGGTAACAACAAAATAAGATGTTCAAAGCAGATGAGAGAAGCTTGACAGATGACGAGGCTGATAAGTGACTGACACGCAGAAGATCAAGAAAGCAAGCTGTAATGCACAGGCTGAATGTTTCCCTTTATTTCTAAACCAAATCTCTACAACTGAGACTTGGAAGGTTTCCAAACTAAAGTTACTGTTGAAACTCGTATCTAAGCAAATTGATATTACAACAGGAAAGGTTTCAGAACAACAGCAGCAGTAACAAAACTGTTTGCCCAGGAGCTCAACAAGAGCCCAAATACAAACTGCTGACCTTTTTAAATCAACACCTGTACCACAAGAACAGAAAACAGCATAAACGCTGCACAGTGTTTTTGAAAGGTGCAATCACTTTTAATCCTAGAAATTAGAGACCCTGGTGTGCAAACCTGCATAAACCACATGGAAGACCATAATTTGTAGGCTTGTGAGCACGTGCGTGAAGACACTACTTCTTGCAGAGGGAAGATGTCCCCCACAGAGCTGCCAGACAGACCTCTGGGCAGGATGAAGAAAAGAAGCAGGAGGGCAAGGTGGCAGGGAAGATGTGAAGGAAAGACTGCTGTTGAGACAGCTTTTGATAGGATTCTTCATCAAAAGGTCTTAAAGAAACTGTATGGTTAAGCCAGAAGGAGTAGGAATCCTCTGCCAAGTACTGAAGTACAGGAAAGGAAGGGTATAAATGCAATGGGGCTCTGCCCCTGAGCGTTAATTAATGATATATATCACGTCTCATATCTATGTGTCAGATCAGGTATCTGAATCTGAAATCTAAAGCTCACTGCCCTCTACGACCACTCAACAAGATGTCAGGAGGATTTCAACATTAGTAAGTGACAAGTATTGCACATGGAGAAGAAAACAATTGTACCACCACATGCACAGTACTGAGCTCTACCTCAGTTATCATTAATGAAAACAACACAGTCCCGTAGTTATTTTCTGGACACTAACTCATGGCTCAGCAGCAGCCCAAAGCACACAAAGCACACTGGGATCTATTTCCAAATCAACACAAGACAACAGTAGAAAACCACACAAATCTGACCAGAATTAAGTGTTGCCGTGGCTGTCCATAACTTCTAGTTACACATGCTGCAGAAAATAACGAGTTATTTAATTTTCAATGCAAACTGCCACCACAGGTCACAAAGTGCAGCACGGGAACAGGTTCCCTGGAGTGGCTGCAAGCCCCTTGGACTTGCTGAACACACAGCGAGGTGAAGTTACAGCTGACCTAATCTACAGTCTTACTCAGAGCAAAAGCTTGAAGGAAGATGACTTTAAGGACCCCTTCCAAACAACCTATTATCTCAAGAACCCAATCCAATTAGCAAGTCTACCTGAAACATTACATTTTAATATGCAAACACAGTCTTGGTTGTAAATGAGAATGGCACTAAACTACTCCAGGGGAGGTTCAGACTAGATACCAGGAAAGATTTCATTACTGTGAGGGTGGTCAGACACTGCAACAGGATTCCTAGGGAGGTGGTCGAAGCCCCATGCTTGTCAGCGTTCAAGAGGCATTTGGAAAATGCCCTCAGTAACGTGCTTTAACTTTTGGTTAGCCCTGAAGCGGTCAGGCAGTTGGACTAGCTGATCTTTGTTGGTCCCTTCCAGCTGAGCTACTCTAACTCCAAGTAACCTAAAATTATGCTGCCTTCAGTTGAAGCATTTTACTCTCATTTCTGTGTATGTTTTGTTTTGATATATAATTGCTTTTATTTTCATGGCTTTAAATTCAACTGGAAATACACCACTATTTCACAGATACTGATATTGGACCTTTAGGTCAACAGATTTCCTTCCCTCCCCCCACCCCCATTTTTTTTCATACCTTGGAGCTATTTAGCTTCTTTAAGTTAATTCAGTAATCCTTTTAGCAAATAATTAACATACACACTTTACATTTAAGAAAAGGAGAAAGTAAAAGTCACTTGCTGACCCTGTTACAAAGAGATAAAGATATCAGAATGCATCCAGCACTTATGCACAGGAGGTTTTCTGCCTTTTCCCTGGGAGCATGAAGTGCTCTACCTGAAGCTCTGCTGAGGCAAAGGTTCAAAACTCATTGAACTGACTTGAACTGTCTTCAAAACTTATAAAAGTGTGGCAACATGCTATCCTGATTCACTGACATTTGTGAGACACACAGCAGAGTTGACAGGTATGTGTAACCAAGCTGATTACAGGGCTCAGCGTTCCATAAAAAGCCAGACAAGAATTAAATGAGACCAGATCTCAACTTGAACAATAGAACTAATCAAGTGGTAATTTACTGTATAGGAAGCTAGTATGTATTTTCATCAACTAATGACTTGGGAAAGAATTGAGAATCAATAACGGTTCCAATACTGAAACCGACCTGCAAGAAACTATCACATAAATAAATGTAGGCAATTGAATCTTGGTGTTACTCATATTGATTTTTATTTTTTTTAAATCATTCACAACTACAACTTCTAAATGTTATAGAACTACTTTTAAGAATCTGAATACAATTTTGCAATTGATATTTTTGCTGGGTTGTATGTTTGGTTTGTTTATTTAAAGGTTGCTTTCCTCAACATCCAGTAGGCACATGGCCATTTGTTCCAATCTAGCATCATCATCCAAAGCTAAGATCTCACCACAACGGAGCTGACTAAATGACAGAAATCTGCAGTTTTGTGACACAGAGCACTCTCCACCACTAACATCACCCTTTCAGATGACTTTAATTGAAAAAGCTGACCAGACAGAAAAGCGATGAACCCCTTCACCTACAGAAGCCATTCTCTTCTTCAAGAGGAGCACAGAAGAAAGCAAAAAATTTTAGTGAAGATATGGAGAAATATGGTAGCAAGTTCATCATGTATTACCAGCAAGATTTAAAAAAAAATTAAAAAAATCTTCATTTGGGTATGAAATAACATTAATTGTAAGTCATTGTCTTTCTGTCAAATTTTGGGTTGCATCTTAAGCATATTTTTGTCAATATATTTTGTCAGTAGTTCAAGAACTACCTTGGTTATTTTGTTTTTAAATCAATTTAGTACTGTTTCTCTTTTCTCAAACTGATGTTACAGCCTTCTAAATTTATGTAATTTATAACCATGTTTTTCTAGATTATGAAATGAAGGTAAATACAGCAATTATAGTGTTTATGCTAAATTATTATTGCAAGGTACAAAGTGAGGCTGCGATGCTTCTGGCATTCCACTGCACAAAAAAGCCAAGTCTACCAGAAAACAACTTGTTCTCTGCCAAAATAAATGGAAACATTTTAAAACTTGATCAGGAAACATAACAGCAAAACAAATTCCATTAGCCATACCAAAACTCAGACAAAATAAAAACAGATCCAACACAAATGCAAACATGAGTTAATTACCAATTTTTCTCCCTTGTAAGATAATGGTTAAAATATTTGTAATTTCTGAAGTCTATGAATTGTTTTCAGAAATACTTCCTAATCATTGAAATCATATTTTTACCTTCTTTTTTTTTGCACCTCAAAACTAATACTGTATTATTAATAGATTTGAACATCAAAACTATTTTAAAAATGCAAAATGCAAAACCTTTTATGTTTTGAGATTTCAGCTTAGCAGTGTCAGGAAAAGTAAGGATCTCCACAGAAACTCTCCCCTTTCTCACCTGCCCATTTATTTTGTTCATTTGTTTTAACAATGACACAAGCATAGCCACTATTTCTCAGTACTTTTATTTAACCCATAAGGATGACAAGGTTCATCATCAGCATACATAGAACTTTTATCAAGGAAAGGGTTAATTTCAATTTCTTTCTCTTTCCTATCTTTCTCCTCCTCCCTGTGGACCTAAACAGCCCTTATTCCCAAACCAAAAGACTGCAGAAAAACTCTAAGTTGATCTGGTATAATAACAATAACACACAACAAGGCAAATAAGATACCTTCGTTTTATGATCGAGGTATGGCACAACAGCTTTCAAATTGGCAGTTCACAATATTCCCAAAGAGAAAAGTACAGCATATAATTATGTTTTCTTGAAAGCACACAGTTCTCCATGATAATGTAGTACTGTTACACTTGTATATATGGGATTTATGCCCTAGCCTGTAAAGCATCACCAAAGCAGAGAATGGCTGAGGCTGGAAGGGACCTCTGGAAAGCCTCTGCTCCAACCCCGCTCAAGCAGGGCCCCCCACAGCAGGGTGACCAGCACCACATCCAGGCCACTTCTGAAGATCCAGAAAGAGGAGACCCCACAGCCTGTCTGAGCAGCCTGGGCTCCCTTCAGGAGCCCCTTCCCTTTACAGACACAGACAAGATCCCCCTGAGCCTCCTCTTCTCCAGGCTGAGCAGTCCCAGCTCTCCCAGCCTCTCCTCATACAAGAGGTGCTCCAGGCCCTTTGTCATCTTGGTGGCCCTACATGAGATGCTTCCCAGCACATCCATGTCTCTCTTGTACTGGGGGGGGCAGAACTGGACGTGGCACTCCAAATGCTGCCTCACCAATGCTGACTAGAGGGGAAGGATCACCTCTTTACCTGCCAGCATTACTTTGCCAAATGCAGCCAAAAATACCATCAGCCTCCTTAGCAGTAAGGGCATGCTGCTGACTCACATTCGATTTGGTGTCTACCAGGTCCCCCAGGCCCTTTTCCAGAGCTGCCTTCCAGCTGCTCCCACAGCACACCATCATTTATCCACTCAACACTATTTTTATCCTCAATATTTGTCTCTCATGTCCCACATTAACTCTAAAAGCTGAGCCAAATTACCCAACTATACTTTGTGGGAGTAGGTGCAGCAGCCAGGCGAACATCCCTTGAGCACCCCTTGCCTCTTCCTGCTCTTAAAGCGTTATAGACAGCTGGGAGAGGAGAAGGTAGCTTTTAGGTATTAGGACAATTGGGTTTCCTGTGCTTCCCTCTTTAAACCATGTGCCCCCAACCCTTTTAGCCTTTCCCAAGAAGGTCATGGTGTTTTCTCATTCCCTTCTTTTTCCTTGCATCACCTTCTCCTCACCCACACGTTTTTCATGAAGTGCTGCACCCAAGCTGGGCACTAACTCCAGCCCTGAAGAAAAAGAAAGAACATTTTCAGGCATCTATTAACACAACATTTGATTAACAGCCAAAACAGTTGCCTTCTCTACCCTATTCGACAGCATGATACTACATCATACTGTGCATGGTGTGTAATGAATAACAGGAAATATATATATAATTTTTCCCCCCCTCTGGAGAACAGCTATTTACGAATCCTGTTACACAGTTGATTATCCCACACTCACACAAAATAACTTACAAACAATTGTGCCTGTTATATATAAGCCACACTTCCCCCAAAAAATAAGGAAGAAATATTACATGTACAGGACAAAACAGTGTTTTTTTTCTTGTCACAACTTGTCATGCCTCGTTCTTAAATTTGTGTTTGCTGTTGCTTGTCATCCGATTACATTTGTTTATGAAACCGCTGAAAAATTATCAAACTGTTTACAGAACATAATGTTCGCCTGTTTTACGATTCTCATTTTCGCATGGAAAAAATCTGAAGAGGCAGTAACAATGGCTAAAGCTTATGAATCCTTGCTACCACCAGATTTACAAAAGCATCAAGTATTAATCATTCGGTTTTACATATAGTGAAAAGAAGGCATTTCACAGGTAATCTTGTTATCCAACTTTCAGCCAACAATTTTAACCTAATCCTTCAACATGGATGAAGATAATCCAGATAAATAAATCGAAGACACGAAATGAGAAAAGAGAAACACTTCATATAATAAGAGCCCCACCTCACCCTATAGCACAGAAGTATCACAAGGAACAAGAGGAGATTATGAAATGCCTTCTGGAAAAAAGCCCATTTCTCACCACTATTTCAAGTGGATTTAGAGGGAAGAAAAAAGAAAAACACTTTACTAACTTTACTCTTAAAGGACTTGTCCTACAGTTCAGATTTAGGAAAGCATTTGGTCATCTGACCTTCCCCTACATGCTAATTGCTAATGGCTGGACCACAGGTCTATCTTGAGAGCTGGCCTTCATGTACAGCACTTGAAGTTTAACTGATGCGAGCTTGCAGGAGGCTCAGCCGTGTTTGCAGTCCTCCCACGACATCCTCTGGATCACAGGTCACAACATCCTTCACTTGAAGTTTGTCAGTTATCACTCCGGTCATATATCAGATGAAAGCGAACTGGCATGACCTGTAACTCCTTAATGCACATGACAAAAAGAGGATTTACTTTCTTTGAGGGTAGTTTCTCAGTGACATTACCTCAAAGTGAGGAAGCTTCTTGGCAACAACTGCTAAAGACGTGAACTCCACAGCTTGCATGCCAGCCACCTAATACAGGCAGAATATTCCTATAAATAGGCCAGATTTGTTCCACGCAGACGGCGTGTGCTTATTTGAGGTGGGTTACAAAGGTTAACCCACACACAGCTTGGCAGCAGAACTCGACGCAGGCTATTCTTGTTGCAGGATGGCAGCCAAGTGGCTGCTGGCAGCACCTTACAACAAAATTATTGCTATGACGAATTCAGGTGGCTGAGCCAGTACAATAGAGAAGAATAAATGTGCCTTTCCCAGGAGAAAAAGAAGGGAAAAAAAAAAGAAACCATGCCTATCTGTAGCAGTGAAATTCGGGGCAAAGATTATCTGGAACCTCTCAGTGGCAGCTCCAATCTTTTCTATGGAGACATAGCACGCTTTGCCATCAAATTAGCAGCTTACAGTTAGTTCAAGCAGCTACAGCCACCTTTATCTCCAGAAGGTAAATTAATTCCCTTCCTTCATTTAACAAAGCATTGTATTTGTGCTATAAAATATCTTAGCTTGTGAAAGCACTTTTGTAAGCTCGTTAGGCAATTCAGCGTGTTTCCCCAAGCCCAGCCCCTATGAACTCCCAGGAGCTGACTGATTTTCACTGGAAAGTCAGGACTTATCTATACTTCTTAGAGGACATTTGTCAAGCTTTGTATCAAGGTGAATTAAAAACATTGGCTCTAACCTGCCCTCCTACAGCTCAAGAAGAGAAATGTTCACTTGTTAGCCTGAGCTGTGTTAAAGAACTGCCTCTCATCCTACCACAGCACAAAGGGAACACACTAAAGCAAGTTAGTTTCCAGCATACCGTAACAGCTCTGCATTGCTGGAGATATGCTCCTGTATGCTGAAGTTTATCCCCTTCTGCTCGGGGCATGCCATGGCAAAACATCTCAGAACACCACTTCCCGATTTTACACACAGGTGCAGCGTTCCTGAATATTTATCTGATTCCTGGAACCACAGCACGCAAAGCAAAGGTATGCTCACATTTTGAGAGGTTCAATGTATAGAAGAAAAACTTCACAGACGAAACTGAACTACTGCACCCTAGAAGGAATTCAGGCAATCAATACCAAGAACTCACAGACACAAAGGAGAACCTCCTTCATAAATCAGCTACCCGTCCTCCAAGTCTCAGGCTCGATCTTCAAAGAAAGACCGCCCCTGCTCCCATCTTTTCCTCCCTCTGCCTCCTGGGTGCTAAATTCCCTTTTCTCTCGGAAGAACCTGAGGTATAAATAAAAGCTTAGCTGCTGATCCAACAACAACCGTAGCTACATTGATCTGTGTTTACCTCACATTTTGCTCATTGTTAAAAACTAATGAAAGGATTTGCAGCCCAAAGGATTGTTCAATTTCTCCTAATTCATTACCTCTTCCTATAAACCTTGCTTCCTTTTTTACCCTTGGCCCATCTCTAATAACAGTAACTAGCTACAGTAACACTGCTACTACAGACAAAAACACTTCACTTTCAAAGAGTCCTCTGGATAACACTATGGATACACCATAGGATTTGTTTATACACTGATCACCTCTTTCCAAACAGATTTTGGCAGTAATTCTAAACATACATTACTTTTATCCTTCTACAAAATTGTTGTTTCCTACCCGAGCTGCAGACTATGAATGGTAATGGTGAATCAACGCTAAACGGCTCGTTGCAAGTAAACGAACAGGGAAATTTAGCTGCTCTTCGGTTCGTTCCCAAGTTGCAAAAACAGCTTTGGGTTAACAGAAACATGCTGATCCCTGCATTGGAAGCCAATGCCACAAAGAGCAGTCATTCACAGTAGCTCACTGAGCTGGAATTTCATTTCTTTCCACAGTTCATGCATCTTGACAAGAAACACATGCATGACAGCTACTGTTAATACAGATAAAAGGGTAAAGACAAAATATAAGGTTTCAGAGCATTCAAAAAACACAGAAATTACACAAGATGAAGGAGACAAAAACAAAAAAAAACACAGAGCTGGCTTTTCTTTCAAGACTTAAACTGGATTGGATCCAAAACCAAGATAAATTATTAGACAGCAAAAGGCTCTTACTGTAACTGTCAGCCTGGAAGAAGAGTTTTCAAAGACAGTCCTTCCTTTGAGCAGGGACGTATAGCATACAACAAATTCAATGCCTCAAAACAGCAACAGAGAAACAAAAACACCACCTAGGCATTTCTCAGCAAGAAAACAAGACATTTCTGGAAATTTAATTCAAGCCAACTCTTATCTTCACCTGAGCTCCCCTTGAAACATTCCACACATGGCAAAAAGTAGGACTGGGTGTCCTACCAACAGAGCAGGATGAGAGCCCTCAACTACATTTCTCAGACTCTTAAACTTGTCCGGTGTATCAATACTATGAAAAGTAACTTTCAGTTTCACATCCAGTATTCAGTACGAAATACAAACCATTTTGATATGGTTGTAGTTGTAATCATTTTCAACCAATGCTCTGATTTTTTTTAGCGGGGAAAAAAACAAAGATTTTTGCTGGTTGTTGTGACCCTACTCACATCTGTCACCAGCCCAGTTCAGGTAACACCCTGAAGTTTTTGGCGTCACTGTTTTATATTCCTACACACAGAGGTCAACATAGAAACTGTTCTCAAAGTATTTGCTCCATTACAATACAGATGACTTACAATCTCAGGATTTATGAACTCGAGATTATGCAGCATCATTCCTAACTAGCAATCTGATTATTTTCAGAGGTGATCACACCACAGCATACCTTTCCTCTAGAAGCTGCACATCCAGAAGGTTTACCATATCAATGTAATAATTACCAGCTTAATTAGGAAGTAAAACTTTCACATCTAGCTTAGCCTTAAATTGTCTTGCGTAAGTACAGGAGAAAAACTACAAACATAATTTAATGTCAGAATTTTTTTCACTAAGTAGTGGAAAATGAACTGCAATACATTAAAACAAGCATTTGCTTCATTTGCAATTAAATATTCCTATATTTCTGCTGTTATCGATAAACAAAGTAACATCTGTCATGTCAAGTCACAGCACAGTGAACTCCAAAAACTTCAGCCCCAAGCTGTTACTCTCCAAGTCAAAATACATCAAGGATTGTAACAGGATAGGCTGCATGGTTTTAGATATGAGAGAAGCCGTATCTGAAAAAAGAGTTATATTTTCTTTTTTTAAAGCTATTTTTTAGTTTTAGAAGTTTCCTATAGAGAAAATAATATCATTTATGAGCCAATGTTAATGAAGAAATCATGCAAAAAATTTTCAGTTCAGGTTGAAGATTTTATTTTTCCCCAGAGAATTGGGGGCAATCAAATGCTTCAAAAATCTGCCAAAAATTAAGCTCTTCCAGTAACAGGGATCTTGAAACCTTCATTCAGACGACTTAAGGCATCTAGTACCATCTGAGACACCGACAGTTTCCAGTTCGGATACGTGCCGGGCTGCTGTAAGCCTCATGCCATACCTGCCAGGTAGCAGAGCCTCTGCTGCAGCTGCCATCTATAAAGGAGCGATAAAAACATTTCTCTGCCTCGTAAAAACACCAAAGGGGAGATTGAATTTGAAGTGGGAAGCATTTCGAAGCAGAAGGTGGATATTTGGATGAGCGATTTTGTAGTCTTTTTAATCCATGTCTAAACGTGGAAAGCAACACGGGTATTTACACCTCCTGTGCAGAAACACTGCAAGGACCACACGCACAAAACACACTCCTTCCTCTCCCATCTTCTTCCGCATCCTCCAAGGCACAAGAGAGAGTGTTGATTTTATATACAGTGATTTATTACATCTGTTGCTATAATTAAAAACATAATTAAAAAGCAAAACCAATTAATATTGTCTACCACAGTCCAAAAATAAATAAATAAAAATCACTGGGCTGTGTTACACATCCATCTTAGCTACAGCCTGAACAAGCCAAACAAATGCTCCTTTAAAAACAGCTCAGGTGGAGAGGAACATTTTACCAACTGCCACGGACCTTCTGAGCTGGGCCCTCAAAACCAGAGGGTGAAGCAAACAGCAGCAACTCATCCAGAGCATCAGAGGCACACAGAAAGGGCTAATATACACTTAGAAAAAAAAAAAAAAAGATAGATAGATAGATATGCTTCTTTGGGTTTCTAGCTGTGGAACCTGCAACCACACCAGATCCACCCGAAAAACTGGTGAGATTCAATGACCCCAGCTGCAGGGGCCAGGCAAGCTGTTTGAATCTGAATGAGGCACTCCCTGCTCCGTCTACAGTCCCCACAGCAATTTGTCTTTCTTACCTTGGGCACCTGGCTTAGAAGGAGATGAATGGCCCTTTGGAGGTAATTATTTCTGTAAATTTAATGGAGACTTAAGAGCAACCTGCTCAATACGGGCATCTAATTTTTAGATAACTGAGTTTGGACAGAGAATTAAACTTCATGTCTGCTGTTGGAGCGCAACTCCTAACTATGCATTCTTTACAACAGGCATCATGAGCTCAAATTTCTGAACCACAGCTTAAGATTTACCCAATATACAAAGGCAAAAGAGCCTTTTGGTTTGTCAGGAAGGAAGATACAGTCTGCAAAACAAGCAGAATCTTAACACTAAGAAAAAGAAATTCTTTGCCCAGAAATAGCAATTAAAAGAATTAAAATTATGTATAAACATAACCTAAGTCTTCTGAGAATCCAAGGAAATCCCCTCCTGTTCTCTGAACATCAAAAAAAAAAAAAAAAAAAAGTCTTTCTGTTAGGAGGAGCTACACTCTTTCCTACTCTCTTCTCTAATAGGAAGATAGAAAGTGCTACTCCACAGACAGCCTTGTAGAGGACGTGCCCAAGAAGGTATTGAATCATATTACCGTCCTACACTCTGATGACTAGACCTGTTGCCTCACGAGAATGATATGGATTTATCTGGACAATTCCAGCTGCTTCAGACACTAAGTTACCTTTACACCTACAGCACCAAGTGCTGCGATAGATTCACGAAGCATGCCAAAGTCAGATGGCATGAAGTGAGAATGCCTGAGTTATGTCCCTTCTGGAGATCGTCACCTCTAAGCACACGCGCTACAGCAGCTCTCACAGCTAACAGGA
Organism: Anas platyrhynchos; assembly: GCF_047663525.1. Taxonomy (NCBI): domain Eukaryota; kingdom Metazoa; phylum Chordata; class Aves; order Anseriformes; family Anatidae; genus Anas; species Anas platyrhynchos. The sequence goes on from NC_092587.1 coordinate 171,575,961, forward strand.
TGACAATAGCCATAAAGTGCTCACACAGTCCAGTCCAGAATATTTTACCGTCAGCAAGTACAGTAACAAAAAAAAAAAAAAAGTCTCTCCCTGTAGCTATGACAAATGAAGCATGCATTCCTGAGTGCTGATCATCTGTTACTAGGACTGTTTGTTGTTCTTTTTTTTTCTTCTTGTTTGTTCCTTCTTAAAATGCTTAAAAGGTGTAAAGATACAAAACATGCAATATCTCACCTGCCATTCTATAACAATCCTGAAAAACTTTTTTTTTTTGCATAAATGAAGCAAACCAAAGCATGTATTTTTCAATAAAAAAAAAAAAATGGAGAAATGTACTTTTTTTTTTTCCATTGTTACCCTGAAAATTAAGGGACTTGCAAATACTTGCAAAGCTCAGTAAAAGCTCTCAGATTGCCCTACCAAAACTATTATTCCCCTACACCAAATCCTTAACTGACAGTACAGCTTTCATTTTTAGTTTTATTTCCTCCAAAAACAAGCCACATCATAAGATTTGTAACACCAGGAACACCATAGCAAAGTTAACCGTGTGTTCAGTACTGGAGTAGTTCTGAAACAGCAACAGTGAAAGTTTCAACAAAAACATTTCTAAGCATGGTGACAGAAGCATCTGGTCCACACAAAAACTTCTACCAATAACTAATTTGTAAATGATAGCAGAAGGTATAACTTATCTTGTTTTGATCCCTTCTCACCAAACCTCATCCTTCTGCACGAGGCTGTTTTTAATGTTCCTATGTTGCTTCCAGAGCAATCCAAACAAAACAAACAAGTGAGCAATCCCCACTCCTCCCCCCCCTCCAAAAAAAAAAAAAAAAAGACACTGTTTAAAAGAAAAAAGCTCTCCTCAAACAGATGAGACTTTACTAAATGACTGCCTCAGAAGGGAGATACACTGGAGATGGAAAATCATAGCAGCTGAATAACGTACATAACTGTAATGCCTCTGAACTGCGAATGCATGTGTTTGTTTTCAGCAAAAATTGCCACTATTTTTTTCACTGAAGAGATGTCAGCCTGAACTTCTATTTTGCCTACCACAAGTTTGCAGCAAATGGCATGCAGCCAGTTAGTTAATAGTAGCAATAATGTAAAGCCTCTCTTACTTCTCTCAAGTCAACTTTATAACCATACTTTCACATCTAGACAGAAAACTCAGGAATAGAAAATGAAGTTCTTAATAACACAGAGATATAATATATATAGATATAATGAAAATCTACAGGTTGCTTTCAAAACTATGTATTACTTCACATGAAAGTATATTAAAAATGCAGTAGGGTTTCACAGACAATACTAGAAAAGAGAGAGAACTAAACATTAAGGTCAAACTCAGTCTTTTTTTTTTTCAGTCATTCATGACATGGTAACGTTTCCACAGGACCTCACACAAACACACACACTTCACCTCAGGCAAAGGCAATACCATAATCTGCACTCTTATTTTTAACAGCTGCTATTTGTACTCCACACTCAATACAAAATTATGCTCCCCCTAAGCTTTTTTATTATTATTACTGTTAGGGTTTCAGAGAATTCATCTGAAAAATATTAAATAATTAAACCTGCCTTCAAGTGCTTCTGTGAGGTGAGATGACATTACCTTCCCTTCACGATACAGAATTAAGCGCAGCAAGATTTTGGCTAAAAGTGTCAAAAAAAAAACATTAGCTTTAAATGCCCTGCTTGAAACTAACTTCTTCTCTGAGCAAATAGTATTTTCTTCTGAACTTGGGAACATGCATTGAATGTACAATAGCCACAAGCTGCATGTACCTGAAAATACGCACTCTAGCTCTCCTTGGAGCCCTGCTTGGATCCATCCCTATGCAGAATTAGCACCCTCCCACTTCCCACCCAGCCTCCTGTACCTGATAAGCATCAGTCTCCTCTCAATCACTGTCCACAATTAAGGAGAAGTGATACAGAGGGACTTGATAACAGTTAGTGGGAGACAGGTAAAGAATATACCTTCCTAAGTATGTTGAGAGAATATACTTACAGGCAGGTTGGTATCTGGCTTCATTTGGGCAACATGTAGCATTTTCTTAGTTTCATAATGTCAAATACACATTATAAAGTTTCCTCAGGACCTTAGAGGTTCAAACATGTTTTCTATAAGCCAGAACTCTAACTCACACCAGACACAGAAACATATTTTTACACTATCAACTGAAAGATCGTATGCAAGACATTTCTCCCCTCTCCATACTTGATCAATAAGCTGTAAATGTCTACCCAAGCGACACAGTAAGGGACTCTGTCTTCCTGTACACTCACTGTGCTTACCCTTCATGCTCATCTACTTGTCTTTACAGATTTCGTTAAGGATCTACCCCATTTCTCCTCAAGACTATGTTCCTCACGAGAACGTGAGTCTTGAGTCCATCTCTAAAGAGGACTGCCCCCATCTCTTTGGCATTACAGATAACCCTCTGAAGGATTGAAAGTCGCTTCCTGCACTTGGCAAGGCTATTACTCCATTACCCTCTGTTAATTTCTCAGCGGTAAATGGTTTGACAAGAAATTTGGCTTTCAGGTTCTTAAGTCTGTTCAAGTATCCACATCACACAGAGCACTGATCTCAAGCCTGCTTTGTCCACACACTAGTGTTTGAAGAACCCAGTTTCTTTCCTGAACCAGGTACCATCTTGTTTTTCCACAAGCAGCACCAACTCCTCACTATCACAGAGTGTCCAAAGGAGGGCAAAGATGGTGAAGGGTCTGAAGGGGAAGACATATGAGGAGCAGCCGAGGTTCCTTGGTTTGTTCAGCCTGGAGAAGAAGAGGCTGAGGGGAGGCCTCATGGTGGCCTGCAGCTCCCTCACGAGGGGAAGCACTGTGTGCTGCTCCTAGGACCCAAAAGTTCAATGGATTAACTGAACTCCAACTCTATCTTCTGGAGGTAACATGACAATACATAAGCAAAACCTATCCAACAATAAATACAAGCGTATTCACAGCTCCACCTGTGTCTACCAGTGAGGTGAGATGTGGTAACTTGTGAGCAAACCACAGTGTGGGGGGTGTTGTACAAGGAGTAACACCGGAGATGTTGTACCTGAGGCACCCAGCTTCAGCCATCAGTAGCATCTACTTACTGCAGCTTTCCTTTGACTGAAAAAAAAAAAAATCTCTTTAAACAGCTCATAAGACCAAACACTTCAAGCTTTGGTACAAAGAAACGTAAAGGGCCATGAGAAGTGACACATAAGGACAAACAGCAAAGCTAGAAGAAACTGAAAAAAAACAAACAAACAAAACACCCTACAGAAGACCCTATTTTTTGTTGATATCACTTCAACCAAGGCCATTCAGTTGCCTTCTAAAGCCCTGTGCTCTTTCAACAGTATTCAGAAATGATATCTAAAAAGAACAGAACAACACTAAGTTTTTATTGTAGTAAATAGGTAAGTAGCCGTTTTGTCAGAAAACTTGTTGCTTTGTTAAAATGTTTTCCTCTCCTTTTCTGCCTTTTTATTGCTTTTTCCTCTTCTTGCTTTAGAGCTATTTGACTGGAGTTAATATGCCTGCAACTGAAGAAATGTGGTGACAGGACACCCATGTTCTCATTAGATTTTCAGTGTATTGCAGACTAAATGAAATTTAAAATTAATTGTAGTTCTTCATGAATACTCACCCCCCTCCCATCACCTACTTCAGATTCCGCTTTTTCTACAAGTTTTACAGACAGTTAAATTCCAATCTACTTCCATCTGAAGTGCTGAAAGCTAAACACCGTAGTATGCACCTGCTGTGATGTCTGCCACACAAGAGATGGGTAGTAGCAAGAAAAATCTAGTGGAGCAAGATAAAGAGAGTAGTTAAGTTCCTAACTTCTGCTTTCTGAAAGAGAACAACATGACTAACTGAGAGCTAGGACAAGTCACTGTGCCTCCTCATAAAGGGGAAAAATGTTGTTTTGCAAACTTCAAGTTAACACCCTGGTCTTAATTATTTTTAAGACATTGCCTCAATCAAGACAAGATGCACTAAAACTACTGTTTGCTGTGAAGAGAATCTTCTTCCACATTATTCTCTTATAAGAGAAATTAATCTCTTAAGAGAAGTACACCTACCTCTTAGCCATTATTGTTTTGGACAAATTCTGATAAAATCCTTTCTGCACCCTTTGAAATTTTATCTTTCAAGACATATATAAAAAGCTTTTTATGTCTCACAAGTCTTTCAAGAAATGGTCCAAATGCTCCAAATGTTAAAATACACACAGAGACAAAGGGGGAAAAAAACACCAGACTGACTCACTAACCCTAAGAGGTATTTTGCCTGAGATGCTGAGGCAACTCCCAAGGAAGTTTGATTATTTACAAAAAGCGGAATGGCATCAAAGAAGAAAGAGCATTTCTAGAGTAGTAGACCGAGCACTGTCCCAGAATAGATGGTTCAAATCCCCAGGGCCTGAGCTATCCATCTCACCTATTCCGAAACATTATGTGTTGAACTAACGAGCATAGGGAAGTAACAGACACTTTTGCCAAATTTATCCTCCCTCCTTTTGCATTCAGTGCTTTGAAAAAGCAAACACTTCTCACATGAAGTCTAATTTCTTTATGTTAATTTTACTGAACAAACCAAAAAGTTTTTAAAATGTAGCGGAATTCAATTGCCCCTAGAAAATGATGATTATATATTCATCGAGTCTGTCCAGCAGCCCTGTCACACTGACAAATTCAGATCAGGAAGGCAAATTTCAGCCAAATTTGAGAGAAGCAGAGATCTCAGGCACCAAGTTCCCTGAAGTTTCACAGAAATCAGCTGCCAGGTAGAAGTAAGACATAGAAAAATCAGCAGCTGGACTGTGGAAAAGGGAGACAGAACCTGGCTCTCACCCACTTTGAGCAGCAGCAATCAGCTGGTCAACTAAAGCACCTGCCTAGCTCCAAAACAGCCATAACACACATTGATGCTTGCCAGAGGGTTAGGTGAGAGGAAGCCAAACATATTACAGGTGAAAAGGAATTGAAGTCATGATAGTACACAGGCATTAGAGGGCACCAAGGGCACTGCAGCAAACAGTCACAGGAGGCAAAGGGGAAAGTTCATGAGTTTAGTTTTAGGAGTGGAGGGCACAAGGCTAAAGAAAAACAGTCAGACGACCATAACTCTCAAAAGCTTATTTTCAGCTTGCTTTTTATTTCATCGATCAAGCCAAGTAATCATTTGACACTATGACTCAAAACTGGAATTACTTACTGTAATACGCAATTTACTTAAAGTTTATGCCATAAAACTCTGATTGAAAGTGAAATCAAGTGTGTGGTACATTTAGGAAGTAATACTAATTTGTTCTATTTTTTTAATATTAATTTAAAATATTTATTTTATAGTAATATTAAGCTAAACAGTACACAGTGAAATACACATCTGTATTCTGTAGAAAAACACGCATCGTGGTATGTGATGGGGTCAGGACTTCAATGGATGCAGACAGACAAGCAAGAGCCAACCTAGATAAGGCATCTCAAGAAACAACTGCCTCCCTGCTGAGAACAAGCAACTGATCACACTTTTCATCTGCTGAGAAGCAGAACAGGCGTATTGTCTTCACAGGGAGAGGTAGCCTGATAAAGCTAGATCTTACTCCACATGTTTAACATACCCACCAAGTCTCACAAAAACCTGTATAAGCCAAGCCCCGTGTCTTGTAATTGCAAATGAGTGTTCACACTCCTGCACTCACTCTTCTGTCAAGGCTCGTATACCCAAAGGGCCAAAAGGTGCCACGCAATCCAAGGCCACACACTTGTAATTTTGTAACTTGCATGTAATTTATCATGCATTACATTTAGCTAAATAAGCTGTAAATTAACTTTTTTGCTGAGAAGAGGGGGGAGTAAAAAATACCACTTCTGTATCACATCATTTTCAGACACTTCATACTTCCCTCTGTAATGATAAAGATTGAATAATACACATCTGTAATGTACCTGCCTTCATTTTCCTCTTTCTCCATGTCTTTGTTAGATCACATATTTACCTAAACTCTCCCTGCTTTGAGGATCCTGTTTTCTGTCCACCCTTCTTAATTTGACATGTACAAATTGGATCAAATACAAAACATTTTTCTTCTGAAGATTTAGTACACAGAATAGGGTTCTTCATTGTGAAAAAAGCTGAAGAAGAGGTTTAAACGTATCTATATGGCCACGAGTAATATTAAGGAGATAAAATGGATTGGTTATTCAGTGTCTCTAAATTAGCAACAAGGAAATGCAGCAAATTTATGAAAAGGGGTTTTCATACAACATTGTATGAAGAATATTGATTGAAATATTCTGTGGCTACTAAAATTTTACACGGGTTCAAAAAACAACCGCACAGATCCATCCAGAAGAAATACATCAAGATCTATTTAACAGAAAGGAAACATCCCTCTGAGGAAATTGCTGAACAACCAATAGCTAAAAGCTGGGAAAACACTCTGAGGAATTATCTCTGCGTGTCTGCCACACTCTCAGGCTGCTCTATAGGCATCAGTTATTGGGCATGACTGGAGCCACAATATTGGGACAGACTTTGATTAACACAGCAAAGGACAGCACAAGATCGTCAGCTGTAGAGACTGAGCAAGAAATAACGTGCGTGGGAACAGAACAATTCACGTTTCTTGGATCTGTAGCAAAGTTCGCTCAAAACACTTCTTCTGCGCAAAATGAAGAGATTGTTCAACTTTTGTATTAGTCCCGAGTTCATAAATCTGATAAATCAGAAGTTTAAGTAGCTGCCAGATCAAAAAAGGCATTCCAGTAATGGTTCAAATTAGGTACTTACATTCTACACATCGCATTTTCTGTAATGAAGTGGTACATCAGTTCTTTTACTACACATTACCATAGCTTAAGCTTGTATAAGCATGTCAAAGCTACGTTAAACGCTGCACAGTCTAAAACAGATAGATGTACAATGCTTTTCAGCGGGAAACATGACCATTTTTCCCCCTTCAGGGGGGGTGGGCACAGGGGAATGATATGCTGGTAAAAACACGAGTAGGTAAAAAGCATCACCACAGTGGTTCCTTGGCCAACAGGATCATGACACAGCTCAAAGGTGAGCACCGAGCCATATCCCTTGCAACAACTAAGGTGGAGGAACGGCTGAACAAAAAGCAGATCATGATGAACAAAAAAATTTGAGCATGGATCAGTGTGCCCATACAGTGGTAAAAGACTAAAAACATACTGGGGTGTATTAGATTTTGCAGCCAGCTAATCAGGTGTTGTGATTGATCCCCTCCTCCCAGTGCAAAGGCACATCCAAAATACTGTACCCAGTTTCAGGGATCTCCATTATGAGAGAAGACCCAAAACTGAAGACAGGCCACTGAGATTTTTGGGGGGCTGGAGTATATGTCAAGGGAAGAGAATCTGTGAGAGCTTTTTTGTTTGTTTTGTTTTGTTTTAAATGTTTGTTCAGCCTGGAGAAGTGCAGGTCAAAGGAGGTTCTAACTTTTCCCCCCGTTACCTGAAGACAGTGTAAGGAGACAAAGCCAATTCCAAGAAGTGTGGAGTGAAATGACAGCATCCGAGAGAGAAACACTTAAACACATTAAAGTCCCACTACACATAGGGGAGGAAAAAAAAAAAAATCTTACCAACGAGTGGCTAAGCAGAGGAGCAGACCAATTTGAAGATGCTCAAGGCTCAGATGGACAACACCTTTAGCAAGCAGATCCAACAAGGGGTCAGTCCGGCTCTGAGCAAGGGGTGGGACTGGGATGACCTCCAGAGGCCTCTTCCAAACTGGTTGGTTGGTTGGCTTTGCTGTTTATATTTTGAGTGTCTCAAAAGGAAGTAAAACCTGGCATCTTTATACAAAGTAGTTCCCTAAAATGCTTCCTCCAACCACTATTTTGTATTTTTTTTCAGTAATGATACTTAAAAATTAATGATACTGAGACTGCAATAAGTAACATACAGTGTTCATGCATATGAGTAACAAAAGATTATATTTTTAGTAGTTCAAATATAATTTTGATCATATTTAATCGCCTAATTTAGCTTATCAACAGTACTCATGAAGGAAACAATTAATATTTCTCAATTCAAGCTGTAAAATCTCACTTTATTACCAGAGAAAAACAGCACTGAACCATAAAACTACAAAATGAAAATTGGAAACATTATTAATTGGTATTTTGTTATTAAAGCACGTCTTCCATATCACAGTTAAAGAGCTGGACTACTTCTGCTCGAAGACACTTCGTATTAATTTCAGTAATAATAGAAGCTTAACATCCCCAGTGTCTGCTGACTCACAAAGCAAGTTGCTAAGCAAATGCCTCCAGTTGTATTTGAAATATTTAAAACAGGTTTTTATCACCAACCCAGAGTCCCCAAGAATAGCTGCTGTAGGGAGGAACTGTTCTTACAGAACTGGTTCTAGTGCACTAAGTAAAAAACAGAACTTTTGAAGGCATCCCTCCCTCCTAAACATCAAAACAGACAACAAATGACATTATGATCTACTGAAAAGACAAGGATGAAAGATGAGTACTCATCACTGAGACAAAGAGGTGTATTTATAACTGAAATTGCCAAGCAGAAAATAATTTTTTACAGCTGTGGTCACTGATGCTTAAAATACAGATATACCTATTACAAGCATTGCATAATTTTAACTCAGCATATCACATGTTTCTGCATGCGGGTAATTTTTTAACCAGGCAGAAGTGGCAGGTTTCTTTTTATTTTACTTTATGATACAGTAGCCATTTCTATATACCTTTAACACTAGATTAGTAGTACATTTACCAAAAAAATCACTCACGATATGTATAAAGATGCATACTTGTGCAATGTAAAAGAGCACACTAAAACCGTGTTTACAAGCAACTCTTTGAAAAGCTTGAAGAGCGCCAGCAGATTGGTAAATGCAGCCTTGTTAACAACAATCGAAGAAGGTAACTGCCTACAGCTACAGATTCATATATTTCTAAAACTGGAAAACACTACTGCACCCATTAAAGGGCTTCCAAAACTATTTCTGAGTTTCACTTTATCAGCTGCACGAGCAATGCCGTTTAACCACAGACTTACAGCTATATGTCTGTAGAAGATCAGCCAAATTACTGCTAAACAGAAGTCAGTACCCATAACTGCAGTTTGGGCATATAAACAGATGCACACTTTCCCTCACTGGCAGTATTTTTTATTAAAATGCTTCGAGCTACAGCAGCAAAGTTTTACTAGAGCACTTTTTTTAAAGTTAATAACAATAAACCAGACTGGTTTAGCTTTTGAATATCAGGTAAATATTAAGTATACAACTTGATACATCTGCTTCCCTGAGTTACTTGGAATGTCATAGTTACAAAAAAGAAAAGTTATTATTTTGGACCTAAAAAATAAATAAAAGCAGCATAGACAACAATCAATTGAAAAGTTGCAGAGGAACTTAGGAAGTACTCTCCACAAGGCAGAATCCCCCCCAAGTTGTTTCTTTGACTAGCTGAACTGCAACTCTCCAGACTATCAATAATTACGTAAGTGTATTACTAAGATTTATATCCATATGTTATAGGGCTGTTACATCTGCATTAAAAGCCACACCAGCGAATAGGTTTTGCAAACCAAGAATCATGACTGTGCTCATTATCCAGTCTGTTTTCAAGGAGCACGTGTTTGATGGATCATGTTTTTTACATAAGTGCCCTCTCAGCACTCCCAAGCAGATCATCACTTCAACAGAAAACGTAACTCATTCAGATACCACTACCATGCACAGCGTCAGAACCAGACCTGTGGAAACCACCCGCCTTCTCTCCAGTTCCTTCAATGACTTTCTTCCTCTCTCCCCTCCAAATAACAGCTAAACAAAAACCTCTGCACTTGCAACACTTTCATCTATAAAACAGAACATGTTCTAAGAAGTTGGAAAATGTAATGCTTCATTAGTATTACCATTCTAAAAAGTAATTAAGAATTTAACACCTCTGCATTGCATTTAAAGCAGTCTTGGATGCAGATCTCAATTTAACAAATAAAAAAGTTATCCCCCAGCAAACTCACACTACCCTGATACCTTTGGAAGCTTCCCCAATCCCCACCACACAACAGCCCTCTCAGTAATTATGGAAACATTACCCAAAAGAAAGAAGTGTAAATGTGCTTCCATAATAAATGGTGTTTCAATTTCTGTTTTTCTATGAAGAAATAATACATAACAAGATGATCTAGCTGTTTAAAGTAGCATTTTCCCCATTCGGTATATTGCCATCAATACCAGGGTTAAATAAGTGACTGTATTTTCACAAAATGTGGAAACAACTTTACTAATTCATTTGGTAAGGAACCTGGACAGTACGCACTTCTGGCCTGTGCTTTAATGACATATCCTGATTTACTTCTATTAAAGTATTTTAATATGGAGGTAACTATATATTGTTATATTCTTTTACTGTTGCAAAATGCAGAGTAAAATTTCAGCAGATTCCCCCAAAAAATGTTAACATGACTCAACACAACTACTTAATCGAAGAGAGATTCCGTGATAAGTGCACACACAGTTATCTGGCAGTAATGGTGGTAGTACAAAAACATCAAGCCTAAATCTGGAGATTAAATCTAGAGATTTTACCAAGTAACATACAGAGACATGTCCAAGATAACCTTGCTAGCCCCAAAGCTGGCTAAGATAACCTTTTAGCAAGTGCAACTGCTGTGACATGGTGGATGCTACAAACAGTCCCTGCAGCCAGAAAGCACTGGACAAGAGCTCTTGTGTGTTTTGCTCCTTGAGGAGATCTGACCCTCCGTCATTTGTAACAGACCAACGCAATTGGACATACAAAACACACAATGTAAAGAGGGCTGTCTTTCTTTTTATAACGATTTTTTTTCCTTCTCCTGAGATACAAGCTGTGAATACTATTTCTCACTCATATTTCCCCAGGAAAACGTTGGCAGCCACCCCGAGGCGTTAAACTGAACACAAATATCCTAAGGCTGGGCCCGTGCCAACGACACAGCTGACAGCGCACCGAGAGTATCTTGAAACTGTCTGAACACACATGGCTTTTTCCTCTGCTGGCTTTCCTCAACAGCTTTTTTCCAGACGTGACACAACAGGAGACGCTCCTGGCTGTTCCTGGAGCACTGTATGAGGCAAACAGCAGGAAAGGAAAAGCCAATCTTGACCACGCTCCCCAGGCAGCGCACACGATGTCAGCAGGCGGCTCTCTGACTCAGAACAAGCCTCGTGCTGTCAGTGTTGTTACTCCTATCTCTAATACCTATGCTAAACTTCTCAAAGTGAAGTGTTCAAAATGATCCCATTGCAAGAATGCCCATCATGCTTCAATTACTTACCAGTGATGCAAAGACGATTTAAGACAGCAACTTCTTTTTTCCCTTAGGAGCGTAAAGCAGCTCCATCGAAGGTTGTACATCAGTCCTAGAGCTGCCCAGCCTTCCTAAATTCTGACACCTCACAACTCTGCATTATATTAAGTGCATGCAATCTGATTAGAAACACTCACATACTATTCGCCTCCCCCAGAGAGCCTTTCCATCTTTCCATCAGCAGTACTAGAATTAATTATATTGGAATTCAACATCCTCCTATTGCTCTGAAGAAGTAGAAAATGTACTACTCTTGAAAATATGTACAACATGAACAGCTTGGAGATTCAGTTAAATTTATTTTAACTATATTATTGCAACTACCACAGAACAAGCAAACCATGAAGCATCAACTAATTGTACGGGATATTTAAAATCCAACATTTCTAAGCGTAATTCTACCTGCTAAATTAAGCTTTGGGACAGCTGCCATCTCTCTACGTACTCCTCCATGTATTGCCATGTTAAACCATATTTTAACCAGAAGAAGTGACACATGTAAAATATGCAAATATAAAACCCCACTGAACACCAGTTTGTTCATGGTCCGAATGACAGCACCACCTCACCCCGAAATGGGCAGCTACCCTCCCGACAGCTCTCTGTTCAGGGGTCCGGGATCTGAGAAGCGGGAGCACACAAACTGCACAGAGCAAACCCACAAGGTCTCAAACCCACAGGTCTCAGGTCTCAGAACATGCTTTCTGGAAGCAAATTCTTTGCAAAGGGCTTTCTCCCAAGACCTGCTTCATCTATACCCAACACCTAGTCCAGATGTCTGAAAATTCCACGTTCTGGAAGGTGCAGGCTTTCTGACCAACAATTTTAATCTCCAGTCAGATTTGTGAGAGGGAAGAGAGAAATCAGCCCCCAGTAGTCGTGTAAGAAGCTCCACCCATTTACCCTGTTTAAGTGCTGATAGCAATTAGCTTATCAGTAGACTAACTGATAAAAATATTACAAAACTCAGCAGACATTTCAGTCTCTGGGATAACATGCACTGTTTCACATTAGGTCAAAGAGCATGTGGACAGAGAGGCAGGAAGAAGGAAACTACTACGAGTCAAATCCTCTAGGTGACATTGGCCTTATCTGCACCTCAAAAAGAAAGCAAAGCCTACAAACTTCCATGACTACGTGACTTCTGAAATGAGATTAAATACACACGGCATCTCCAAAGTCTCAAAAAGGAGACAAACCTACACGCCCCTACAGAAAGCATTTATGGGAGACAATCAACCTTAGATACACTATACCAAAAAAAAGCAAGGCCACTGAAAAGATGGGTGTTGGAAAACTGTCCGTCACAACTTCCACCTTTCAATTTGTTCCATGTAAACTAAACTTTTTCTTCCCCCTCTACCGTGAACCCTTTACTCAACAAATAGCAATATTCTTCATATTCTTCACTCAAATTGCAACAGTTCTGTTAAGTCAAGGACATCTCATGCTAGTGCTTCAGCTTCTTAGCAGACTCTTCAGAGGAGCCAGCAGATAAAGGCTACGTTCCCAAGAACGGTGCATAAATTGATTTGAGATCTGGTATATCAAGGTGACAGGAGAGGCTCTCCCAGCAGCTAATAAAATCCTGGAGGCTGAGCTGCAGTAAGACAGCAGAAATCACAACGGAGACAGGGTGCAAAGGGGACTGCCACACTTACTTTGGCTTCTCTGTCCTGTTTCTCAAGGCCCTGTTCATTTGTCTCAAAACTCCCACTCCCAATTAAAAGGAAAAAGACCTTTATTCAGTAAGACTGCAGTGTGAAAAACACTTACCTACAACAGAAAAGTAAGAACAGAAATGGTGCTCACACTTAACCAGTCTACGTCTAACACAGTTCCCCTTCCTCAAGGGTGGCCAGAGGCAGATGATTCAGATAAAGAACGTGAAACAGCAAGTATCTGAAAGTGCCCTGAGTAATTCCTGGCTTCCAGCTATTTGAGGGCTAGTAGATAAGCTCCATCCCAGAGTTACACTTTCAATGCAACTACCCCTACCTGATTTTGCCAAATTCATATTTTAACCCACCTGTATTTTTCTGCATTTTATAATATAATACGTATTTCTGTATTTTACCTCACTTTTATCTTTCTGCTCCAAATTATCACGTGCCAATTCCATGCCACGATTTAATTACACATTGCTTGAGAAGCTACTTCAATTTTCATCAACTAGCACGTTTAATTCACTGGGTGGCCTAATTCTTGTGTTAAGAAAAATAGCTGCCTTGCTTTCTATTCATCATTTCTGTATGCTCTGCAGATTTCGCAGACCCCTGTCACCTCTCCCCTTATTGTTCTGTTTCTCAGACTAAAGATCTCCATCTTCCCAGCACAGAGGACCTTCCACACCTCTCATTTACTTTTTCACTGTCTACAAAACCTTTGCTCTGCTGGGACAATTACATTAGCACATACTGCTAAAAATTAGGACACGCCATTCATATACATAATGACTTAACAGTTACTTTATTCTTTGTGAAAAATTCCCAACAGCTTTCTTTGTGCTGCTTTTTAACCATTAATAATAGCCATATACCAGTTTCTTGGAAAAGCTTGTAAGATTACATCCAATATCACTCATTTGTTACCACTTAACAGCCTCTTTAAAAGGAGTTTCTTGTCTCATCTCCCTTAACAGAAGGTACAACACTGGACTTGTTCTGCTCCTCCAGATTGCCAGTGACATCAAGAATTCAGTTTATGTCTACCCACTATTCCTGATCGAGCTAGAATCAAACCGATCACACCAGACAGTAAGGGATACACGTGAATGACAAAAACAAAAAAAAATGCAAAATTGCAATGATTGCAGCACTTTACTTTGCTACAATTTATCAGCACTTCTAGCTTTCACAGTACCAACCCAAGCTCATAAAAATATACAGTGGTGTTAAGAAACCCAAAACAGAGATGCTTCTCCCCTGTGAATCATTGTTATCCCTGTGTCTAAGGGACATCTTCTACCCAGACTGAGCTTGCTCCATATGCAGGGACCAAATTCAGCCATGCCTGCCAAAGGAGCTTCAGTGGAACAGCAAAACAACATGTAGGAAAAGCAGATTGCCTTGCAGGATCCTGGAACCAACTGCTTCCCCGAATTCCTGCTGCGCTCTTAGAAAGAAGAGTCAGATTGTCCCTGCAGGCATTCCCTACCTTTGCTTCAGAGCTTGGATCATGTTGTCATTAGTCCTGTAAGGAAAGGGTTACAACAGACTAACTTAAATCTACTGTTACCCAGCATGCAGCACATTACTTGCTGAAATAGATGAAAGTCAATTTAAAGTAGCTCAGCATACACCAAGTACACAACTTTCATTTACAAAACATATAAAACCAAAATTACACTGATCGAAGTTTTCTCATGGACTTCTAAACACTACTCTTTTGTTTCCAAACAACAAATACAATTCTGATTCTTCTTCATCTCTGGAAATAACCTTTTATAGTCAGAACACTGTCTACATAACTTTGAAAAATATATGAAGTTTTACAAGACTATGTGCTTTTCCCATAGACCTACTAATTTTTACACTGCAATAAAAATAATTTGCACTACTCAACAAGCAACTCACTTGTACACTTAGCTGTACTAAGGAATTCTTTAGCTATCCAGTTTGCATGTCTTCCTCTCCCACATTCAGAGATCAGTCATCAGACCTAAGACCTAAGGGGCGGCTAAACCTGCAGTAGGGCACGACACACTGCTTGTATTCAAAAACACTGGAATTTATTGCATCAAAATGCCAAAGTTCTGTGAAGATCTAGGACATTGACGAAGTTCTAGGCTGTCAACTTCTCTTATGAAGTGAAACCTGGGTGCCTTCCAAAGGCAAACAAAAATTGTTGTTGCAAGCCAGAGAGAAGTGTTCTGTGATTCATGGTTTACATAAGGAGTGTGCACTCTGCAGTTCTTTTGGACTCCACGGCTAGTGAGAAAACTGGATTCTGTTCCTCTGTTCCATTTAGGCCTATATTTTAATGTGAACACTGGAAATTCGGTTCCAAAACTCAGGAACAGAACTATTACAGTACAAGAAGGCAACTTTCTTTGCATGTCTGATAATTTTAAAAAAAAAAAAGTTAACAGAACTTCATGTTCCAAGGCAGATTAACTTTTCCACTGCAAAGTAATACAAACACACCTTATCTGAGCTCTAAAGTTGGAGCCAGTATCAAATCCTGAGAAGCAGCACCCAAGGGAGTGTGCAAGGAAAAGTAGCCTCAAAATATGTGCAAGTCTAAAGACTTGGTCAGTGTGGAAGTCTAGATGTGCAAGTCTAAAGACAAGGATGTCTTCTCTTCAGGGAAGCAGCTCTGCATGCTCACTACAGGGGCCTTTCACCCACTTTCATGAAACACTACCACAAAGTAAATAAATAAGTAAACTTTAAAAAAAACATGAGTTAGCTACCTTAGCTACCACTCTTGCATCTACTATGTAGGGGAACTTTATCTCTCAGAAGCTTAAAAACCATAACTGATATACTGAAGCAAACTTAAAAAGCAAACATTACAAATTTCCAGGGCAGTGGATGACTTTAACAGCTGCTTGAAATATATATAAATAAAATATATATTTATATGTAATACTATCTTAACTACATTTTGTTAATGCTTCATTTGAAAAATAACTTTACTTCATATTCAGTTATAACAAAAAAAATAATTGCAGAAATTCACACAAGCATGTGTCTGTATCAACTTTTCTTACCACTTTTCTTACCTTTAAAGTTCTAAGAAAGTTATGGTAAAATCTGGTTGGAATAGACAGTATCTTACAAACTAGAAGATTTGCAAGTTTGGAAGAACAATGTTCTTCCAAAAAACAGTTTGCTTTGTTGGAACACCAAGTGGTGTTGCAGTAGTTTAAATGTGGACAGAAGTCAATGCATAAGCTCAGTTCCACTTTTGTGCTAGAAAACATACCATTTTGACATGAGTCGACAGCAACACTAGGAGTAAGTTTGGGACTGAAAGTGATTCAACCACCCCTGTAGTCAAGTATAGTGAGAAATCTACTGCATCAAATACCACAACTTAAGGCTCAGTCACACGTGTTAAATGACTTTAAGATCTACTAATAACAAGCGGATAGAGAAGTCACATGCGTAATAGCAACAGAACAGCGAAGCGCATGGATGCCTACGTTATTTTTTCAAGGACAAGAACACTTTGCTGAAGGTTTCTGAAGCATTATTTCCTTTTCCACTCCTCCTCAAAAGTGTAAGCACTCATGCTGCCCTTCCCAATCCAAGTAGGCCAAGGCATAAATCCGGTGTACCGGAGTATCATCCCACTACTGCCCGATCATATTTCGGTCACTGTCTTTGGATCACACCTGGCAGCACTGCAAGAATAACAAGTGTTTAGTGCCATTCAACAGAATATGCCCCAAGGACAGAGGCAAACACTGTGGAGCAACAGAGAGTTTCAGGGGGCACCTCATATTTTGGACTGCCAATCCCTAAAAGCAGTTTACCAATGGCCCTCATTCAACTGACTATGTAGTAAGACACCTAAGAACTGAAAATTATGTGATAAAGTTTTGGATGTATAATAGAAAGCAAGAAAAGAAAAATCACTAAAGTAAAAGTTACTTTTACGGAAGCTTTCTCCTTTTTGAACAGAAGTATGGGTGAGGTGTGATCATCAAGTTACAGCCAACACTGCCCTTTAAGAAAACTAATCTTATGAAAGTTAGCACGAACACTTTTGATTCTTTCAGCCCACCAACAGACAGGAATCACAGGATTGTGTACTCTAGAACTGCTTAGGTCAGTATTTTTGAAACATGATATGCTCATCCAGACCTAAAGACGCTAGTTCTCCCAGCCTGCTTAGTATTATCGCAAAGCAACGCTGGAGAAACTACCTAAACCACACGATGCTGTTTTAGTGCTTTACGTGTTAGCCATAAATGAAAGCACAATCCAGCAAAGCCACTAAGTTAAACATCACAGTAAAAACATCCACAAAATGCCATGGGAAGTAATGACATTTCTCTTTAAGTTAAGCAGTTTTTCCTCAATTACAGCTAAACAAAGTTGTGTTGCGCCTTGGTAATCAACAATGAGCTTTTGCTTTGAGAACGACTTGCCAGTAGTTAAGGAGGCAGAGTGCTGACTAATAAGGGAACTACACTGATCAATTAAAAAATAAATAAATCCACTTCTAGTCAATAGTGCCAAAAAGCCTCCAGGCTAGCAAACGAGATGCAGAGATAGCACCATTCAGACTCATTGAAGCGCGCTCTTCCAAAGCACACAAAACGCTCAACTCGGGACTAACTGGTAAAAAAAAAAAAAAAAAAAAAAAAAAAGCCTCAAGCGTTTGACTCCACTTCTCCAACCTTATTGACCACCACAGGGTTAGTTAAAAGGAACAACGCCACCCCGAAGCCCCAGCCCTCAGCCAGGAGGGTGCAGACCCCAGGGGAAGGGCAGGCAGGCAGCAGGGGCACGTCCCGGGGCAAAAAGCCCCTGCCAGCCCTGCTGTGAGCTGTGCACACACCGGCCCGGCCCCAGCTGGCCCCAAAGGCCGACAGGAGAGGCCTAAAGGGCCCCACACACACCCGTGGGGAGCCGCCGGGACACGGGGGGAGTTGGAGCCTGGGGGGGGGGAGGGGGGCGGCTTCGAGCGCTTCATGGCGCGAGTCGAGACACAAAAGAAGCGAGCCCCCCCACCCCAAAATAAATAAATAAACGGATAAATAAAACACCACCGCAGCACACGCCGATATAGCGAGTTACGCCCCAAAGCCAACAAGCAACGGAGGGGCCGTGGGCCACGGCGCCGTGCCCGGGACACGGCAGGGTCCGGGTCCGGCCCCCGCGACATGGCGGCGGGCGCCCCCACTTACCAGCCCGACTCCCCGAGCGCCGCCCTCGCCCTGTCGGCCATGGCGCCTCCCTCCCGGCCTGCCTGCCTGCTCGGTGCCGGCGGGGCGGGCAGCGCCCGCTCGGTTTCCCCCCCGCCCCTCGGCCCGCTCCGGGCAGCCGGCCCGGCCGGCTCTCGGGCTAGGGGAGGGCGATAGAGGGAAGGGACGGGAAGGGAAAGGGGAGGGGGGGAAGAAAAAAAAATAAATAAAAAAATAAAAAAATGAGGGGGAAGGAAGGGGAGGAGGCGGCGCAGGCAGCGACGAACAAAGCCCGCGACCGGCGCCAGCCCCGCTCCACACCCCCGTGTGGCCGCTATAGGGAGGAGGGAGCCCGGCTGGAAGCTGCTGCCGCCATGGCGGGGAAGGGAAGGGAAGGGCTGAGGGCACGGCGGGAGGAGGAGGAGATGGCGGCGGGGCCCTGCGCGCGGCGGGGCTCTGGCGTGTGGCACCGGGTCCCTCGGCCCGGAGCCTCTGTCCCGGAGCCCTGGTCGGGATCTGTGTGGGGAAGGGGGGTGGCCGAGGACCTCATTTATCTCCAGCGGGAAGAGTGTAAATAAATACGGGTAGCACTAATAGCGCCGGGTAGGAAGAGTCCCCTCCATGTCCTCAGGGTGGGTGGTGGGGTGAGAAGTGGGTTTTCGGGGCAACAAGATGTAAAAAAGGCTGTTTTTACGTTTGCGTCTCTCTTAATGTTTTGCCCTGAAATGAGCATGGAACTTTATGGTCTGCCTTTTTAATGGGTTTTTATAACTTAAAAATATGGCACTTTTTTTCATTTTCACTGTTATATGTATCTCATTACTTCAGGCTACTTCAGTAATCGACAAAAAGTGTTTGTTTGTTTGTTTGTTGTTTTTTTCTTTACCTATGCTCTAGTATTCAAAGAAATAAGAAAAAAAAAAAAGAATGTGAGCAAGTCATCAGTTAAGAAAATGCCCACCCTAGTCTTGGTCCTCAAGGTTTCTGCCTGCAGGTCACTGAGCTGCCTTTTGAAAGACCATGACAATTAACATTAATCAGTCATGTCTACATGCTTCCGTAGCCAGACAGTGTCAAATGTTAAGTTTCAAAACTTAGGTACCAACTTTGTGTATTATGTACACCATGAAGGTGTATGCTCCTTCATGGGTCATTCTCATCCTTGGGATGTTGCAAATTTCATTCTTCATCTTCTTCAAATCAAAACTTGCTGTGTTTTGTTTGTTTGTTTGTTTTTAATCCACCTGAAAGCCTGGCATTGCCAAACTGACTAGCAATCACTCAGGAGAAGATTTACTTGTCACAAGCTGTGACTGCTGCTGTACTGACCAACGCTGTTCTCTCCTATATGCTTTGTCCTTATTCATACTGCATTGAATTGTCCTATGTAATATACAGATATAAACTCTTGGACAAAGGTTTTGTTGCCAACACATACATTGTCCTGCGTGACTGCTGTTTTTCAAGAAATTATACTTTTTTTTCGAATCAGTTACAAAAACTTGGTGCAGAAAAATAAAACAAAACCTACATTGTTCAGATGAATCTGAGTAATTTTTTGTGTTGTACGTATAACTCTTGAAGATTTTCTGATCTGGAGCCTTAGCGGAAAGAATATACTCTAGCCCTCTAATGAGATTCTGCTTAAAGTAGACTGACACATACATCTTTTCTGGCAAAATCTCAAAACAATGAGTGTCACACTCATGGAATTTTCAATCCACATGCTGGTCATTTAAAAAAAAAAAAAAAAAAAAAAGGAAATACTAATTAGGAAACTGCAACAACACGTTTTTGATGGAAGTGCATAGCAATCACCAGAGCCATCTACGCAGATCTGAATAAACTGAGCCAACCCAGTCATGTTGTTTATGGATTGAATAACCATATGACTTCGGGATTTTTAAAGTTTATACAGTCCCATGTCATGGCAAGACTCCGGATGAACAAGAGCTTCCAAAGCGATAATACCAAGGAGAAGTAAAACAAGAGCCCTAAGATATACCTACTGTGTGCCTGTACCAAAGTTCTTAAATTAGTAGCCTGACATCAAGAGAGTCACTCTGAAATATTAGTGGCTGAGTCACACCCTTCATTCCAGCAGTTTTGCATGATGAACAGTAGTAGCTGCTGACATGGAAAAGTAGCAGCAGATAGGTGGAATGGTAGTGCCAATTCAGTCACTTATTATGCAAAATAAATGGAAATAAAAGAACCTCTCATTTAGACTTTGACCTGGCTGCACATGAAATGATCAAGAAAAGGTTGTAAACTTTGTTGTAGCTCAAAAAGGGGTGCCTGTACAGCCAATTAGTAAAGGATGGAGTATGACCTAGGAGAAGATAATGAGAATTGCAGACTGTATGCATTACCTTATATTAGTTTAAGACATGGAAGCTTTTGCTAACTTAAATCTTCATCAAAATCAGCAGGCAATTATACTGGTGATTTACACCAGGAGATGGCTATCCATTGCAACTCATGGCACAAAAAGCCATCTGTAAAGAAAAGGTAGTAACCAACGTTGTTCTTCATCAAGGTGCATAAGCATCCATTCCCACAAATTCATTATATGCAAGATGATATATAAATATATACATATATATACATACACGCATCTTTTGTACATGAGAAGTTCCCATTAGTGCATGTTTCTCTGCGAGCAGAGGGCACTGCCCAATCTTTGCTATTTCTAGTTGCTGATAGCTGTGCTGCAATGCGAGGTAAATAATTAGGTCCACTCTAAAACAGAAGGTGATACAATGCCTGCCAGGCTGACAGAAAGCTGCAAATTGGAGGAATAAGACCCTCTGTAACAAGTGTTCATGATAAAACATTCTTAGAGCAGACCTTTGTATCCATCCATCGCCTTTTGAGTAAATGAGATTGCTGAAAGTAATGAATGTCAGACTACTTGGGGCTGTACAGAGACTGATCCTAGACTCCAGCACACCTGCAAGGGGCTCTGTGCCTACATAGTTTTCCCAGAAAATACAACATTGCATCATTCTTTACAAAATTCACGTAGACTCCTTATGTCCAAAGTATAATGTAGTTCGATATACTTCACTGAAGTTGAAAAACTCATTCCAGTTTCTCATTCCGAGCACCTGTTTCAAGTGTTAGCTGTTGAAAAGTGGGAGGTTAAAAGGCAAGGTCTGTGATGAACAAATAACACTGCTAAATTTACACATAAAACTTCAGGATTATTTGTGATACAAAATCACTTTTTATAGTATCTTTGAAAAAAGAGTAATTTTCAGTCACTGTGATGGCTTGCATAAATGCACCCACATGCCTAACTGGTTGACAGTTGCATTTAAAAATGCTTTGTGTGTAAATCAACTATGTTAAATTTAAGAAATACCTCAACCAGTTCCTCTCAGAATGAAATAGGGAAGTGTCATGGAGCAGAGGGCTGGCAGCTTCTCAAGGGAAGGCAAATCAGGAACAAAGCACACTAACAGGACAGGCAGGAGCAGCAACCTCACCATAAGGAACCACTGGGAAGTCCAGGTCTGGATCTGGGCCAGAGATGGTGTTTAGGGTCAGACACAGCCCAGTGGTGACCCAGTGGCCACCACGACAAGGCAGGTCCAAGCTTGTGCCAGGAAGCCCAGCTGGTGGCTCTGAGTTCAGGTCCAGACTGAAGAGCTACAAGCCCAAGTGCAGACCTTGCTGCAACACAACTGTGATGTAGCCCAAGCAGGGGCAGGTGGCACACCCCCAGCTTAAAAGCAGTCCCTAAGGGAAAGAAAGGGCAGGGCATTGCTTCTGGCTTCTTGACAGCAGCTCTTACTGACACTGAAGCCAACCTTGGACTCTGCCAGGTAGACTCCTTGGCTCAGCCAACAAAACTCCCAAAAGGGGGATGTGCTCCAGGCCCTGTCAACTAGTCAGTTCTGTAGTTGTGTTAATGTGGGAATCAGTCTGAGGAGCAACTTTTATCTTTTATCTTCATGTATCTTTGAAGATGGGTTTCTCTGTTTGTTTTTTTTTGTTGTTGTTGTTTGTTTGTTTTGTTTTTGTTTTGTTTTGTTTTGTTTTTTTAATGCAGAAACAGGCTTAATAGAAAAGCATTCTGAATCATCCAAAACCAGGGCGCGAGACATAACAACTTATTCTGATATGTCTTTTATAAAGGGGTTCAGCTTACAAGGAAAACTGGAGAATTATTAAACTGGAGACTGTATTTGTCTTCTTCAAAGAAATAAAATGCATCTAGTACTTTTTATCTTCAAAGTGCTATACATGAAGTTATTTATATTTTAATGCAATCTTCCTAAATCAATACAGTTGTTTCATTAAGTTTTAGATGTATTAAATTTACTGTTTATATATTATATGTGTTCAAGGTATGACATGGCTATTTAAAGAGGTAGAGTGGTAAATGGGGAAAGACATTATCTAATATGTCATCTTAGTAGTGCTAACTGCAAGTATGCAACGATGTCCAATAATGTAATGTAAGACCAAAGTAAGTTAAAGTGACCCCTCACCTATGCTGTGCTCTGCCTCTAAACCACATATAATTATGCAGTACAGCTTGCTTTTCTCCATTACATTCAGATTATTAACCAACAAAGTGTAAAGTATTACAACTTAATGTTATATGAGTATCATACTGCTTGCATATCTTATATTTATTTGCCTTATTTATTAGAAAAATAGGAGGCTAAGAGGAGAAATTGGATTTAGGCAGCAACTAGCTCCTGTTGTTTATTTTAGCAAAAAGTAACTAAATCCTGTGATTTCTTCACAAAGTCCACAATGTGTGCAGTGTGGGATACAGTAACAGATGGAGGCAGTCCCTCTTCTGTAGTACCAGGTAATGACAAGCATGTAAAGATATGCCTAAAAGGCAGTATCTCCTGAATGCTGCTCATGTGATCTGGGACAACCTGATCTATGACAAAGATGTCATTTCCACCGTGCTCTGTACTTGTAAGTACATAAAATGTTTGGTCTGCTTGAGGACCTCCTTTAGGGCAGTGGAAAGGCAGAGAACAGGCAGAACTAGCACATAGGGCAAGACAACAAAAGTTAGGTGGGCACTTCTTGTATCAACCCCACAGGTTCCCTTCCGTGGATTGAATCATCCTGGCTGCCCCCATCTCCTGCCAGCTCAGGCTCTGCTCACTTTGGTTCAGCAGCAGGCTCACAGAAGTGGGGAGCTGAAGCTAATGACTGTGCCTGCCAGAAATGGGCAAGAGCTGAACCCAGTGACACTGCACGGGTTTGGCATCATGCACACCAATCTTGAATGCTGAAACCAACAGTGGGATGGAGACCCTGAACACCAGCCTCTGTGGGAGGCTCCCACAAGGACAACAATGCCAGTTTGGTCTCCATTTTTATTTCATCTTTTGCACAGTATGCTTTCTTCATTGCATTATATAAAGCTCCTTTTACTGAACACAAGAGCCAACAATCTCTACCCTGGATATGTAGCCCAAGGTAACTGGGCCCTGAAGGTAAATGGCCTTCACTTCATGTCACTGTACTTCTAAGAGTGTGCTGGGGTTATGGAGCTGTTTCTCATGCTGTTTTCATGAGCCAGGAGAAAATATGCCTTTTTATTGCTATTATTTTCCTTTCTCTGAAAAACCTGCCCTGGGCCATAGCTTAAAAGGAGTTTGGAAGCATATTTAATCTTAGAGGGATTCTAGATGGCCCTGGTAAACAAAAGTGACGGTCTCTCAATGCCCTGTGATGGGCCAGTCTAATCTGATTTAGCTGCAGTCAGAAGGATCAGCTTTACTGCACGCATTGTTGCTGTGCTTCAACCAAAATAAGCAGGGCTGCTTGTGAATGTTTTATCTTTTTTGTCTGAAGGGGAAGGGCGGTAGTCAGCACTCAGTCAATATGCATATTCTTTTTCTGCCATAAACTTCCCCAAGTTGTAGACAAGTAGTAAAGAGGGCTAGTTACTACAGGTGTTTCTCACTGGGGAGGTGTTTGCTGCGGGTGAGTAGCCAACCATGACCAGTTTGTCTCAAGACAGTCAAGGGTCTGTCATCTGTTACGGAACTTGGAGAAGGAATTGACTTTTCACAGAGTAAAGAGAAGGGAAAATTACATAAGTAATGATTTTTTAAAAGGGGAGAGTGAGGAGAGAGGCATAGAAAGGAGCAGGTTGAAGAGATGAAGCAGAACAGAAAGAGATGAACAGCAGGCACATCTTGAAGCCTGGAAATTAAGAATTACAGTCTTGGATATAGTACCACCACCTATAGCCAGAGACTGTGTAGCAAGGGTGGTGTTGTAAGGAGAGATAACTTTCACTAAGGCCACATATAATATTTTTGTCAGGCTGCTGTAATTGATTTTGCCATCTGACTGCCTGCTCCTGGACCCTTTCAGTTTGAACACACTCACCACTTTCTCCTGCAAGTCACTAAATGCACGCAGGCTGCGGTGATCTTGAAGATACAGTCCATGCTGCCATTATGTCAGTCTTAAATACAGCATCATTGCTGTCAAAAGGCAATTATCAAGGCACTGTGGTTGTCAGGATAAGGCCATTTATATATGGCATAATGATGCTATTGCTAAGTCTATGCATGGCTGCTTGTCAAAACTTGGACAGTTCTGATCTGAATGTTAGCGCAGACAAGGCACTGCAATGATCACGAGGGTACGATGGATCACTGAGTACAGCAGAATGTAATCTCGTATAATTATGACACTGGCAAGCCCCCTCAGAGGGCCAGCAGAAGGGCTTGTGTTTGTCAGTGATGCTGGCACAGCTCAACCTACTGGTCCTCTGGACACTGAATTGGTAAATAGCCAGGGAGCAGAGGATCAAACAGCATATGGCTTCGCAGACTTTCATCGGGCTGCAGTAAACATCCCAGCCCTTAACAGCTGTGCCTCATCTCTAACAAGATTACCTTTAAGAGACTGATACCTTCTGCACTGAATGGAAATCTGGAAATAAGTGTGCTGCTGTCAAGGCTCTGCGTGCACTGAGAGGCTCTGCAGCCTCTTCCTTCCTCCTAGGGCTTTGGCTGCCTGTGTTCCAGTCCAGCACTGATACGGTGCAGCTGTAGCTTTGGATCAGGCTGCTGGGAAAAGAGCTGTGTGAGAAGGAGCCTCATGGGGGCCTCCTGCCCTTTGCTTGCAAACTGCGCTGAAGCTCAGGCCTCCATCCTTGAGAGCCCTGAGCGGAGAGCTCCTGCCGGTGTCTGGCCATGTGCCTTGCTGATCCTGAACCAATGATTTGACTTCCTGAGTTGACCTTGTCCCCACTTTACCACTGTTTAGTAGATTATCATGTTTGGTATTTTTCATAGAATCATAGAATATCCTGAGTTGGAAGGGACCCATAAGGATCATCAAGTCCAACTCCTGGCACTGCATAGGTCTACCCAAAAGTTTAGACCATGTGACTAAATGCACAGTCCAATCACTTCTTAAATTCAGACAGGCTCAGTGCAGTGACTACATCCGTGGGGAGCCTGTTCTAGTGTGCAACCACCCTCTCGGTGAAGAACCTCTTCCTGATGTCCAGTTTAAACTTTCCCTGCCTCAGCTTAACACTGTTCCCATGGGTCCTATCACTGGTGTTAACAGAGAATAGGTCACCTGCCTCTCCACTCGCCATCACAAGGAAGTTGTAGACTGCGATGAGGTCCCCCCATAGCCTCCTCTTCTCCAGGCTGAACAGGCCCAGTGACCTCAGCTGCTCCTCATAGGTCTTCCCCTCTAGGCCCTTCACCATCTTTGTCGCCCTCCTCTAGACACTCTCCAATAATCTTGAATATTGGCTGACCCTGGCCACCAGCATGGTACCTTCTGAGGTACTGTGGGATTGTGCCCTTCTTGGTGGGATCACCGCTCTCCTTTGCTGTCACCCTTAGCTCCCAGCTTGCCTTCCCTTGCAGGGCAGCCCATGCATGCTGCCTCCTGAGAGCTACCTCCCTAGAGCTGTAAACTGTGTTCCGTCAAGAAATGTGTCCCACCAGCAGTCAGTTCATATCTGAAATAGATATACGTGTAAACTGAACAAAGCTCAGTAACAATTGAGATATTGCTGAAGGCCAACTGCTATCCATGCAATCTCTCAAGACGGTAACTACCCTCCATTAGAAGAACAGTAGGTAGGGAATCTCTCTGAAGACCTCTGCTTTCTTCATGCTTTTCCTGCCTTTAAGTTGAATTTGTCATAGTTTGTCTCAGTGAAACTAAAGTTGATAGTAATGGACACCACTGGGCAGAACCGCTGATGAAGGGCTGCATGGTGAAATCACAGTACCCATATGGAACTGATGAGTTAAGGAAAGCACTTAGAGCGCTGTTCCAGGCATGCTAAAGGCCTTGTGGGATAGGTGTCATGTGAGAGGGTGCCTCACACAGTGTTCAGGTAGCTCTCAGGGTGATATAAAATACCTGTGGTATGGGCATGGATGGAAGACCTTAGAGTTGCCTACCCACCCTCACTGATGCCCTTGTTAAAGCTAAGTCCATTCCTCTTAGGGTGGGGCAGCAAAACCTAAACACTGCAAATGGTAGAAGCCCATAGTGGTAGAACCTAGTGCAGGCCCAGGCACCATTATCCTGCATAATACACTAACGGGATATGGCCTTCATTTTTAACATAGATTAAATCGTATATTGCAGACGCACAGAGAAGCAATGACTACCTATTATGCAGCAATATATATGGCTGTACAGTAACTCTGTATATTGGTTTTGTTAATATTACTACTAAAAACATAAAGTTTAAATTTTTTATATCCATAATACCACAGAAGACATCATCTCTCTCTATGGTCGGTTTGGGGCATAAATGGTCCAACAATCTGTGTCAGCACTTGACTTAATTGCAAGGTGGGAGAAGAAGACCAAATAAATAAATACTGTTTTCTCACGGAACTCTAAGAAGGTTATTTTCAGATCATAAAAGATTCACTCTGTAGTTTTCCTCAAGTGCCATCATATGTTTGTGCTTGAGGAAAAGCAAGTTATTGGAAATCTATGCCAGGCTCCAGCTAAGCAGTTGACTTTCTATCCTTGATTGAATACACACTAAACAGGCAAGAATGTTTTTGTGTTATTTCCTGGCAGTGAAAATATACTGTGTCATGTATCTTTCCTATTCAGATGTGGAAGCTTTTGCCTACCACTGCTTTTTCCCCGTAGTCTGCAGTCCCAAATCAGCACAGTTTGGAAAAATAACTAAATTTCTTAACAGCTTTCAAGAAGCAGCAAAATCAACTTCTGCGACACTTATAACAATCAAATGCAATAACTAGGCAAGTTATTTGCTGACCTTCACTTATGAATGATTCAGTTCCTTTCTCTTGTGATTCTGCTTTTATTTATATATCTTTTCTGTCTCTGTTGATTTTAGTTACTTTTCTGCCCTCAGTGTTCTTTGTTTCCCGCCTGTTAGCAAACACAAGAAACAAAGAGAATCTGAAAGAATCAGCAGATCTTCATAGTATTTTTTTAATCTTCTTTCAACAGAGAACTGTGCCATATATTGTGAATAGCTGCAGAATTATGAAGGGATAGAATCATCCTTAAAGCTGCCTTACATATTGTAGGTTATTAAAAGAAACATTATTTTTCCAGCTATATGTTTCAGATAACTTTTAGGTTAAATTCTGCTGTTCTCGGAGGTAAAGAATGAAAAGAAGCAGAAATGCTGGAGCCCTGAGCAACTTCTCATTATTCGCAAGTATGCACTTTGAACTTCCTTGGCTTCGATATTTATCCTGAGCGCCCAAGATATGGAGTCCATACAACAACAGGGGGATAAAAAAGAAAAGAAGAGCTTCGAAGACAGAAAAAGCTGCACAGCCCCAAATCTGCATCTGCAAGTGGGCTCCCACTGCCACAACTGTTTTAAAAGCCATATCTCCCTTAATTCTGTACAAAGATTCAGTTTTTCCTCAGCCTACAGAAAACAAAACAAAACAAAAAAATGATTCAGTTCAGAAGCAAATACATGTGCTAATTCAGCAACTACTCTATGCAGAATCCAACAGATGAGAGCCTGGGGGACACAAGTATGCTCCAGAAAGCACAGTGCTGTCTGGCAAATAAGTGAACCATTGAGAACTGGCACTCACCATGAAAAATAAGCAAAAGGAAGAAGGAAAAAAGAAAAAAAAAAAAGAAAAAAAAAAGGGGGGGGGGGAAGTGGGGGAGAAATGAGAGATCAGAACAAAAATTTCTAGAGGAAGATAATAACAATTGAGAGAATAAAGAAAAGATGACAATAACTGGGCCACAGCCTGGAGCAAAGATTTGGGCTACATGTGCCAATGGGAATTCAGTCCAGTAAAAATGCAATGAATCAGAATAATTTTTTATTATGAAACAATAATATGTCACATAATGCTGCTAGTAAGCAAACCAAAGTAAACACAAGATACAAATATACAGATAGGTCATTAAGGACTCCCTTCTTTCTCCTTTTACAAATTGCCTTTCGGCATGGAGGGGGAATACAGATTTTATAAGTTTATATTTTTCCCTCATCTGCCTGCAAAGCCAGAAATAATCAGTACTCTGTTCCACCCTCTATAAAATTCACTGAGGCATTCCTTTAATTATGCTTACAAATGCTTATGCTTGTGGGGCTACAGTGTGAACCAGGCGCCTGGCTGGAATAAGGGGAGCTGGAGAGAAGAGATGCTGAGGTTTTTATTTTAAAACAGATCTCTTTTCTGATCTGATTCACACTGCAGTCCTGCAACCACTTGTGTTGACATAGGGGTAGAAATTAATTAAGTCAGCACTGATGTTGAAGACAGTATATCATCAGATCATTGCCTCTTTGGAGAAAACAAACCCATTATTTGTGGAGCAGTGCAGCTGCAAATTAGAGGTGTGAGGAGAACGCATAACTGAGGGGCATATGAAAGGCAAATGTGAGAGGGACAGGAAATGTGTGTGTGGGAAAGGCATGTGGAAAACAATAGGGGGAGAGGGAAAACAGGGTTAAAATGTGGTATGGATGCATTGGCCAACTCACTGACAATTTTTGTAGAGCCTAATTAAAACTTTCCAATTTTGCTAGGTTTGTCTATTTTCAGATTTTCTGCAATTACTACTGTAACTGAGACTTCCCAGGTTTACATCAGCAGCTACGCAGGCATGGGACTACCATACTTTTATCACTAAAATTGAAACAGTTGTTTCCCATTAAAGCACAAAAAGCAAAGCAGAAGAGCAGAATCCACCAGCAGTTTTTTATCTATGCCAGTGCTTGCAACCACGTTCACTTAGCCCTATAAACAGGGTAGCCTGCTGTTAACAAATATCGCCTGAAGTAAAACACTAAACAATCTAAAAGAACCTTTTATACCTATTTTACATATTTATTTCCAAACATCTCCTAACAGTTGCAGTTAATGCATTAAGGTGCCCAATCCCTACTGGCTGTGCAAATCATTCTTTCCCATTTACGCCAGCAGTATTACCATGGTTACATTATGAGAATGTCTTAACCTGGCAGGTGGCTTATCAAAATGCCTAGTACCTAGGCAATCCTGGTAAACAATCTCTATTTTTCCATCAAACAAATTAGTGTATCACATGCTCTGTTGTCCAGATCATGGTGCAGATCATTTGTTTCTTTGTTTCTGGGTTAAAAAAAAAATAAAAATAAAATGTAATTCTCTTAATATTACTACTTAACCATTGCATAATTCCTAATGAATCATTTCTTAAAATGCAGTTTCCTCTACTCGCACTTTGATACATCTAAAAATCTCTGTAAAGTCAACAACAATAATAATAACAAAGCCTTTTGAAACCCACAAAAAGCCAATGTAAGGTTTATGTTTATAACTGCAGTTAAGAATGGATTTTAAATCTGAAAAGATCCCGTACCAGCTGGAGGCTGGCTAGCTTTTACTTGTGTGAGAGGATTATTTGGAAGATGCAAAGCTCTGTATTATTGTTTTCTAACTGATGTTTTCAAAGATAAATTCCTGAAGCTTTGCATATAGATTCAGATGTAAACAGTTGTGGTTGACAATACCAGAATTATTTTGTCATGGAAGTTAGAATATTTGGCTACTAGGTATCGAGACAAGTCACTCACATACAAACAGCAAAACGTTCCACAGAACTTGAAGCAACATGCCTTCGTGAGAGGATGAAGAACCAGGAATACAGAAATAAAAATGAAAACATAACGGTTTTAGCATTTGGCTAAAAACTGCTAGCAGTTTTTTGGATTGATGCTCCTGGTCATTGCAAATCATGGCCTAATAGAAAGCCTTAATAGCTCAGTTATTTTAGCTGTAATTCTAAAGATGTTGTAATTGGCCCAAGTCCTACATGCAAAAGCTTGCTTATATTTTTGTTGCCTGGTGTTTAGTGAGGTGAGATGCTAAGAAGCAGAGAGAATTTTCATTAACACTTTCACGCTGTTTGCCAAGATGTATTTTCTTACCTGAATATACGTCAACGTAGTAACTTAAATATAAGTACCTAAAGTATATCACCCTGAAGCATGTAGATGTTCACAGATTCATTCATATCACTGACCCATACATTTTCTGTTTCACTGCAGAAAATACCTATCTGTTGTGTTTGTCAGCTTATGGGCACCTCTCCTGGCTCATACTGACTCCTCTGCCACGTTGGCGAAGCTTCTTTCCTCCAGTTTTGGACTGTTGCTTTCAAGTTCAGAGACTCTGAAGTCTCGAGTCACTTAAAAGTGACTCCAGGAACTTTTTGCAATAGAGGAGAAAGCCGAAAAGCCTTCAGTATTTAAATAGAAATGTAAGTTTTGAGTGTAGTATAAATGCTTCAGATCTCTTAACCTTATTCATCAATTAACATAGCTGCAACAGCTGGGTTTTGATCCATATTTTCAGAGAACAGTAATGCTGCTGATACAGCATTTCCAGTTCCGTCAGAGGAATACTGAAGCGGTTTTCAGAACATAATTTAAAAAGTACTCAGTTGACAGGATGTTTCTTCAGGGAACCATTGATCGCATTCTCAACTTGCAACAGAAACAGAGATAGTCTTCATTTTAATTTCAATATTAGCAATGCCTTAAGTGACGATCACAGCTAACCCATTTTAATGACAACCCTGAATGTTTAGAAACTCTAGCTATTCAATATACTTCTGTGCAGAGAAACAAGAACAGATGGATACTTCCTTAACACCTGCTGCTGTGGGAGTCTTTTGAAACACTTGCAAGTAAGAAATTATTACTGCTATAAAATGTCTCTCCGTTTTATTTGTTTAGAAGATTTCTATAGAGCACACATACAATTTATTTTAGGTTTCTGAAGTTAGGTTGTACTTTTGGAAAGCTAAGGAAGTATCACTTACTGAAGGAAAGCTTATTTCTATGCCTCATAAAAAGAGGTTTTAGGATATTAAATTGAAGATTTACTGCAATCTGTTGTGTAAGCAGGCCAAGAGATGTGCATAGTGTGCTACTACAGGAGTACTAGAATAGCTCCAGGGACTAAGAGCCCAGTCCTGCAAAGCACAAGGAGTTCCAGCGAACAAGAGAAAGCTTTCTAGGGGGAATCACAGAAAACTGAAGCCTAATGACTTTTTTTTTTCTTTTTTCTTTTTTTTTTTCCCTCAACTACGCACATTGCAGAAAGATGAAGTGCAGAGATTTTTGCTCATAATTGTCTTAATGGCCTTCCTTGGGTGGTTTAAATTTTCCTTTGTTTCTACATGTAGCCAAAAGGAGAAAGACAAATTATTTCATAGGTTTGGAAAGCTCTGCTCTCTCCATTCTCTTCTGAAGTTATATTCATTGCTTTTTGTTTTGTTTTGTTTTGTTTGTTTTTTGGGGGTAGTGTTGTTTGTTTTATAGAATCTCATATGCAATAGATTAAAGAAATAAAAATGTAAATTCTAAGGATCTGAAAGTAAAATGTGATTAGGAATTTTTATCCACCTAGATTATTTAATGAGATTCATTTTCATTATGATCAAGAAATGGCCAAAAATAGCCATAAAAACTGGTTACTTTAAATATTAAAAAATAAAAAATAAAAGAAAAAAAAAGTTTGGCTTATTTCCAAGATGAAAAGAACATATTTTCTTCCTGTCATCTTTTGGCATAGGTGTTTCAAAAATGAATGCAGATGATTGGTAATTTGGAAAATGGAGATCATATCTAACACAAAAGTAAGGCATTTCTTCCAACCAGCCACTGAGGATTAACCATTAACACATCACTCTGCTTCTACTTCACACATCACAGAGTTAAAAACGGAAATAAGTACACTGACAATTTACTCCAAGCTCTTGCATAATAGAGGTCATAATACCTCACCCAGTAATTCCTGACCTATAATTTCAGACTGGGCTGGAGGACACCTTTGGGAAAGATACACAATCATAATTTAAAGGCTTCACATAGCAGCAAACTCATTAATTCCCAAAGTAAGTTGTTTTTATTGTAAATTGCAATCATGCTAACATTATCCACATTATTTTAGCTTGAATTGATATGTTTGTCTTCAACCACATGATTTTTATATGTTGTCTTACTGATTTGTGAGTTCTGTGATCTAAGTCTCTTCCCAGTGTACATCCTGATCAAATAATCAGTGACTTTCCTCTTGGATAAACTTATTAAATGCTCATTAACTTAGCTTCTGGCTTTAAGGTATGTTTTCCAAACTTTGCCCAATTAAAAAGATTCAGAAGAAACCTACAAGTACTGTTTGCTCTATATAAGAGTAGACAGAAGAAAATAATGATTTCTTACTCATCTCTACACTAATGCCATATATAAACATACAAATACACTTTTCCGTTTTCTTGGTAATTTATCTAAGGATCACAGCAATTACTTCAGACACTTCAAATATAAGGTTGTCCTGACAATTTACATGCATCTAGGATAAATCTTGTAATTTGTTTTGGCTTCTTTGGCTTCTGAACACATAGATAAGTTTGCTGTATGTCTAGGATGCGAATTCCAAGAGATAAACACTAGACAGTGTTTAATGTACAAGTTTAGATAAACTGTTTATCTACTCTGGGTGATTAGGACCTGAAGTACATGACTTATGAGAAGAAGCTTAAAAGAACTGGGTTTGTTTAGCCTTGAAAAAGTTGGGGGGGGGAGGATTGTCTACAGATATCCAGCAATTGGGTGTAGGGAAAATAAAGGTGGACTCACTTTGAGGGTACACAGTGGAAAGGCAAGAAGCAATGGACACAAACTGCTAGAAAGGAAATTCTGATAAAATATTAAGAAAAAAGATTACTCACATTGAGAGTAGCCTGACGTTGGAACAGGTCGCCTAGGGAGGCTGGGGAATCTGCACGCTTAGAAATACTCTTGACTGGACAAAGCCCTGAGCAACCTGCCAGACCTACTCTGAATGGAGAGTTGGACCAGGTAACTTCCAGAGAGAGGTTCCTTCTAGTCTAAATGATTCTGACTCTGAGTAATTAATTAGCTCCACTCTTCTTATTCCCTGGTGAAGCTGAAGTGATGCTGTAATTTAGGCGTGAAATGCAGACCTTTCTCTGTAGACCTTGTGCAATATCTGACAGCAGGAATAAAGACTTTTACCAGGCTGCTGATTAACACAAGCAAATGGTTATTTTAGGGACAACAGATGAATATTTGTCTCATCCATCCATTGTACTTCTCTTGGACATCTCTGTCTCTCCTCTATGAATTGTACTGCTTCACTTTACAGTGCAACCTGATATGGTAAACTAGCATCTATTTCAGTTTTTTCATGGTTGACCAATATACAAGGTTCCTCATATAGACCATGCTGTAATTTCCAGCAGTGGAGTAGTAGCTACTGCATAAAACACTACTTCCTGCAACAGGAGGGATGGTTGAGATGGAAAAGGAGCCCTGAACAAAGTAATTTTTTAATCCGGTGCTTTCTTCTTTGCTTTCATTACCACTAAAAATGGTAAAAAAAAGTTATATTCTTGATACAACTACAAGATGTGCCAAAGCTAAATGCTGTTGGGCTTGCTTATTGGACATGATAAGCAATGCAATGTATATAATAAAGTTAACAACTTAATTTGTACCTGTTGTGTTCAAACGATTCATTCTATTATCTTTACTTAACATTCTTTTACACCCAGTTAAACTCATCCAGTGAAATACACATACATAAGAATTAGGCCTTTGATACGATCAGTAAATTAAATTAACTTGACTCCAGGAAGAAAAAGATAAGAAAATGCCTGTCCTTACAAGAAAGGTCACAAACAAAGAATAGGAAGAGTGCACACTTAAGAAGTCCAGAATAGAAAGAAATAATGGCTTGAAGAATAAGGAACTTGCCTTTTCCTTAAATTTCTGTCTTTCTGATAGAAATCTTTTTACTTGACACTTTACTGTATTCCAGATTTAGGTCACTTTCTGGTTATATATTATGACTTAATACACCTAAAATGTGGCATGTTTATTGCATAGAAACCAAACATACTCTACTGCAGCAGCAAGAAACAAATAAACAAATTTAATGGATTAAACTGCAGCTAAATGTGCTGTTATGTTGTAAATATATACATCTTCCTCCCTGTTTTCCTCTTCAGTTTGAGGCTCACATCAAAATTCACATCCTTATATTGACAGGAGAAAAAAAACTTCAAGTCAATACTTAAAACATCAGGGAAAGAAAAAAAAAAAAAATATGAAAACATGAATG
Source organism: Anas platyrhynchos (assembly GCF_047663525.1). Taxonomy (NCBI): domain Eukaryota; kingdom Metazoa; phylum Chordata; class Aves; order Anseriformes; family Anatidae; genus Anas; species Anas platyrhynchos. The sequence goes on from NC_092587.1 coordinate 171,610,841, forward strand.
TATTCTGTGGGTTAGTCAGCTACAACTCTAGACATGAAAAGTGTTTTGTCCTGGGGTGACAGCCCGGGAAGTGGTTGTTTTTCTAGAATATATCTTTTGCTTTAAAGGGTATGTTTCCCTCTGCTAGTTACTGCAAGTTCAAATGTAATTGAGGAGTTCGATGTACAAAATTAATCTCAGGAACAGAGCATTTTATACCTCGTCTTTCCAAAAGCAAGGGTTTTTAGCCTATCCTTCTTAAAGCCTGGGCTTTGAGATCCTGAGACGTGATCTACTCAAACTTAGAATATTTAAATGGTGTGGATATATCCAGGGATGGTATGGATATGTAAAGGTTAGGCAACTCAACTGGAAAAAGAAACATTTCTGCCAAAGAGGAAATACCCAGTAAGACTTTCAGCAATGACTACAGTGAGATTTGTCAAGTTAATGCCTTTGAAATACATCAGCTTCAAAAATAAAAGAAAGAAAGAAACAAAAATCTTCCTCACACTTTTTGAGTGGATGCACGATTCATTTGCCAGCATCCAGTTTGAGTAAAAGACATCAACTTAAACAGTGTGTTTTCAAGTTTTTCTGTACACTGTCTTACTGTTTCAGACTACAAGTTTGTTTTTCTTTAACCACATAAGATAATTTGTTTTTTCAGCCTTTGAATCTTGGCAGATGATAAAGTGATCACGCCCAAACAGCAGTACCTGGAGCTTTCTTTTGCAACCACATCTCACCCACAACTTCTAACAGCCTCATTCAGTGACTCACTTGCCCTGTTGCTGTAAAATTTCTCTTTCTCTTGAGAGCAGGGAATAGCATCTTTGGTTATTCATCAGAGTGCCTTTTGCAAGTGTGTTGCTACTCGTCTGATTCATCTCCATTTTCTTAATCAAAAACTGAGAGCTTTGTTCATACAATGCATAATAGTATGTGGGCTTGCCTTTCAACCATATTTGTCTGATAAAAATGCATTTACAAGTAGATATATTGAAAACTCTGCAGCCATAACCAGGTTTGGAACTGCAGTACAATTGAAAGTATGAAATGCATTTGTATGTGTGTCTGTGAGTGTGTGTATGTACTTCTCCCTGTCTTCTCAAATAATAATTTAAATATAAAACTGTGAGTGTTATTTATATATCTACTCAAAGCTCTAGAGTAATTACTCTACAGTTTAAAAAAAAGGAGAGAGAGGGAGGGAGGAAGGGAGAGAGAAAGATGCAAATGTTATAAATCTTGCTTTATGTTTGGGGACTGTTCTAAACATAATTTGCCAGAAAGCTGCATCTTGTGTTTGCATAGTGTTTATCAGCCTTCACTATTTATAACAGATGGAACTAGGGCATTTTGAATGTTTCTATTAAACAGTAAATGACACTGCAGCATAAACACAATATTGCAGAAGTTTGGTCTTGCAAATTAAATTCTACGACCTGCAAGATAGCTTCCAAATTTAAAATCATCTTATCTTCTTTTCTCTAGAATATAACCATAGCACAATCCATGCTCACTTGCTCGGAGAGGGCAATGTTATTGCTGCATACTCTGAAACACAGGAAAAGGAGCCATCTCATCAATCTCTGCAACTTCTTGAGGAGGGGAAATGGAGAAGAAGGTGCCAGTCTCTCCTTCTTAGTCATGCAAGGGAATGGCACAAAGCTGCACTTGAGGAGGTTCAAATTAGATATTAGGAAAATGTTTGTTACTGTGAGGGTGGTCAAACACTGGAACAGGCTTCCTAGAGAGGTGGTTGATGCCCCTGCCTCTCAGTGTTCAAGAGACATTTGGATAATGCCTTCAGTAACATGCTTTAACTTTTGTTTAGCCCTGAAGAGGTCAGGCACTTGGGCTAGACGGTCTTTGTAAGCCCCTTCCAGCTGAGCTGGTCTCTTCTATAACAGTGGTAATTCTACAAGGGTCATTGCATGGATTTCATAAGGCACTGTCACTTACGAAAATAAATAAATGGCCAGTCAACAAAGAAAATTTCTACTGGCAGGTAAAGAAAACTCAGTCTGATTCTGATATTCACACACTACCACCTTTCTGGTCAAAACATTTTTCCAAACTGATTTTATTTTAACTCAATAGACAAAATAACAGCCCTGCTGCAGGGCACAGCTGGACCCAGCAACCAAAATGGCAGTACCTGAGGAAAAACATGTTCAGGAAAGGACGAAAGGATACAGAAGCAAAGAGAGGAATGAGGAAAAAAGCGTGAGAAACAGTACTGCAAACACCAGGGTCAAAGAAGGAGGGGAAGACATGCTGCAGGCACTGAAACAGAGATTCCCCTGTGGCCTGCGGAGAGACTAGGAAGTGGAGGAGAGGAAAATGATGGAGGGAGCAGCAGAGAGAAGCTGTTACAGTCTGACCACAGGTCCCCATCTCCCCTCGTGGATCAGGGGTGGAGGGCTGAAACGGAGCCTGGGAATGGGCAGGCTGGAAATGTGTTGCTTTTGTGTTTGTATTATTGTTTCTCACTATCCAAATACACTCTAATTGGCAATAAATAAAATTAATCTTCCCCAAGACAAGATTATTCTGCCCATGAAGGTAATTAGTGAGTGATCTCACAGTTTCTTAATCCAGGAGCCTTTTCATTCTCCCTGTGTCCCACCGAGGAGGGAGAGTGAGAGAGCAGCTGGGTGGGCATTTGGCTCCCAGTCAGGGTTAACCTGCCACACCAGTGCATCATCTCTGGAGGCTTTTTAATCAAATGAATCCTTTGAAAAGATCACAGTTATCAAAAATATGTACAGGAATGTTTGTATTCTCAAGCTGAGCCCATGACAGATTTCCTTTGCCACTTTTGTAAAACTGGACACTCCAGCAAAAGATACATCTTATCTCTACTCTAAACCCTATATTTTTTTAATTTCCCAAAGGTTATCCTCAGTAGTTTTCTTCATTTTTCATATTCCATTACAGGGCTTGGGTGGAAATGAATCCCATTACCCAGAATAATTTTTTAAAAAATAGTTCGTGCTCTCAGTACATGTTCAATCTGTAAGATGTATGCATAAGGTAGCATTTATCAAGATGTGAATACATAACCACAATAACATTAATATCTTGTCCATAAGTCCCTGAAACATTGCTGGAACTTCACACATGCTAAGCAGGGTTAAGGCAGTCTTCTGTAGCTTCCTGCAGCTCAGGCACTCTGCCATTATCACCTCAAATCAAGCGTGGTTGCAGACACAGCTTCACCCACATTTCTGACAATTCAACATATCAGATAGTGATAAATGTAAACGTTGCTCTTAGCTTTTTATAGCAAATATATAAAACACAGTATGGTTGAACCTTGATACTAATATACGCTGTGTCACTATAAACACGAGCAATATCACAAGTTATATTAGACATTTCAACAACACCTAGCTCAAGCATCTTTAAACCTTCCAAAATATTTACAGTATCTGGAAGTGATTCTAATGGGTCTGAAGCACTTGCAGTGTTCAGTCAAGTGGATTGTCCACGTATCTGAATAATTTTTAAGTGACTGCTCAGCTGCCTCTTGCTAGTCCGAAGACAGATTCACCCCAGACATATCTCTTCTTGTATTTGATGTCTGAGGCTCTTAAAGCAATTGTAGTGGAATTTTGTGTCTCCATCCTATTCCATTCTCACCAGATGACCAGAAAAAGATCCATATATCTGTACCTTGTTCTTCTGGCTTGGAGACAAGACAGTAGTGTATAGATGACAGGTATATAAAATTTTTATCACACAAAAAATGAAACGTGTAAGCTGTAATTCCTTTAAATTTTGTCTCTGTTACTGCTTTCTCAGACATCTGCCCATTACACAAGACTTTGTGCCTGCATTCTCCCACAAAAACAAACAAAAAACCTCTTCTATCCATAAAATTAAAATTCCTTCTTGACCATATATGTGACCTGTGTTTCAATTAGTGACACATAATAATTTCAGTAATCATATATATAAAGCAGCTTAATAGATTTTTAGTTTTGTCTGGAGTGAAGAATCATCTCCAAAAACCTTTCAATTTCATTATAACATTAAACAAATTTGGCAACTGAAATTTTGCAAGTTTTTTTTTAATTATTATTATTGTTATTATTAAAATAGTTGGGTTTTATACTTTTGAAATTGCATGTCGCTGTTTCTAAGATACTGTTAAAAGTGGTTCTTCTATACTCATGATAGTGGTACCCATTGAAATTAAAGTCAAAAAGTTCATCACAATATTAAAAAATAAGTTACAGTTTGTAGCAGAGTTCATTCCAAAAGGCTCCAATTTTTGGATTAGAGCCTTCACTACTGTCTTTATATTTAAAATTTAAGAATTTATTTTTGCCTCTGGGAACCTTTTCTTTCTAAAATTTGGCATGACATAACTCTAATATTATTATTAATCTGCATTGTACACAGTCAAGCCTATTCCTCCCATTGTCCTAAGTACCATAAAATCTCAGGGAGTTAAATATCTTGACTGCAAAGCTTAAATTCAATGTTTTCTTCACAATTCAATATTATACTGGAAACTGAATGGCTTATAACTATCCTGTTTTTAGCTGATACTGGATTGTGAATTTTAAACAGCTGATGGGGTTCATGCAGCCAGCTATTTCATTCAAGCCAAACTATGGAACAGTTAGATTTCTGGCTGTTTTTACTAAGAGCAAACAGCAATAGAAGCTTGCATTCAAAGTTTAGACTAAGTGGCAGTACACGTCCCAAGCTGATGTTATTATGCATGTGTGTGTGTACACCAGGAGGAACAAGAAAATATTTGAAAGCACAGGAAACAGAAATAGAATTAATTGCTGCAAAGGAGACAAAGCCAAACCAGAGAACTTGGGATAAAATGGTATCAGGTAAAAGATATGCAAAGAAACTCTTCCATATCTTACTTTTCACCGTATTCAGGAAAAGAGTATTTCAAATTCATTTTTATAAAATAAACAGCATTACAGCACAGACATACCTGATTGTAAAATCAATTTCAGTTGTAAAAGCAATCTAACAATTCTCAAACTGTTTAACTTCTCAAACTACACTTATACTGAATCGTGTCTTTTTATTCCCTCTTATAAACCAAGGGGAGGGGGGCAGAAGAGCGCTATTTCCAAAATGTTATAGCTTGTGTATTACAAATTGAAGGAAGAAAAAAAAAAAAAATATATATATATATATATATATATATATATATATATCTGTGAGGCAGTGAGGGGTTATTTTGCATTTCATTTAAAGCCAAAGCATATAGTTCATAACTTAAAAGTAAATAGATCTATATTTAAGTGATATATTTTTCTTATGGAGTGATTTGCTACAGGCAAAACAGCAATGCCAATTTGTCATAAGGAAGCCATTATTCCGTGCATGCATAAATGGAATACTTCTCAGTTAGCATTATCTTGATCATTCAGTGATAAATCTATTCCTTCTTACATGATTAATTGTAACTGTTATAATTACTCCTGTCAGAGATAAAGAAATAGTACATTTCAACAAAAAAAAAAAAAAAAAGGCAAGAACATCACCAAAACCCAAGCTCCTAATGGTAAAATCAGGGTATTCTGCTACAACATAGGGGCAAATCCTTATTCTTTCATCTCGAGGTTGCTTGTATTTTTAATCTACTGTGTTCTAATGTAAAATGCATATGGTTTAAGGAGTCTGGTCTGGAAATCAGAGATCTGTTTCCTCTAGACTGACTGCCTTAACCATAAACCTTTACTTCAGCTTTGCTTGTCCATTCTCTGACATGATCTTGTATGCATACCTATACAATGGTGCATTAGTCATGATTGACCATATCTAAAAATCAGAGTATATTTAAGGGATTTAGGTGTTCAAATGAATGCCTCTCTACACAGGCATTGTAATAAGACATGAAATGACACACACAATCCCCCAAAACTGAGTGCCTAAAGGATTAGACCAAGGCAGAATGGATTCATTTCTGGAATATATCTGAGTTTTAGTCTGATGTAAAAATAATTTAGGTAGACTGGATTCCTTCTGTTTTGATCACATCATCATCTCTCAAATGCAGCTGTTGATGTAGACAGCTTCCTCTGATTTGTTGTACATTAACAGCAGCCACAGTGCCCCAAAACAGCCAGGAGATGAGCCGTGCATCTTAGAGTTGTGGAGGCAATTTAACACTCCTGGAGTACACCTGATCCATCTTTTGCTAAAGATCTTTTCTGTGTAGTCTGGCTGTTTGGCAGCCACAGCAAACAGTTGCAGTACAGGAAAATAATACTGAGACATGAGTATCCAAAGGTGAACAAGACTTGGATTTTCCACTTGACTTGGCATATGGACACCACAGAGCACTGGACATGCTTCACCAACACCTCTGTGCTTTCCCTGGCTGGCAGGAAACAGCTCTCACATTTCCCTTTGGAAAAAAAAAAAAAAAGCCACAGTAACTCCCAAGGATGATGCGACAGAGAAAATTCCACTGCAGCTCCCAAGGGAACAGCTCCCAAGGATGATGAGAATGAGATAGATCAATGTCTCTTTACTTCTGTTCTGTCAGTCAGAAGTACAACTTTGCTCATCAGAGGCACCGAGGTGTCATGTTCAATCAGTGGTGAAAGGTAGGAAGCTTGTTTAGGTCTTCTGAGGTCTTTTGGAGCTACCCATCTCCAAGCCAGGCCTTTACTTCGTAAATGTCACAAAAAGTAAAAGTAGTGGTCTAAATCCAGCCCTAAGTGTCACCGTCAGTGAAACAGACTTCTGCACCACAACACTGCCCTGGAATATGGCACTCAGGCTCAAATCATCGTGCACTTTTGAATACTCTTACGCACAACATTAACTGTGTCCAGCAAGTAAAAATTTGGTTTCTCTCCTATTGTAGAGTAAGTTACTACAAGCTTTTCTGAAGGGTCCAAAACTTAAACAAAGTTTGATCTCCAATGCAAGATAGAATTACAGCGCAAATAAACCCCAGAGATATTCTCTTTGAAGATAAACACATTTCAAAGATTGCAAAGTGAAAACATTCCAAACATGCAATTAAATAAATTATTTTATTTTGTAACACAACTCAGTAAAATATTGAATTTTTAATGTTACTTTACTATAGAATATGCAAATTAACAGTTACAAGTCTACATTTTCCAACAATAGATGGCACTAGTAAATCCTGCATTCGCAACATTAAATAATGTTTTAGTGTTTTAATATATGCAAAACTAATCATAACTGCCTAAGTAATATAGGGTGATCAACTCTGCTCTAAAACATTTATACAGATTTTTTTCATAGCAAAACAAGGAGTTATGATAGCAGGAGCAATATTTCAAAAATATTTTACTACTTGCAATGATTTATCTGAACTGGGAAATAAGAAAACATTCCACTCTCAAGTACGTTGGTGGAAATCACAGTTTTCAATGCCAAAGAATAAGAATAGGATTCTGTTTATTAGCATCTGTAAAGCTTGTTGTATACTTGTACAGGAGCAGTAGAATTATTTTTAGCTTTCAATTAAAAATTAGCAAAATAGTTTCGGATATAAGTTTCCCTTAGAACAGTGCAGAAGTCGCTTAGAGATGGACACAAAGCCTGCAGATGTTTCTTAGTGCAACAGCATCATGCCTACTTCTTCAGGAGTTATCCTTCAGGAGAGGAGGAATTGCATGGAGTTTCCAGCCTCAAGAGCTAGTTATCACAACAAGTAATGCAAAAATACCAGGCTGCCTAAGAATGCTGCTATAGCAGACGAGAGATCTACACTATGACATGCACACCTCAGCATGGCCCTAGGTTAGATAACCAGAATTTTTTAGCAACCACAGAAGGCCACTAATCTTTGTACGAGATGTTATCTGTGTTCTTCAGCAAGATGAAGGTAGGATTGAAATCAGCTGATTAGCAGCAGGTGAGGAAAGACTAGGCATAGGATTTATAAATCTGAGCCAGCAAACAGAGCACAGAGGACAACGGCATATAAGAATTCATGTATTAATAAGTCAGACTTGTGTCTGTGGTTTCTGCAATAGCTCTTTATTAGCACGTGGGTTGCTGAAATGGCTTCAGCAGAACAAAAGAAAAGGAAGAGGGGTGAGGGAAGAAATACAGGCTTCACATCAAAGTGAGAGTGCTAGCTCTGTGGGTATTTAGGCCGATGCAGCAGAGGTGTAAGAACAACATGGGGATGACTGACCTCTGTCTAAGCTGAGATAGCGCACTCTGGAGTCAACCTGCCATCAAATGTCTTCCCTATTACAGACCAACATCAGCTTAGATCTTGATAGTCATTACATGGCATTTAACAAAAGCTGTTTTTTTAAGACTTTAGGCAATAAAACGCGTGACTTCAGAAACAGGAAAAGGAGTGAGGTAGCAGTGTTTGTTTTGGTATTTGTGGTAACAACAGTTTCATAAATTTACTATCAGAGTTACTTTTGCCATTATCCTCCCACTCACCCTGTTGTACATCATTCCTGAATAATTGCTGACTGTCCCTGAGAGGGAAGCACCATTGGGCAAGTCAGGAAGACCTGCACACAACTCTGAAACACAGTCCTCCTTCTCCCAGTAATATGGAGAACTCATTGCACGTACTGCGGCAAACATCCAAGTTTCATGCAAGGTTGAACTTTAGATGTCGTTGGCATGTTTGTAACAGCCAGGCTTAATCAGTCCCATTGTTTGGAAAAATTGGCCCTAAACAGAAATAACCATTCAATTTCTCATTTAATATCTTCATTTTTAATTGGCTTGTTGCATTCTTTATATGCATTGGAATCCTAGTACACTAGCTCCTCTGGGAAAATAGCACTCAGCAATTTGAAGCTGTTAGCTGCCTTGAACATAGGGGATCTGATTCTCATTTATGTTACAGTCGCTTTATATTGCTCTGACAGTAAATTGCATTTACACTCAGTAAATGAACAACCAGAGTAGTATAAAGTAACTTCGGCATGAATGAGAATTAGGCCCAAAGCCTTCCTAAGTTTTTATAGCAACACTGTTATTCATCTCAATTGGTGAGATAGGAATTGATTGACAAGCAACTTAGCAACACGGTATTACCTAGTTTGGAAGGAGAATTGAGCTAGGGATTAGAAAACCCCAATTCAGCGAAGGATATCAGACTGGCTATTAAAAGTCTGAAGTCCAACAAAACACTAAGGCCAGATGGTTTCAACATACATTTTTACAATCAGCTAAGTATAAAAAAATGAAATAGCTCCCCTGCTAGTTAAAGTATTTCAAAATTATTTACAGATGGGAATTCATGTTAATGAGTCATATAGCTAACTCCCTACATACCATCCTGAAAATTTACCGCCCTCAAGTTTAGTCCCAGTCAGTACACCAGACAGGTTCATCTTTTGGAAATGGAAATAGATTTTCCTTGTTTTACCATGTAAAACCAACCATTTCAATTTCACGTCTAAGAGGTTTACACAGAAGAAGAGTAATAAGGGACAGAGATAATAACAGAAATGTCCTCAATGTGAAGGTTATTTTAATTGTAAATTCCCATGGCTGGAAGATTTACTCATAAAATATAGCGTAGAGTAGAAGTATATTATGGAGAGGAATGATATTAAAGATATATGCAAGAGTGGTTCAGGGGAATATAGAGCTCTCTATCTCTAGGTGAATGGCTCAGAGCCATATTTGGTGAAAATGCAAATTTTACCATTTTCGCAATTGTTCATTTACTTTGATTAAATGGTTTGCATTAATCCATTTGGTTCCTCTGAGGCAGTCACCCCCGTGACCAAGGCTTTAGTGGGCGACCTAGCTCCACATGTGGGCAAAAAACTGAGAATACTCTGTTCTTTTTACCTGGACATATTTATCCATTTTTGTCCAAACAGAACTGAATGGTATAAGCCAACTGTGAATTTTTAATAAACACTAAAGAGAAAATTCCCCCTGGGGACTTTTAGTTAGCTTAGCCTATGTAGCTGGCAGAACTATGATCTCACAAGGATATTTTATTGCCAATGTCTCCTAAAGGTATATTGGTTTAGATCTTTTCAATTGAATGCATGCAAAGGAAGGAGAAATCAAATGTATTCCGTAGCTATTAATCAAAGACTGGATAATGTTCCTGACCCTTCAAAAAAGCCATGGATTTGAAGCGGGGGATGGAGTAAAAAATATCCTTATTTTCAGAGGATCAATTCAAGCAATAAAGCTGACTAACAAAATAGTAATTTGGGTATTTTATTACACAAAGAAAAGATGAGAGTTTATTTTTAAAGTGTGTTTAGACCGGGCTGGATATCTGAAGAGTAAAATGAATACCATCCCTGGAAGTGTTTAAGGCCAGGTTGGGTGGGGCTTTTGGCAACCTGGTCTGGTGAGTGGTGTCCATGCCCATGGCAGGGGGTTGGAACCAGGTGATCTTTAAGGGTCCCTTGCAGCCCAAACCATTCTATGGTTCTGAGATCATTGTGATGCTTCTTGACAGAGCCAAACTCAGATCAAGGTCATAAGCAAGGGGTGGTATGTCAACACTCTCCTTTCTATTTGTTTCTGTGACACAGGGAAATATGCACCTCAGTCTTGGGCTGCTCTCCAGAAACTCAAAGAATACAGTGACCTAACTCAACGCATGCATTTTGAGGTGGAGGAAAGTGATTGGAGTGTATCTACAAAACCAGTTGCAATGCAACGTCATCATGTTCAACAGAATGCAAGATTTTTATTCCTCTAGCAACAGAACTGCTTAAACATACAGTGTTTTTGTGTGCATACACATACAAATATATTTGTTTATATATACATGGAAAAGCTTTTCAGTAACATTGCCTCTAAGCTGGTTTTGTTTAGAAGAATATGTTGACAAAATCTTAAGGACAGGAAGAAATACCTTAGCATCCTTTCAGCATTTTTTTTTTTTCCTCCCCCTTGTCACTCACAAAGTGTTTTTTACCTTTGTGGATGGATCAGCCCTACCATTCCCAAGCCACCAGGTAAAGATTAATATAAACCTACTGCCCAACAGAAGGACTTGGTTTAGAATTTGGAAATGTAGCCTATGTTAAATTAATATTTTTTTCCCTGTGTACAAACTTAAAACTAAGCTTTTGTCTCACTAATCAACACAGATAAATTCAAATGGAATATGAATAAACTGATTTAGATTTCACTCCTCCCCACAGATAAAAATCTCACTGATCATCACACTTCCTTAAGAGATTCATTTCTCTTAGGTACCACTAGCTTATCACTAGATCTCATTTCTCTCTTCCTTTTAACAGTGAACAAATTAACTATATTCCTTTATCAAGGTCCTTTCAATTGCTCATTTTACATATAGGGATAATCCAAAATGAATAAGACCTAGAATAAATTTCTATTATTAGTCGTATATAATTATAGCCAGACAAATGCTACTTAAAAAAAAAAAAAAAAAAAAAAAAAAAATCTGGATCTTGGTAGCAATACAGGTTAATATAGCATTGTATGCATTTCCTGCATTTCAACTTGACTTTAATTACAATTGTTTGCTAGATAATAACTGACCCAACCACTCCTGTATACAAAGAAACTACTATCAGACACCTTATTTTAACTGTCTGGATTTAGAGGTAGGTGAAGACAAATAAAGCTTCTGTAGAGACCATTAAATGATTGACCTTTAGCTTAGATGAGAGAAAACAAAATGAAAAATACTCAAGTGTACAGAGAAACAGATGCTTAAAATACCTCTTCAGAAAAGGAAAGAGGTTTTCTTCTGGTCCTTTCTTGAATGACCTTCTCCTGACTTTCCAATCATTCAGTTATTCTCTTTGGCTTTTCAAACACTTCTTCAGCCTACTGAACTCTCCAGTTTTGAAAGAAGTCTGATACTCTCTAATGCCAGCCAGACATGGGTTTTATTTCTTACAGCGTCAGCAGTACCTCAAGTACACAAAATAACAAAAGGCCATTACTGAAGGAAACTGAAGTTGCTTTTGGAGGAAACTCCTCATCATGAGAATTAATGGCAGCTATGCTCAGTAATAGGCTTCTACCATTTCCATGCCTTGTGCATGGGCTGCTAAATGACTGAAGGCAAAACTACAGGAGGTGCCAGTAAGTACTAAACAGCATGGTTGTAGCAATTATTGGTCCAAATTAGCAAAGCTCAGCTAACAGCTGATTCACTTGTGTTAGTAATAAAGAGAGTTACTAAAAAGCCTTGGGCAATTCTCTAAAACCTCTCTAAATCCAAAATGTGAGACATAATTCCTTACAGCAACAGCCGTGCACAAAGCCTGCCTTCAAATGGCACTAACTGCAAGGAATTGTGCATGCATAACCCCCTGCAAACAATAAATCAAGGCAAATTCCTCAGAGGTATCCACAAACAATAGCTATCATTAATACTTACTGCACAAGTTAATGATAACAAACTCATGCTAACTCTTCAGGAAAAGTCCATTTCCACTTTTAGATTTTCAGTGCACATTAGCTTAAATATCTAAACTACACATAGCACTGAAACCCTTCAGACTCTGGAGCATCTTCTGAGACCTAGTTCATCAGAATGTTCCTTTGTATAAAAACACTGTAACCTGGAAGGTAGCCATTCAGAAAAACAAATTCTCGAATATACTTCACTTCCCAAGTCATGGAGAGGAAGAAGAAGGGAGGAAGAGGCATTAGTAGTCTTAAATAGTCTTGACTACTGGAGCAGTCACTTTGAGGGCTGTAAGCAACCAGGGGCTAATTCTGGACACACAAATTTCAGGGTCCGCAGAAGTAGAAGAATGAAGCCAACAAAGCAGTAACTTTTCAAAATTGAGAGAAAACTTTTCAACATAAGAGTTCAGATTGCACTGTGATGAATCAAACACTGTCATACCACCAGCCCCTCAAATACTGTCTACATTTCATCAGAGAAAATTTCAGCCCAAACCCTTTATATTAACTAATCCTGTCTACTGATCCCTTCATTTGCTCTGAAATCTTTTTCTCTGTTCAACAGACAGATGTTTCCTTCCTCTCAGTTCCTTTCTTTTTGAACATTTTCTTTTGAAGGATGAGAAATAACTGGTACATAAATACTGCAGCTGATATTACTTTCACCCCTGACATGTTAAAACAGATGCCATTTGAAATAACAAATTAGTGCATAAAGTTTTCATTTTTACACATTAAAAGTAATTTAGACAACAAATATAGAGGCTTAACAAACATATTAAGACTAAAAGATCATTACTTATTAAACTAAACAGAGGTAGTACAAGGAACAAATCAAAAATAGTGTGAATAAAATCAGAAAGTTGGTGGTGATTTGTTTCAGTTCGTATTACCAAATTAATAGAACTAAGAATCAGTTATGAAGCTGAGACAAGAAAATAAATGCTTTTCACTGGTCTTGCATTATGAAGGAAATTAGTGTTGTGCTTTAAAACAACTCTTTCCTTCCCAGTTTTCCCATACTAATAGGGATTTTATTCTGCCAATAAAAAAAAAAAAAAAGCAAAAAAAAAAAGCAGTTTCACTACTGTTTTCCCATTGCCTTAAATTTCACAATTGTAAAAGTAGCTATCATTGCTCTTCTTCTTACTTTTCCTATTGCAAACGATAACCTAAAAACTAAACAGGATTGTTTAGCGCAAGAGGTTTCTATGCAAAAAATCAAAACCAACAACAATCCTTAAGATAAAGTAGGGAAAAAGTAAAAAATAAACAGAAAGATACAATTTCACTTCTTGGTCTTGGGATCTTTGATTTATGCAGGTTCTTCATACAATAGCTAATACAGTAGCTTGCTTAAATACGCACATGTATGTGATAGAAATTAGCATTTGTCTAGCTGGCATAGCCAGGTGCCTCAGTTTTCACCTCTTGCACAAAACAGATTATCTAAGATAAAGGAGGGACACTTCATTTATACCCTTTAGCTAACAGGGTACATGTTATGTATGACTTTGTTAACCCCTGGAAGTGATTCTCTTGTATTCAGTCTTTGATTAAATCTCCGGACTTCTTAAATATTGGGTTAAATGTTTTATCTTTAATATTGGGTTGCATGTCCTACATACAGTTAAAATAATCCAGTCATTTCCCAGTTGATAGACTTTAGGGCTGAGATTGCTGTGGTCACTCAGCCACACAGGAAAAAGTCACTGTTCTATCTATCAATAAAGTAAACTCCCAAAGTGTTACAGACAAGTTCTTCATTGCCTGGGACATGACAAAACTTGGATATCCAAACTAATCACAGTTCCCCAAAACATAAATTGTAGGGAATACAGTGTAGAGATACTGAAGAATCACCACGGGAGTTATTCAACATCCACCATGAGATAGAGCTGTGAACAGAACAGATTCAGTCTCCATGCTGTGCTCTCTAGCACCCTCTGATCAACGTTTTCTGGCATGCAGCCCCAAATCCAAGTTGGCTCTGTGTGCTCCCTAACTGCTGCTGAGGAAGTTAATAAACCTCCTGGAATTCACAGCACTGGGAGGAATAATGCAAAGACATGAGGGTAGCTGTATGGTGCTCAGCAGGGTGCTGGGACTGAGCCCGAGCAAATGAGCCCAGCTGGTTCTGCTGAGGACCAGCTAATTGCCTCTGAAACATGCACCCCAGGATTCATGGTTCACTATAAGGAGCAGGCTCCAGCTTGCAGGAGTCATTAATTGATCATTCAGCCATGGAGAAGTAGCTAAAACTGCTTTGGACTTCCTAGTGCTGACCCTGGAGGCAGAGTAGTTGTGATCATGCAGCACTATGCCTGACCCAATAGGCCCTGCAAATCTGAATGAGATCTGCACGGAATCAGCTGTATTGCTCTTCTCTACATAGCAGGGTAATTCACCAGCTGGATACTCACCCTTAATAATCAAGGGTTACATGCCAACCCTAGGCAGAAGAGGTGGTATGAGTCTTTTTACTTTCTCTTAACATGCAAGCCATATTTCAACCACTTTTTAAAAATGACTAATGACCTTATGAACACCCTATACTCATGCTCATTCATCTTTTCACCAGCAGATGTCAGGTCATACATTCTTGCATGAGGGGAAATCAGAAAAATGTGTTAAAAGATCTCATCAAGAGGTATTTTTGTGATCTGCTCAGTAATTTTTAGCCTAAGCAGAAAGTGCTTCTACATCTTCTTTCACTAAATTCTATTTAACATCAGATAATTCCACTTAAATGTAATGTATTTAACAGATGGCTTTTTCCCCATTCCTCATGGTCTCTCCAGTTGCATTTACTGCAACTGCTGGTAGTAAGTTTGAATACTGGCAGCAGTATTTCAACAGAAAGATAATTGCCTGCAAGATACCTCTTCTCTACTTTCTTTTTTGCTTTTTTTCTTATTTAAGAGGATGGGAATTTTGTTTCTTCCATGCCTCATGGTTCCTCCTGTAGACCACCTGCTGGAGGTTATTACAACTCCACCATCACATCTATGACATTTTTTTCCCCTAATTTATTTAAATTTAACTATTTCTGATGAATTCTTCCTTAAGAAATTGTGACTCTGGCTCATGATAGAAGTTATTATTTCCATATTTGCAGTCTCACTGACATGAAATTCAAATAATTGTATTATGATCAGAAACATTAAATGGATTTCATTTTGCAGAAAGTTGACATTTCAGCCAGGACAGATGTCTGTTATACTGATTTATTTGATTAGGACAAAATACTGTGAAACATTTTTCCATTATGATACTCATCTGCAAGAGAAGATTTCTTATTTATGTATGAGTAGAGTGAAAGTGCTTTGACCTAGGACTGAAGAAACTTCCTTCTCTCCTCTTCATATTGCTATTTTATATTTCTGTGTATCTCTGGATGCTCGTTAGGTAGCAAGACTTGAGACTTTTCCTTAGCAAGCTGGCAGATATCCTCCTCCTCTTCAGAATAAAGAAGCACTTCAACACTAACTCTGAGCTAGTATTTTGGCAGAGCAGGATGAGGCAGAGATTTCTCTTGTATGGCAAACTTGAGCTTCACCTGCTCAGGCAGAGTCCTCTTTGAATGTATATGCAAACAAGAAATTGGTAATTCTCTAGGAGTGCTGAACGGAATTCCAACTCTTGATGTCCTGTTGTGTTGGGTTTATGTGGCAAGGTTTTGGTAGTGAGGGCTGCAGGGGTGGATTCTGTGAGAAGAATACAGAAGCTGCTCCATGTTAGATAAGGGCCTGTTTCAGCTGGCTCCAAAGGGACCTGCCAGTGGCCAGAACCTAGCCATAAAGTGATGTTGTTTGTGCCTCTGTGAGAGCAGATTTAAGAACATAGAAAAAAAAACAACAACAACAACAAAAACAACAACAAAAAAAAAAAAAACACCTGCTGGGCAACAGCAGCTGGGAGAAAGGAGTAAGAATCAGCCCTGCAGGAGGTGCTCCAGGCACACAGCACAAGTTCCCCTACGGGCTGTGGAGAGGTCCCTGGTGGAGCAGGCAGCCTATGGAGCAGATCTCCACGCTGCAGCCCCTGGAGGAGCCCTTGGTGGAGCAGGTGGATGTGGTCTGGAAGAGGCTGTGGTCCATGGAGAGCCCATGCAGGAGCAGAGGGCCTGGGGGGAGCTGCCGCCCACGGGGGACCTGTGCTGGAGCAGTTTGCTCCCGGGGGATAGACCCCATGGTACAGAGCCATGTGGGAGCAGCTCTTGAAGAGCTGCCTGTGGGAAGCCCCCACAGGATCAGTTTGGGAAGGACGGCATCCCGTGGGAGGGACACCATGTGGAGCAGGGGCAGAGAGTGACTGTGAAGGAACAGTGAGTTTGTTTTGCCTGTGACAATAACTGTTGAGTGATCTCCCTGTCCTTATCTCAACCCTTGAGCCCTTTCCATCATATTTTCTCCCCCTTTCCCTTTGAGTAGGGAGAGAGAGCGGTGGTGGTGGAGCATGGCTGTCCAGCTGAGCAAACTTGCCACACCTGTAAAGATGAACCCTGTTGTAATATAATAGCTTTGGTTTCTTTTCTTTTCTTTTCTTTTTTTTTTTTTTTTTTTTTAATTCAGTTTTCTTTCAGGGGAAAAAAAAAAAAAAAGAAAAAGAAAAAAAGAAAAAAGCATTACTGAATTTATGTCTCTTGGTATATGAGTTCTAATTAAAAAGTAGAATCTTTCAATTATGGCATCACATGTTAAGAATAGACACTTGGCTTCTTTGTCAATGAGGGACATATTTTTGGATCTCATTTACAAACTTCACTCATAACTTTTATAAATTTTCCTCACTTGATTAAAAAGTTTTATCAGATAATGGCAATGTTGGAAGTTGTGAAACATATATGGTGTCTTGGTATTTGAATAACAAAGCAAACATTGCGAATCCGTGTCTGCCTTCTATTCAAGGATATATTTATCTGTTTACAAAACCTTCACAAATCTCCATGGGATTACAAGAGTATCACATTAAAAAAAAATAAAAAAAAAATAAACACACAAACCATGCTCTTCCATTTTGTTTTTGTTCTTTCTGAATTTTGAAACACCTTGCAAGTGTGTGGAGTGGGTTTACCTCGATTGGCTCCCAGCCACCCAGCCACCCTCACTCACTCCCCTTCATAAACAGGACAGGGGAAGAATTAAAATGGACAAGGTTGTGGGTTTAATGAGAAAACCAAAAATTGCACATGTAAATAAAGCAGTCTGGGTCAGCTGTCCCAGCTGTGTCCCCTCCTAACCTCTTGTTCACCCCCAGCCTTTGTGGGGGGGATTGCAGAGACAGCTTGATGCTGGGCAAGGTCTGCTCAGCAAC
This sequence comes from Anas platyrhynchos, assembly GCF_047663525.1. NCBI lineage: Eukaryota > Metazoa > Chordata > Aves > Anseriformes > Anatidae > Anas > Anas platyrhynchos. The sequence continues at coordinate 171,628,517 of NC_092587.1, forward strand.
AGCCAAAACATCTGTGTGTTTCAGCCACAAGTACAAAACACAGCAACATATGGGCTTAACTCCATCCCAGCCGTACCCAGCCATACAACGAGCTTCTGCCTGATCTCTGTGGATATGGAATCTCTTTCAGAACTTCCTAAAACATCTGATGTTCCAAGATTACAAAGACTGGGGAACATTAAATACCTGCAACTGGATTCTTTTATTCATTGTGCCATGAGGTATAAATTACTTCATTAAAAATAAATAAATAAATAAATAAACATATTTTAAGCAGTATCATCTAAAAATGAAGATTTAAAAAAAATAATCCTCAAGCCAGGATTGTTTTCAAAGGATATTTTTTGTATCTAGAGCTCTTCGTGCATTGTAGGAATTCAGATTGTACAATCATGTGTCAAAGATAACCATTAAAAACCACAGCATATTAAAAAGAAAACTTCGGAGACAAATTTCTTTGACATGGCAAATAATTCTTGGCACTGACAGAAAGAAGCTGTGATGTGAGCAGTTCTCTTATTTTGCTCGTTATAATAAATGCCATCCCACAGATGGAATTCAAGCAGTAATTCCAAAAATATTAAATGATCTACTTTAAAAAATGAGTCAAGTGAGTCCTCCCTTTTTAAAGGCCGTGAAAAAGAAATTGTCTTTTTTCAGACTTGCCAGCAGAGAAGGGGATAAGCGGGAAGTACAATTGATCTCATCTAAAATCTTACAGTCAAGAACATTTATTATAGCATAAGGCAGAAAGTGAAAGATGCTTATAAATGAGATCCAACTGTCTCACCAGATGCATTTTGCTGAAATACTACTCTTCAGAGTGAACCTTTAAAACCTGAATTTGGAAAGCATAAGCCATGCTAAAATAAATCTAAGCTGATATATTCATTTGTAACAAAATGAATGTGACACATCATGGCTATGGTGATACGTAATTTCACCCTGATAATTCAGTTTTCAGAGGTGATTTAATTTTTTTTAAAACAGTATTGAAAACTACAAGACATAGATTAGAATAAATTTCCTTGACTCATACAGATATTAATTTTGACAATGTTCTCCCTAAAACTGAAATACAAAAGGTAAATCTGCTATTTTCTAAGTCATGTATGATGGAAGGGGTTGATACGTAATTATTTAAGTGCTCAGTAGGATTATCACTCTAATGTTTAAAGACTCAGCAGGAGTAGGAAAGGATAAGAAAATTAGAGCATGATTTATACATGTTACATTAAATAATCTTTCAGGCATTAATGCAATCCAGAAGAAGAATACTAACTCAGCCTACTGCCCTGTGAAATTTGAACATAAGGTACAAGGCATTGTGAAGTTAAACTGCAGTGAGAGATATGACCATGGTATGGAGCTGTTTGATAAATGCTGTTGCAGCATTTGCCTTAGACGATCCTCAAACTGTGCCTATTAAAGTCAATGCAATTTCTTGTTGCATCTACAGGCAATGAATGAGACCTAGATTCTTTGTATGTGTTCTCACAAGCTACTTGATATTCTGAAATACTGTGCTGTCCTCCGTACAATTGTGTGTGTGTATGCAAATGTATGCAGACAAACATGCTATTAAGACCTAGATGTGGGATTGAATTCGGTGCCTTCACACTCGAATGTCTATCAGAACGAGTTACTGTCCACCTCGCATATCATTGGCATGTGTAGTCTTCATTAACCAAGCTGTATTAAAATCACAGCTCCAATATTTTGATTTAGCAAAGCGTTTAATCCTGTGCCAACTTTAAGTTGTAAGTAGTAGTGTTGACTTGACGGTGCTCCTCACATGATTGAACTTAAGCATGTACTTAATTGCTTGATTTGGGGCCAGAGTGCTGAGAACACTGTGGGAGGGAGCCTCGGGTACTCTGCTAAGCCAGACACAATTCAGGCCGTAATGGCTTAGTTCAAAACCCTTCCTTGCCGACAGGCTGAAACTTTGAAGAAGTTTTTTGTGGTTGTTTGAAAGGCTCATCGTGACTCAAAATTCAAGGCAATAGGGGGAGTGAGGTGGTAGTACAGACTGGTTATAAACCAGAAAAAATAAGATCAGAAAGAACAAGAAGATTATGAGATACAGCAAAATGTCAAAACTAATAAGAGGAGATTTCAGCTATCCAGACACTCAGGAACAGGGACACAATAAGAGAAATAAATCAAGCAACAGTCATGTACTATATCCTCAATGTATTAAAAGGTGACAAGAAAGACAAAAGTTCTGACTTTCAACAGTGCAGCTGTTAGGAAATAGAGGTGGAGGACTCACTAATGACCACAATCCAGTTGGATTCATTACTGCAGACTGCTACCACAGGAGGAATTAAATAAAAATAAAATAAAATAAAATAAAATAAAATAAAATAAAATAAAATAAAATAAAATAAAATAAAATAAAATAAAATAAAATAAAATAAAATAAAATAAAATAAAAATAACCAAGTACTTTGAACGTAGAAGAATTGGGAAGTGCTGAAGGGGATCCAATGGGTTAAGCACCTAATGGGAGAAGGGGAGGGAGGGAAGGACACAGAGGAAATGGAAACTGTTCAGAAAGCAATTACTGCATATCCAAAGGTTATGTGTATTATCCAACAATATGTGCAGTAAGAGGAGAACGAGAACATAGCAAATAAAAACAGAATTGAAAAAGATATTGAGAGATAAATAAAAATAATACATAAGCAGCTTAAAATTTCAGGTGCAGAGGGAGAACAGAAAATGTATACAATTAATTTAAGATAAAAGAAAGCAAAGATACAAAAAGTTCAAGCAGATAATGAAATGAAGATGGTAGAAGATGGTAGAAATAGACTAGTATCAGAGTATATCTCTAGTATATTAAGAAATAATCTGCAAAGAAAGCAGCAGGTTTTCAGGGTGAAACGAAGGCAGCATGATACTATGAGTTGGTCCAACTCCCATTTCTCAAGTCTGATATTACTACTACTGAAAGGTTTAAAACAATAGAGCAATCGACAACACTTTTTTTTAGACAAAATATTCTCCATTTACAACATACTAGGAAAAAGACGATCCTGCTTTCTCCATCTTACAGCTGACATGAAGAGAGGTAAATTCACAGAGTTTTCCCACAACCTTCAACCTTTTCCACAGTGACCCAGTGTACTGGGTCTGGCTGGGATGGAGCTAACTTTCCCTGCAGCAGCCCACACGGTGCTGTGCTCTGCACTTGTAGCTAGAACAGCCCTGGTATCACACCAGTGCAGTATCTATTGCTGCACAATATTGGCACAGCATCAGGACACCCTCCAACCCCCCAAGAGACAACAGGAGTAGGGGTGGGCAAGTGATGGGGAGGGGACATCACCAGGGCAGCTGACCTAAACGGACCAAAGGGATATTCCATGCCATGTGATGTCACATTCAGCAATATAAAGGTGGGGAAGGGGAGGGAGAGGTAGGGCTCTCGTTATGAAGATGTCTGTCCTCCCAAACAACGCCGCTGTGTGTATTGAGGCCCTGCTTCCCAGGATGTGGTTGAACATCACTCATTGATGGGAAGTAGAGATTTTTTTTTTTCTCTCTCTGTGCTTCCACATGGCCTTTTTTTTTTGTTTTTTCTCTCTTCCTTTTCCCTTTAATTGAATTATCCTTATCTCAACTCATTAGTTTTATGTATTTATTTATTTACTTATTTATTTGTTCTTTTTCCAGCATACCTTCTTCTCCCCCTCTTCTTCTGAGGAGGGGGAGTCATGGAGCAGTTGTGCAGCTATCCAGCAGAGTAAAACCACCACACCCAGATGAATGAAAAGTAACTACGTGTTATCCTTAGCAGGCACTGCAACACACTGAGGCAGTTGCCTCTTCCACTGCCATCCCACCTCCACAGTGTTACACACAAGCTGGAAATTTCTAGAGGTGATTCTCATTCCATCTTTCTGCTAGCTATGTAGGAAATCTGTGGAGCGTCCTCCTCAAGGCAGTCTTTGGAAATATGCTCTCTTCCCTTCTACATCCCCCAACTAACAACCCAAGCTCATTCTAGAAGAATAAGGCAAGGCAGGATGGTTCAGGTTAGAGGACCTATAATTTCTTAGAAGTGTTACATCTTACTGCAGTAGGATCTATAGTTTTTCTCATCTATTTGGCAGTCTTATAGCACTCATTTGCCAGGAACAGAGCAACTGGCTTTTAAGCTGCCCAAAATGATGTTCCCAGAAGTAACCGTTCAATGTAAGCATGTTTTCTCTATAGCAACATATATTTGCCCCCAAACTATAGTTGTAATGTAAAAACAATTGCATGACACATCAAAACAATATATTGATAGCCAGTAAAATCACACTATTTCTATGTTAATCAGTGAAGTCAACAACAGAAATTATTTGGCTAAGAGCATCTCTGAACTTATTCCTACATTTGAATAGGAATAATAAACTGTGGAGGAAAGTATCGTTTCTTTAATGACTCCTGTTTAAACTTTTCATTTTAGTGAGCAGATTTTCTCCGAGTTTTCTCATTCAAGATTCTGTACTGTTTGGGAAAGCAAAATACAACATAGTCAAAGCCATAGGAACAACTGTGTTAAACAACAGATGACAATAGGAGGTTGTACTATTTGAGAAACTGTTCCACTCAATCAAATGCTGCATTTGGAAGCAGCAGATATGAGGGCAGACACTTGCTTATCACCGTTTGTAATAGAAGCACAACTGCAGCTCCAGTTCTACTTGAGATGGTGCAGCACACAGTGGGATACAGAAAAATGATAGCCAGAGAAGCTGCTCAAAGCCACAAGAGAAATCATGGGTTGTTTTAACAAAGACACAAAAACTCCTTGATATTCATGAGATTCAGTCACTGCTGATAAAAACCTTTTGCTGATGCTTAACCCTTTATAACATAGGGTGGTTTTCATTTTCACTGTAGTATACGTGCACGCTCTTGTATGTAACAGAGCTAGTGGAATCATCCACTGAGGAAAAAGATGAGGATCATGTACACCATGCATTATAATGGACTGTCAACCAGCATACATACTGTATATAAATGTGTCTTAATTTTATTTGCTCTTCTTTCCAGTTCTGCATCAGTGGGAATCTGCACTGAATGGAAGTGAAGTACTTAGAGCCTTCTGCTCTCCTCTGCACCTTTCAGCAATAGAGAAATAAATAAGACCCCAGTCCTGAGGGTGAAGCTATCCTGCACTTGCAAGGACTTCTGTTCCTGACTTCTGTTGTTTCACACAGATCAAGTTAAAGGATTAAAGTTTAAATTGCTAATTGCAATATTTTGTCCATTTTATTTGCATACCTCTCTTTTTTTCCTACAAATTATTCTGAATTTCAAAACATGGAAAAACAGGACTCCTGCATTTGACATAAACTTTTCATCTGATTTTTAAAAACAGCTGAACATATATTTTGTTTGCACAGAAAAGAGTTAAAGCCATTATAAAAAAAAATACTTTGCCTAAACTGTATTTAAAAAAAAAAAAAAAAAATCAAGTTTTTTAGGTGAACTAAATTATACTGGACACATATAAATAAATAAATAAATAAAAAGGAAGAAAAAAAAAAGAAAAGAGCAAAGAAGAACACGAACATATATTACTAGTGTAATTCATCAAAAACAGGTGACACTTCAATCTAATCCAGAAAATGAAAACACAGAACTTTATAGAGTTATAGGAAGTAAGCAATTTAAACGTACCATGGCACAAGGTCATCTAACAATGAAACCGGGAAGATACTCTTTGTTTTATTCGCTCTCCTTCACTCCTTTAATCCTTCTGAATCTATCAAGTACAGATTAATATAAATCTTTTTAACAGCCAGAGGTGATCTTCAAATCAGAAAATTAATAGTAGTGGTCCAAATATTCTATAACTGGTCCATCTTTCCATTTTAATATAAAATGAAAGGCCACTTTACATAACTAAGCTATCACTGTGAGAAAATGTTTCTTTTTTACATAATAAAGTAATACACGTCTTAATTGATTCGTTGATTAATTTAAAATATATATATTTTTGGTAAAACTCGGAGATAGTTCATCTTGCTTAAAAGGGTGCTGATGTGGAAAAACAATTCTCAGAATACACTCACTGCTACTCATTCAAAATGCTTGCAGAATCCAAGTAGCCAGAGCTAAATGTAGGAGGCAGTGAAAGTACACTCAATTTGTTTTGAAAGTAAACCTCCAAAGCCATTTCATAAGCAAAAATCATATTCGTATCACACAGATACTGTACTTAAGTTTATGATTCCAATTAGGCCTGGAGAGCTTTCAATACTGTAGGAAAAAATAAAAATAAAAAACTTAATTAATTCATATGTAAATACTTAAGAAAAAAATAAAATATCACACTGAACAGTGATCAAGTTCAGTATTAATATCATAAATTAAGACAGCATTTGAAAACTGACTGTCTAGAAGAATGATCGGAGTTCATACAGAACAATAAATTGTGATTTCAGCAGCTTATAAGCACCATGGAAACAACTGTGGTGTTGTATTCATTAAATCTCAGTGGTATATATATGAAAAATACTTAATATTGAAATACTGCTAGTGGTCTGGTGGCAGCAGGATATTACTCAATCATCCTCCTGAAGAAATTCATGGTAGAACTAGCAGGCACTGTGTTGTGTACAGTTCAAACTGTAAATTAAAGATAGTACCCATGCTTGCATTTCCCACTACACAGTTAAACAAGCCAAAACCAAAAAACAAAATGAAGCAAACAAACAAAAACACCACCACTGCCACCAAAAACAAACAAGCAAAAAAAATGAAAAGCCCTCTATTTCTAGTCTTCTGGTTTTCTTACTAAAAGTGTTTTTCTTTGCTTGTTTGTTTGTTTGTTTTAAGAAACAAAAAGGCATTTTCTTGCTCTGCTGGGTTGTGGGAAGAATTAGCTAAATACCTCTTTGAGGTTCTATTAAGAGCCAAAAATAGTTGCATTGGAGGAAGACATAACCATCCCCATACTTCCCAAAGTCTTTAGGGTTGTTGGACCTCCAGGACACATGCAACTTGTTTACACCACTGCCTGCCTCTACTTACATCAGTATTGCTCTGCCCCTGGGCTCAGCTTTCACACAGAAGCATGGAGAGAAGCCAGCTGGAAGGGACAGGAGCCCATGGTAAGAGCACATAACTCTTCTTGCTCCTGCTTCTCTCCCTTGGCTGCACTGCCTGACATTGTGCCTTCTGGAAATGCAATGCATATTCAGACAATATAATTTTTAAAGGTGGTTACTCAGTTGTCATGTAAATTAGCTATGAGATTGATGGGGCAGGATTCAGGTCCAGACCATAGATACCTAAATATGTGTAACTGCCTCTGCTACATATACAAGATCTCACTTCAGTCAACAAAGATTAGTTTGGAGCCCACACATAGCTGCTTAATTTCATTTTAGATGGATGTGCTAAGGTCTCAAAGAGATCAACCAAAGGTTAGCAGATGTAATACAGTACTTACTCATCCTCCTGGAACAGCAACTGGTATTTGGGGAGTACCCTACATCATCTGAAATGACACTGAATGTCTATGTGTGAACAAATGGATGAATCAATCCAGTCAGTGATGGCTGATGCATTTAATTCATCCTGTGGCAGATACCTGAGCTTCACAACTTCCCCTCTACCAGCCTCTACTGCAAAATGATTAGGATGTATTTTTGATACTGCCTTATGTGCAACTAACGTGGGAATATTACTCCTTCTTCCTCTCTCAGATTTCCAGCAGATGAACATTGTTTAAAGCCTCACCAGTTTAAAATAAAGTTGGTAACAGGTCCATAATTATGTCACATTTCCCTGACCCTCATAAACCTTGTCACTGTACACCCCATTACCTAAATTCTACTGCAGAAATTTTATAAATAGAAAAAGAAATGGCTCATCCATCCCCAGTTCATAATTTGGAACTTGTTAGACCATGCACAGCATAAAGATTGGGAACTACCTTAGTTTGATAAGTTGAATTGACCAATTTGGCAATTTTCACATAGGGAACTAGAGGGGAAAGGAGGATGCTCCACTGTCTAGTGAAAGCTAATTCAAAAACAGTTTCAAATTGCAAGGTGTCCAGAGCCAGGAGCATTCTCCTGAAGAGTCATACTCCCATTTCCTTCACTGTGGCTTCAATGTGGAGTCAGGCACACAGGGAAGGTCTCTGCAGTTTTGCCATTTGGTCTCAAGAGATCTTGACGTGCAGTAGACACCAAACAGGTGCCAGGACATATCTCTGCAGCAAAGATGAAGAAACAAAAAATAATGGACAGAAGTTACTGACGGAAAATAAGTTATTTCCTGACATTTTTCTTACCTTAAATGAATGAATATGATACTTTTGTAACTGTTGTTGTGTCTAGACATTAGATTAAGACCAGGTTGAATGGGGCTTTGAGTCACCACATCCAGAGGAAGCTCATGGCAGACGGGGTTGTACTAGGTGGTTTTAAAGGTCTCTTCCAACTCAAACCATTCTATATCACCTAATTCTTGATATTACCCATGACAAAACTGAGCAGGAGGAAGAGGTCATCATAGCCATCTGACGCATTGCAAAAAAGGATTACACTTTATGCTGTGAATGACATGGGATTTGGCATGAAATTAGACTGAGAAGGAAGTAGGAAAATGTATAGTACAAATAGAAAAGCCAGAGGCAAAATGGTAACGTAAGAGACAACAAATATATGCATTAAAAGGCATGAAGGTCCATGAATGTAGAAAGAATACCCAAAATTGATGCCTCGTGCAGTCAAAGGTCAGAGATAAAGATAATTAAGCAAAGTGTAAGTGACTGGAGGCCAGTAAAAGCCAATTTACCTTGCTTAAATACTGTTGTATAGACTATCCCCTTCGGAGGATAACCAATAAGAAGTTTTGGCTGTGGTCTCTTCTCTTTTTTCTCCCCTAATTTCCCATGTGGCAAAGAAAAGGAAGAAAATTTAAGTCTGAAGGCAAGATGATTTTCACCCACAGATGCAAGGAAATGGCAGGACCCATGCAGTCATTGTGTGATGTAGGAGAAGAGGTCTCAGTCCTCTCATAATTCATATCTCGTAGACAAAGACAAGAGAGATGGCAGTCAGGGAGCACAATAAAAAATACCACAAAGTACAAATTCTATTTGTAATTGTATTGTAGCTGCTTTCAGCTGACTTCAATCATTTCGGACTGAAATCCACCCAAACAATGCATTATGGTATGAAGTGTTTTATAGATGTCATCTAGAATTGCAGGACCTAGTCATGGCCAGTATGCAGGACTCTCACATAGGTTACAGGGATGACCATTTGTACTTATGAAAAGCATTTGATCTCAATATGTTACAGCAGGATAGGAAACTGAAAATTTTTAATACTTTAGATAATTGCCCAGAGTTGCATGTGATTCCAAATCTTCGTTCTGGATTTACTATTTTATAACAACACAAAGGGAATTTAATTTTTCAAGTAGCTGGTAAAGCTAAAAATGAAATATCATAAGAAAAAATGCCTGGGGTAGACCTTTCTGACCCAAACTTCTCTTTTGCCAGCAGAACAATTTGTCTCACCAGTCACTGTATGGGCTCCATCAATTGTACAGCTGATGTTTTTTTCTGGACTTGCATCAAACAACCTCAGTGCATCGATCAGGATGTTCTTAAACCTTTGTCCTTTGACGCTAAATCCAAAAGTCCCCTTTTCATGTGCACTCAACAAACAGACATTGATAACCTCAGAACATAACAATATGATGGATTTTATCTTGAAGGACCTAGAATAATTAAATGCAACCAGCTTGTTTCTGAAAGGTTTCCTTCAGCTCTGCCTCAAGGATGTGACATATTTGCTGCTTTTTCTGTTTTTTTGATTTCTTTTGCTTTGTCAGGGAAAGCAATGCTGCTATATATCACACAAAATAGTGATGCAGAGAGGAGTGATGAGTGACAGAATCCAGCAGAGGAAAAGAGTTCAAATAGAAGAATTTCATATCTTAAGCTGTACAGGATTTGGCCAATAATGTAAAACTGTAAGACTTGGCAGATACCATTAACCAGGATTTTCTTTCCTAAAAGAGTATATATATATATATATATATTAAAAAAAAAAAAAAAAAAAAAAAAAAAAAAAAAAAAGCTTTCTTCAGAAAAGCAGAAGTAGTCAAAAAAAGCCCTCATCATCACTAGGAATGCAAATACAGGGTAAATGTCATTTATTCAGTGACATTACTGAAGAAAAACTGTGAAAGGCAAAGCCTGGAAGTAAAAGATCCCAAATTCATACTTCTGTCCATTGTTCATTTTTTTTTCATTCATTTATTTTCACCCTATGCATCTGTACAATTATGTGGCTTTGGGCCTCATTATATCCAACAGATTCCTAAATAACTAAAATCTCTTTGTGTCCCAACTTGTAGAATTAGTTTGAGTGTTTCATGCACCTAAATGTACAAAAGATTTTGGACACAAAAATTATTTAAAAGAATTTCTTTTTAAATGTTCTGTTGTAAGTGTGGTCATCTCCATAGTCAGTCTCAGCCTAAGAGTGAACTTTGTTTATCACACAAATGTTCTGCCTCATTGTATACGTTCAACTCTCCTTGTAGTAGCCAGAAATTTTCCTGGAAAGCATTGTTCTAAAGAAAGAAAGGATTTTTGGGTAGATAAAAGAAAGAAGGATGTAGTAGCAGTTGAGCCCTCTTGGTACTCCATCAACAGAAGTACAGTTACAGTAAGATGGTACAGCATAGGTGTGCAAAAAAATAAAAAGAAAAAAAAAGCTAGCTACAGAAATTCCCACAAAGTGTTCAAAGTGTTGAGAGACAGATAAATTACTCAAGGGTCTCTGGCAACCTGAGACAGGCTTAGTTCTTGCCAATGCACACTTTGAAGAGCTAAAGTAACACAAAAGCTGCCAACAAAGCTGCATGAGAATGCCAGACAGGGTTTGCTGGGGGAGGTGTGGCTCAGGGCAAGGCTGAGGGAAAAGCAGTGCTGGGCATAGCTGAAGGAAATAGCTGAAGGGGTGAGGAGGGATGGAGAGAATAGATGGGGCAGAAGCTTACAGGGAAAAAAAAGGTTGGCAAGTAGCTGGTGAGGAAAAGTGGTGTGTACACGATGCTAGCAGCTGGTGGTAGCAGTGTGGGGCAAGCACAGGGAGGACCAGCTGGGGCAGCAGGAGGCACAGCTAGCAAAGAACAGGTTAGTAACACAAATAACATGAACCCCCACATTGGCTGACTCCAAATCAGGCCATGCTACTCAGTAAACTCATAATTTCACAATGTGAGTAAGAATAATTGCAGGAGGGTGATCATTTTACTCCCCAAGGGGAAAAACAAAACAAAACAAACAAACAAACAAACAAAATAACACTATAAATTGTTATTGTTCTTTAAGAATTAATAACTGTTACTTTGCTTTTCTTATCTCCCTCAAATAGGAGTATTACTTCTTATGTCTATTGATTTGTGTGTGAGGTTTGTGCTTGTCAGGCACAGGCAGATACCAAAGCAAGTAAAAAATCTGAATAACAAGTAGAATATACACGATATCAGTTTCTAAAAGCTACACCTCCCTCTTTCATAATAATCACTCCTCCCACGATCTCATTTTGATAATGCCATAATAGCTGAATAAACAAAATTAACTAGATTAAAATTTGATTATACAGACCCACTAGATTATCGGTACGTTCTTTTGTAAAGGAAATACTATTTTAAAGAAAAATATGAAGACTTATCTGATACAAAACCCCAGTGTCCATACTAAGTAAATACTAGCTGTAAATATAAAGTAAATACTTTTACAAAACAGCAAAGACATCCATTTAATCATTGGCATATAGCTGGCTCTGTAAATCCTGGGTAAGTTAAGATCACAAAATCAATTAAATTATATTATTACTATTCTCCCAACTCCCACAGTTATTTTTGATATTTCATTTTCTGACTGTCAGTCTAAATAAACCACATAGAAATTTAGAAGATATATATAGATGGTACCCACATTTAACTCTTATCACTGAACATTTGCATTTGAATCCAGACCTTTTTTCACTGTAGAAAAGCCTATGGAGATTAAAGAGATGCTGCTGAGAAGATGGAGTCTCCAGATAACTGAATAAGAGGACAAAAGCAGTGTTAGGATTATATTGGCAATAGACCTCAACCAGATGTTCACTGACTTTTTCTGCCTTTTAAAAGCAGTGAAGCTTGCCTAAGTGAGACATTTTCAATAGTACTACTGTACCTTGGGGACTCTGAACAAAATTGCTACTTGCAAATGTTGATATTTTTTTCCTAAGAATGACAAATTTAGTAGTTACTTGTTTTTATTTCTAGCCTTCATGTTTGGTTAGCTTTCTTATAACTACCTTCAATCTACTATATCATTCTACATGTGCAATGAGCTCTCCCTGACCAGGAGGCAAATGATATATCTCCTACCCTAGTTTTCTGCTTTGCTAAAATTCAGACACCATCATTACTCATATCATGCCATTGTCCTGATGGAAAATGCTGAATTATCATCAAGAGAAGGCCTCAAAATTATAAAGAACATTGTGTTTTGATGTGTCCTGCTTCCACCTCTTCAAAGAAGAAACTTTCTTCTCTCAAAACAAGAGCTTTCACCATGTGTATACTTCCATTGTTCCTATTCCTCTTCCTCTTCTGTATCTGCCAGGAGCTTTTTTATTTCCCAATTGATTCTTATTTTTACCATTGAGTTTGTGTGTTGCTCCTTCGTTCCTTCCTCCCAGCCACCAATATCAGGGTCTCCTTTTCCACTGCACCATGCCCTTGGTAATCTTATGCCCCATTTACTGCTTATTCTTTAGCAAGACCATGTTCCCCCATTATTAATATTTCTGTCTCAGAGACAAATATCTGAAGGCATCAAGATATTAAGTGCTTTGGGAAGAATGAACAATTCTTCTAGAGCTAGATAGATTGGAAGGCACTATAATGAAAGCTTAATTACTCTTTTACAGACAATTATAGAACAGATCTTTTAAAGAAGAGCATCATCCTTTTCTTTCTGTGATCAGATTTCCTCCAAAATCAAGGACGTTACCCTCAGTTATCTGCAACCTCTTGGAATTCATCAGATGACTCTTATGAATCTACTGATTAATCTACTCTATCTGCTGCTTAGCACTGGTGAGGCCACATCTGGAGTACTGTGTTCAGTTCTGTGCTCCCCAGTACAAGGTATGCACATCCTAGAAAGAGTTCAGCAAAGGGTCACAAACATGATTAAGGGACAAGAGCATCGTCCACATGAGGAGATGCTGAGAGCAGTGGGACTGTTCAGCCTAGAGACAAGAAGGTTCAGGGAGATCTTATCCACATATACAAATACATGGATGGAGGAAATGAAGAAGTTAGAGCCAGGCACTTCTCAGTAGTGCCCAGGACTAGAGGCAATGGGCACAAACTGGAACGTGTGAAATGCCATTTGAACATAAGAAAAAACTTCTTAGCTGGGAGGATGATCAAGCACTGTCACGGGTTGCCCAGGGAGGTTGTGAAGTCTCCGTCTGTACAGATACTTAGAACATCACTGGACATGGACCTGGACAATCTTATGTAGCTGATCCTGCCTTGAGCAGGGGGTTGGACTAGAAGATCTCCAGTGGAGCCTTCCTACAAAAGTGATTCTGTGATTATGTGAATCAGTCAAGATCCTTGTGTTACAGACTGACCTCCATGAAAATGGACATTGAGTTCAACAGAAAGTTTTACAAACATAGGCAGAAGTTTATCTGAAATTCTCTATTGTGTAATTTTTTATATACAGGAAATTGTAACTGACATAAATGGAAATACAATTTCTGTGGGTAAAGGTCTGCGACAGATAAAAACAATTCTATACCTAAACTTATGGTGAGAACACTTTTCCTATATTGGCGTCATTTTTTATTTTATTTTATTTTATTTTTTGCTAGATATCCTAAACCCTTTATAAAAATTAGCTCTTATCAAGTAGAAGCAATTTATCTCTTTTGTAAGTTTAGGCAAATAATCCATCCAGAATTAACATGCAGCTTCTACCCCCAAGAATATTTTGTAGGAAATTATTTTAAAATAAGATTCAAATCTTTATAATTAAGAAGGGCAAATATATTAATAAGGATAAAGGGATACATTTCTAATCTCCAAGTTATGCAAATTACTTTGTGATTTATGTCATCTACTTCAGAACCAGCAGAACAATGGAGTTTTTTCACATGCATGACAATCCTTCTCATTTATGTGCTTGACGCATTGCAACTGGATATTTATTCTTACGTAGGAAAGTTTAATGGCATTTAGACTAGAAGTGGATATTTTTATTTAAATATTTTAAAACCACAGTGTTTAAAAATATTATGCTTTAACATTTACACGGTTCTCTAATCTCAGCCTATTATTGTTCAAAATATTTGTTAGGTACAGGTGATTAAGGGGAAGTACTTATTTCAGACAAAATTTCATGTTTCCTTTATGTCTTTGCTATTTTTGGTCTACATTCCAAATACTGGACTAACCAGATATCAAATAAGTTTGAACCCTGTTGATAATAGACACATTCAATAAGTTTTAAGCTTAGAAGAGAGCTGTATAAATTCAGACATTTTGTTTCTGTCTCTCTTCCTTCTCACTCAGCTAATGTAACAATGAAGAATGAGATAATAATACCAGGATTGAGCTAATCATTGCTGTTACACGGTGTGTATACAGCACACTGAGACTCTGTATGCTGTGGTGAGGGATTAGAGAGAGGATGCTTAGATAACACAGTGCAGCAGTACAAGGAGATTCTTGAGCTATATCAAAACAAGATGAGAACAAGTTACTTGCTAATACAGCTGGATTGCTTTAAATAAGCAGATTGTTTATAAGTAGATGGGAGAGCTCCACATAGTGCTGCATGGTGTCATGTAGGCATGCCTTTCTGACAGCCAAAATGAGTGGTAGGTGCAAAGTTCTCATTTTTTATTTTTTTTTTTTCCTGTTTCCTTGCCTTTCTGCTCAGAATATGTTCCAGCACCTCTCATACCATGTACCTGATGGTTCTCACCCTGAGAAGCACACCGTGGAAAACATTTCACAGGTTAAGAAAGAGTGAGGGGGAGCTTTGCCAAGGAGCTGCTGGTGGCAGAGCATGGATTTCTGTAGGGCTGTAGCCAGGGGAATGGAGCAGCTAAAGGAACAGGTAAGTTGTGCAAATCAATGATGCAGAAGAAATGCACAGATGCTAGGTATCCTTTTAGTCTTTCAGGGAAATCCTGAGATGTGAAACTGTCACAGTGGTGAGCCATAGGCTTATTTCTTTTTGCGCTATCTGCTCACCTTCAGCCATTACCTTCTTAGCACCATGCTAACCCCCATCCTTCTCTTTTGCCTTTTGGGTGCATTCACTGTGCTGATTCTACAGTGTCCCAGGTAGCATGTTCTCCTCAGATGCACTATTTTATTTATTTATTTTTTAAAAAAAGGAGCACTTTTCCTTTGTTGGTACTTCCTATACTTACCAAACCCACTAATTCAATAATCTTACCTCCATTTCCCTATTTAATATCCAAAATTCCTTTGACTATAATAACTCTCCAATTTACATACCCCAAGCCACATCTATGTGCTGGAGCAGCTAACTAATTTACACAATTGTAGGGAAACATAATGTCTTTTCAAATGTAACTGATCTTATGTAAAGACAGAGAGAAATATTGGAAAGCCTGATCCCAGGAGGACTCTCAAATCTGGAAAGTACATTCTGTCAGCAATATCACTTTCCTGTAGTCAGACTCAGAAAACTTCATTACAGTCATGCCTAACAGGCAATGTTTTTTCACACTGAAGTAGAACACAGTTCTGCTCCTTAAGGTATACAGAGCAAGGGATGTTGGAAAGGCAAAAACGAGTTCCACATAAAGGGATCTGTTCTTTGCAACAGAGCTTTGGAGAAAATAAATATATATTGAGAACACAGTCCTTAAAACACAGTAAGAAACTTCTTATTTGCCATTTATTGCCCTTTGGTTTATATTTCCAATAGTAAATGAAGGAATTTTCAAATATTTCCACTGGAAAAAAAAAAAAAAATGAAGGCAGGTTTGAAGCAAAGACACTCTTAACTGTACTTTTGTCAATGCTGCTGAAATCAGTGACAGCATCTCAAGTTTAAGGATAGACTAGTAAACTCACTAAGTCATCAAGGCAATTAGTTCTACCTACTGGACATTAAAACTGTTTAGTTCAGCTGATGACAAGGCATCCACTCCTTTGTGAAACAGAGTTCATGCAGCATGTTATAGGAAACATATCTGAGTATCTTAAAGGATATGTTTTCCTTTGTTATGTATTCATTCATCTGAAAGTCCTTCATGATGAAATCTGTGACTGTTCTGCATATAGATATAAAGGAGATGACAAGGCCCCAGTTCAATAAAAAAAATCACTTAAATAATTCTGATTATGTGAATAGGCCCACTGGAATATAAGGGCATTTTTCATGTGCATAAACTTAATTTTGTGTGTAATGGTACCTTAAATATTTTGGTCTACAAATAATGTAACTATGTATATATATCAAATGACAAGACACATTTTACATACAGATCTGGAAGCTCAAGTTTCCAATAGCTTTATTTATTTATTTATTTATTTATTTATTTCCCATAGGTTTTTCAGAAAACCAGTAAATTTCCAGTAAAATCATGCAACTATAGTTTAGGCATAACCACACACTTAGACTACCATATCAATCAGACCTTAGCTAACAAAGGCTCTGGGGAGACATCACTGCAGCCTTCCAGGAAGTACCTAAAGGGGGCCTACAAGAAAGCCAGAGATGGACTCTTTGTCAGGGTCAGTAGTGATAGGACAAGGTTAGTGGTTTTAAACTAAAAGGAGGTAGACATAGATTAGATATAAGGAAGAAATTCTTTACTCAAAGGGTGGTGAGGCACTAGAACAGGTTGCCCGCAGAAGCTGTGGATGCCCCACGCCTGGAAGTGTTTAAGGCCAGGTTGGCTGGGGCTATGAGCAACCTGATCTAGTGAGAGGTGTCCCTGCCCATGGCAGAAGAATGGGAATAAGATGATCTGTAAGGTCCCTTCCAACCCAAACCATTCAGTGATTCTATGATAACTATCTGAGAGTACTATAGAAAGATACTGGGATTTCCACATGGCTGCTTCTCATCAACTTTTTGTAGATATATTTGAGTTCATATAGTTAACAAATTTCAAAATGTCAGCAGAGTTGCTGAATAACCTGCTGCTTTTAAAATCAGCTTTTCTGAGAAAAAAATAAAAAATAAAAAATTCTCAGTTGTTGAAAAAGAGTTTACAGGAGACACAGCACCACTTGCAGAACCTCAAAGTTGCCTATAATAACCTCTGCAAATTTATATAACACTTAAATTCACAAGTCAGTAAATGAAGGAAAAAAAACACCTATTTTTTACATCAATAATAGAGAAAGGCAAAAGTCATTGTACTTGAGAAATATTCCTTTTTTTTTTTTTTGTACAAAGATAATTTGAGATAGGTGATTTCAGAAAAAAAAATACTAATTTTGAAAATATGCAATTTAAAGTTTTATGATTTTAATCTGCTTTTCTTTCAGAATATCTCTACTTTGAAATAACTTTACCTAGTTGATCAAGACTTAAAGATAAAAAGAAATACTAAATTTTAAAAAAGCTGTGAATTATCAATCTATCTGCAAAACAATATATCAATCTGCAGTCACATTGGGTCCATGCAGTATATCGTATATATTAGTGACTACAGCAGAAATTGCCTTTATGCAGAAATGCCTTTTACCTTAGGGAAAAGTATCCATCTCCACCAGAACATTAAAACCTTCAGAAAGTTGTTGAGGCGTATTTCCCTTCCGCACTAAGCATAGAGAGTACACATGCCAGAACTAAGACTCACATCAGTACAGGATTCACCATATACAGTAAGGCCGAGAAACACATATGGGAAGAGTATAGCAGCCTTCATGTACCTATATTTTTTGCAATGGCATAGGTAAGAAGACTCAAGTTGGTTTTGTGTCCATTCTTTTTTCTTAATAAAGTGTCAATAAAAAGAAAAGAAAAAAAAAGCGCTACTAATTGAGTAGTGCATTAGTCTTATGTTAAAAGGAGATTGAGCTCCCATTTTGTTTCACGGAGGCTGATAAGAGACCATCGACAAATAACTGCTTTTGCCTAATTTTGACTGCATAAGGCAAAGTAGCAATGATGAAGATATTTACACCCCTCAAGACATCAGCTTTTGTGGAGATACTTTACTCAGCTTCTTGAAATCCCCATTGATCTCATGCCATCAGCTCATACAGCTCAAAAAGTCAATAGGCCATTACTACCCAGAACAAACAACAATTGCACCTAAATACAAATAATCTTCTGTTTTAAAATGCTTTAGAAATAATTGCTAAGTTGATCATTAAAAAGGAAATGAGATGGTCAGAATTGTAATAGCATCAATAATTAGTATCAATATCTGATGTTAATTCTTATTAATAAAATAATAGTACTGCTACTAAGTGGCTAATAATTTTGTCAATAGTCAAGCAAGACATTAACCAAGGGGCACATCCCAGCATAGTTTTACTTGAAATATTTTCTTCCTCAAGTCTGTGTATATCGTATTCCTGATTGCTTCACAAAACACATTGAACTCACTAGCTATTGCACTCACTATGTACAATTTACTGGCTGCATTACAGTTAAAAGTAACAAGGAGGTATCGCGTTATTGACAACAGTGCCCTGAGGCACCACCATCTTGGCTGCTGGGCCCAGCCCTGCTGCACGGTGGGCCTGTCAGAGCCGGCTGGAACCCACTTTTCTTTAGCACTAAAACTTTAGGGAGGAATGAATGTAATCTCGCTTTTCAAAGCTTTGTGGTGAACTGAGACAGAAACACAACTTTTATTCACACAAATCAAAGTGTAGCAGCTGCTCCTGGCTGGTCCCAGAGCTCCATGTGTAGCAAGCATGGATTTGGAAGCATATGCTGACCACATGGGTTTTATCCTTTGGAGAACAGTGACAGCTGTAGTGCTTTTTAACTGGCAAGGAAGTCCTCACCTTCACTGAGAGCTACTATATAGACATATACTTCTTCCAGTGTGTATGTTCCCTTTAGTTTGATGCATTGCCAGAGCTGGTGCTAACCTGTCTGCTACACTTGTTGCAGGAAAAAATCAAGGCTTAGAAAGTTCTTCCAAATGTTAAGAAATTCTGGTGGAGATGGACCACAGTAACCCCAAGGTACTGCTCCCTCTGATGGATGCCACCTTGCCAAAACACCCAGCTTCTTGTGTTCTCCCACTGAATCTGAAACTTTTATCCCTGGGACTATAGGAAACAGGTTTTCATTTTGTTTGGCTTGGGTCCATCTTCAGGTTCTTGTTCCTCTGTTCTCCATATTCAGAATTTCCTTCTCTCTGTTCTTCCCCCCACCCCTCATCTGATGTTTACCAATCATTCTATTAGTGAACTGATGTAATTAATTTTACAGAAATAAAATCTGAAGAAAACAGTGCAGAATTATGAGATTTGCTACAACTGACTATGCTTATTACCTATGGAAATACAAATGCCCAAAGAAGATAAAATGCTCATCATTATAATGAAAAATGTGAGAGAAAATCAAATTAAAATTCTGGTACTTATTAACTAAAGAATGCTAGTGGGGGAAGTAAAATTTACATGAAACAATTAGAGATACCAAGTATGCTCAAAACTCTCAAAATACATTTTAAGAGTGAAAAGTTCATGCTTCCCCACACAATATTATCATGACAAATTGATTCCAATATTAAAATCCTATCAGTACAATGCATATGTCATTTTTGTTGCTGTAATATAGTTTTTTACAATGATCAATTCCCAATTATTAGCCTGAAAAGCATCTTAATAGACAGAAATAGAGATGAATACCTCATTATTATACAGCCAACATCAAGTACTTTCATCATTTCTTCCTTTTTCTTTCAAAGGAGGAAATTAAACCTCTGCTTATAAGATTTAGTGGTCCTTCAAAAAACAAAGCCATTAGAATGAGTGGCACATGATCAGAAAAAGTATATTCTGAGTGTCTGAGAAGTTAATAAGCTGTTGGACTTTGAGATATTAAGACAATAAATTCAAGATACAAATTCATGTACAAGAAAAGTTGTAAAATGTTCTATAGGATTCCATTTATTCACTTTGTGACAGTGAGTCCCTGTATATTATACTTCAAATCAAAATCCATAATGAAGACAGGTAGAAATAAGGGGGGGGGGGGGAAGAGAAGGGGGGTGGTGGAGAAGGACACTGTTTTAGAGGACAGAGAGAGCTTTTATCTGGTCCCTTGTAAGAGGAATTCTATAAGAGGGACCAAGTTAAGTGAGAAGAAAGAAAAAAAATGAAATTAACAAGTCAATAACCTTGATCATTTTGTTTGTATGTCTCCTCTAAGCCTATCAACTTGAATTTAGCTGTTAGGGTGAAGATTAATCTTTGAAGTATATGTGAAATCCACCAATTACAATTATTTTTATCACTTATACTTGCATGTAAATAGCATATATATGGAGCAGAAGTAGTCAATCATGTTCCTTACATTTTAACAGTCAGCTACCTGACATTGTGTTCTGCTAATGTATTATGTGATATCATATTGGGAAAGGATTTACAGAAAAATATTAAAACAAAGAGACAAAAAATCCTCAAGAAAATGTCATCAAAAGCTTTTTAAAAAAAAAAAAAAAAGAAGAGGGGGAGAAATAGACTTATGGATGTGGGCAGTTTGTTGCATTAAAATTTAATCACTAATGAAACAATATTTATCAACCAAATCAGTGGGGTTCTAAAATACAAGATGTTCAACAATTTTCAAAAATGTGTAGACTTTACAGTAAAGGAAATAATCCTATAAAGAATGATAATGAGCTGAATTTGCAAATGTTACTCAGAAGATATTCCTAGATGGGATGAGAGCATGACAAAAAACACAGAGGTGCTTGTTTGAAAAATTTTAAATAATGAATATAGGTATCATTAGGTATTACAATGAAACTCTAAGGGAGGATAACCAAGGTGATAGTAAAGGAGACTCAATGTCAAAAACATTTTCTGCAATAAATGAGCAATCCAAATCCAAACAGTTTCTCTTCTTTGCAGCCACAGCCTTAACGACAGGAATATTTCCACCAACACAGTATTGGAAATGAGGCTCTACGATCTGTATTGACCATAGGAAGTTACCACTGCATTAAAACAGAGGCTAGGAGGAAGATTAATGAGTTGGTGAAAACCACATCTCAGCAACAAAGATCAGAGTACTCAATTGCAGCATACCGCCTCAGAAAATGGCTTCAAATTTTCTTCTTAATCTATGGGAATACAATTACAGACTATGAACAGTCCTTACTCTCTAATAAATAAAGCATCAAATAGAACAAAATGAAAAATAAATGGGCCAATTGCTGTGTGAGGTCAAAAAACCTGCTTTACCCTTTGACTTTAACAGTATTGCACTGGGTGCAAATTAGTATTAGTATTTGAATAATTCTGTACAAGACGGTCAATTTGTATGATGAAAATAGAACTTGCCTACTCAATACTCTATTTACAATTGCAAATGAAGGACTAGATTGATAAATCATCCAATTTCTGCCAACTTGAACACAAATAAGTTACCTATAGGCTGGAATTAATTTGTTGCAATGACATAGCAAGGTCAGGCGTTCTGAGGAAGCACTGTGCTAACCCCTCCTCAAAGGGATGATGGCAGAGTCATCTATTTGTCCCCTTCAGGTTTAGAACTGATGTCTTTAGCAACTTTTTTTGACATGAAAAGGTGATGGCAGGCCAGAGGAGGAGCTTCTGAACCAGCAATTTTGCAGTGACCTGCATACTGAAAGGAGAACAGTAGTTGCATTCCCAGTATTACTGCTGGTTCAGAGACTGTGAAAATGGAATTCAGTGAACAAATTAGCATCCCCACATAATCTCACATGCCAGGCTGCTATGGGGAATAGGTGAATATAAAATTCCTATCTGCATTCTTCATATGTTATTTTAACATACACCTTTCACCTCGGAAGTGTGGCCCAATGAATCACTTGTCTTATCTAGAGTCTTCTGCCTTAAAGTTTTGAGGAGGAAGTGTGAAAAACTACAAAATCTTTCTGCATGAAGAGGAAAAGCAAAACAAAATATAAAGTTAAAGAAGAAAGAAGTTTTTCCTTAGCTACTGCCAAGTATCAAATTAGTTTCTGTTCATTTGAAGACTTACTTTGTATTAGCGTTTCTTCTGACATTACAGGAAACAGAACTTGCCTGAGGCTTCATCCTTTAAAGACTATTTCTGAGATGTTTTGCCTGTAATTGTTAGTTGTCGTGAGGTTGGCTGGCTCTTGGATCGCAGTTTGTGAGGACAGAAGTCTGAACAAACATATTATTTTTAAAACCATGATGATATATGATAGCAAAATGTCATTCATGTTCCATTTCTGTGTAGCGATCCTTTCTCTGCATACATGAGATATATACATAACAGTACATTGAAAGGGGAAATAAATTCTATTTGAAAGAAAAACAAAACCAAACAAAACAGCTCAACAGTTTAAAATGCAAAATGCTTAGTTACCTAAAAAAAGAAATCCATATCAATTCCTATGATTATCCTTGCCTCCAGATTGTGATGGAAAAATTAAGCAATTAAAATAAAAATGGGAAGCTTTTTTTGAGCCTGCTTGGAGCATTGAGATTGAAGGACACTACAGTAGTGAGACTTAACTTAATCTGTCCTGATTCTGTTTCTTACTTAACATACAGTCCTGTACAGACAGCTCAACTGAATTTATAACCAGGTAGTAAAATTATTGATCCTAAGTACAGCTTCTAAATACCACTAACAAGCAGCCAGTAGTAACCATGGACAGCCATTTTAGAAAACTATATTTTATACTGTGAAAAAGATAATAAAATATGAGATCTACTGTGCCTAATTTAGGTACTTGTCATGACCTTAATGTCAGAAGGAAGCAATTCTAAAGTGAGTCCTCAAGTTCCTTCTATATTCAATGGCAAGAAGCATGTGCTTCAAAACACCTCTGAAAGGAAATTTCATGCACCTAATTTTGGTGTCTAAATCTAAGTGCTTAGGAGTATTTCCTTACTGTGTGTCAAATATCAGGGTTAAAACTTTGTAAACCTTTGTATAGTGTGAAGGAAGCAAGAAGAGGTCTGTTTTTCTGTTTTCTTTCATTCATTTTCTTTCTGCAGGAGCACACCTCAAAGCAAACCGGCTTGATGTGGCAACTTACCACATCATTCTAGGAGTAGTTTCTCCAGACACATTTTTTTTCAGTTGGTGCCTATGAAACTGTATGAAAGAATATTAATATAAACACAACTGGATAGTTGTAGTTGTAAATACACTTTTGAATGAAATCTTTACCTTCTTGCCACTGGAACAACTAACTAACCAATTGCACAGATACCAGATATGTCATGTCACCCTCTAGGTTTCAAACCACATTGAACTTACAGCTGTGCTGTTATCTGCTTCTTTAGGCAATTAGGGAATAATACCCATTAGTTACTGAGTGGTGTCATAGATAGCACTCCTAGAAAATGGCTGTAACATTGTGTTCTCTTATCGGACATAACTGGTGAAATATTTAGCTATGGCTGTAGCTACCCTGTACAATTAAGACCAGTAGCTGAAAGTAATTCCTTTATGACAGCTGTTAGGTTAGTGAAGGTTATTAAATATATGATTTGTTTCTATAAAAAGCAGAACCCTATGAGTGGAAAAAATAGGTCTAAGTGTTGTATTATTTAATCTTAAGTAAGGTATCTGAGAAAGCACATTTCACAGTGCTAGGACTTGTACAATATCATGTAACTTTTCAAAAAATTACAAGTTACGAATTTATACTGCAAGGTTAAACACTTTTTTTGTAGCTTTTCAGTCTGACAGTACAAAGTGCTAGTTATACATGACATAATGAAGTCATACAAGACAGAAATGAATTATTCATGAAACTGGTCATACCGATTCTGAAAAATTTTGCATGTATTATTTTCCATATATTATTCTACAGAAAAGAAAAATTGGGATCAAATTGTATAGATGAGCTTCATAGACAAATAACCAAAATCACTTAAACTTTTCAGTCACTGTTTCTCAGATAGCTGTGGTTCAATTTCACCCTGCCAAATTCAGGTCTGATATTCAGGTCTGTTTGGGCTGGACACCACAATGTAGTCTCTAAGTGTGTTTGAGATGGATATAATAGCAAAATAAGCTCTTATCATACTACAAAATCTTGAAAAAATTAAATGCAACATTTTTCTCAGAGACACTATAACATAGAATATAGAGCATCTGCTGAATCTAACCTTCACCCTTGAATCTTACTATGACACTTGCTTCCTCCTTAACATCCCTTCATAAGGGATCTCTAAAGTAGTATAGAAGAAAAAGAATATGAAATAAATTATTCCCAAGTTACTTTGCTTGGTGAAACTTGCAGGTTTTAAGGTAAGAAAACAATAAATTTATCTTTTTCATAGAATAACGTCATTACTTATTGGATCCACTTATTTCATTACTGTATTTGTTTAATAGAGTTGACTCTTCAGTGATTTCTGTGCATGTATTCTTGCTCTGTTACAGAAGAACATTCAATTTTAGAGACAAAAAAAAAAGAACTGTTTCATGAATTCATTTATAACAATGGAGGTAAGAATGAGTAAAGCAGAATGTTAGAGTAGAAAATTTTCCTTGCAATGAGCAAAGCACTACAAATACACCTAGTGAACTTGAAAGTATGTTTTTTGTTCTCTGTGATGAAGAAAAATGTATAAGGCAATTCAGTCCTTTAGAGGTCTGAATTTTGTCTGCTTTGATATGAATACTGAGACAACTGGTTGGAGAGCTGTTCCTGATAAGAAATAAAGTGAAGTAGGAGAATGCATTTGAACAGTATATGGATAGTCACACTTGTAACGATTAAACACCATTTCATGCAGAGTAATTTCAAAAGCAAAATCGTTACAAAGGGAACAAAATGTACTTTTACAAGAGCTTTATCTGACACAACACTATTCTAATGTTAGTAACATATACTGGTTTCATAGTCTGTGTTTTGATTGTTTATACATCTTATTATCTGTGCCACAACCCTAATAATTACAAAACTAAGTATCACATATTTCTGCATATAATTTCTTTCCATTTTGCATTCTTACCCATTTTCCTTCCTATCTACATTCTCAATTTTGAACCTTTTTGCTCTCACTATATTTACTACGTTAACTTCTGAAGAGAAGGATCATGGTTAAGTAGAAAGTAGGAGTGGAAAGATGATACCTTAATAGAGATGAAACCTTAATAGAGTGTAAGGGCGTTAGAGAAGAAACTGCAGATTTCTGAGGAGCCACAAAAACTGAGACATCATCTTGAAAACAGTTTCAACACAGGGTTCTTTCTAGTATTCTGAATCATGTGGCTATTTCATCTCAAACCTTCATATGCTAGTGATTTTCAAAGTGGAAAAACTCCATGCAACAGGACAGGCAGTGCTATGAAACATTTTTGCTGAAAGGGTCTGGAAAGGAAGCAGTCTTGATGGACCATAACTTCAATATGCATCAGCAATGTACCCTGTTGTGACAAAGGTTAAATGCATACTGGCCTGCATTAGCAAAAGCTTAGCCAGCAGGTCAAGGAAGTCGATTATTTGTCTTTGTTCAGCACTAGTGAAGTTGCATTTGAAATACAGTGATCAGGTCAGCACTCTCCAATATAAGAGAGATGTTGTCAAACTGGTGAGAATACAGCAGAGGGTCACTAAGATGGTTAGAGGGCATGAGCACTGGCCATATGCATAGAGACCAAGAGGAGCTGGACTTGTTCATTCTGGAGAAGGCTACTGGGGGATCTGCTTTATTTTTTTCACTTTATTCCTTTTCTTTCTTTGTTTAAAATAGGAATATAGAGATGGAAGAGCCTGTTTTTGAGAACTGCACAACTGAAAAAAGGCAAGAGACACGTCACTAGTTTCAACAAATAAGTTCCAGTTGGACATAAGGAAAAAATTCTTTCCAAAGAGGATGTTAAGTAGTGGAACAGGCTGCAGATATTATGGTATCTTCACTTTGGAAATATTCAAAACCCAACCAGGCAAGGCCTGGAGCAACTTCAACTACCTTCAAAGCAAACCCAACTCTGATGAGGCAGAGGGACTAGGTAACTTTCATAGGTCTCTTCCAGCCTGAATTATTTTATGAACTATGAGGAGATCATTTACCTACTTATCCACAGAGCAATTACAACGCCATAATTCTGCAGTCATTTTTATACAGCATAAAACAGCTGAATAAAGAGATCCAGTCCTATTCTCTTGCTTGGCTATTCATTCCCATATATTAACTCCTCACTTGTGCCAACACAAAAGCTCATGCTTCCAGGTGCTAAACTAGATGGAGAAAACAGTCCAAGTTAAAAATGGAATATTTATCTTGCCTGCCCCTCTGTCATAAGCTTCCTTTGTCCAGCACAATTGTTTGTGTGACCACAGCAGTAGGAAAAGTAATCTGGGGAAGGCTGAACTGCCTCTTTTGGCAGCTGCAGGAGTTTAAAGTGATGGTTAAACCACAGCATAAATTTCTCTAGCTTATCCACAGCCAATGCCCTTCAGCTCTCTTGCAATAAACTGTTTCTATGGCTATAATCTCTCCTTGTGGTTTCTGCTCAAAGACAGCTAACCTCAGCTGGTGAGCTGTGGCCTCTGTGGCATGTTACATCTGCTGTGTGATATTGACTGTGACACAAGCCAAATTATCAAAAATGTCAAATGATTTTTCATCTTTTTTTTTTTTTATTGATTATTATTATTATTTTAATTTGAATTCCCTATTTACAAGCATTGAGGGCTTCAACTGCCCCAAGAGGGTATCTCGCTTTATTCTGTAGAACATTATGACAAAACTAAAGTCCACTGAAAGTGATTTGATCTGGACCTCTCTTTTATTTATTTATTTATTTATTTATTTATTTATTTTCAGTGGAGGAAACTAAAAGGACTTGTCACTGAAAATACTGTTCTTAGTTGTCCACACACATCATAGAATCATAGAATGGTTAGCATTGGAAGCGACCTTGAAGGTCATTCAGTTCCAACCCCAACATGCAGGGCTCGCATACCATAGACAGCCCAGTCCCCTTCTCCACTTGGGCTGGCACAGACAGCAGCTCCCTCATTTCCCCTTTTACATGCAATCCCCCTTGCACTGAAAAAGGGGGATTGACTGGATATCCTTGATTGGATAACCTTGACTAGATGATCTTAGTGAAGAAGATGCTCTCACCTTGCACATACCCTTACACATAATTAATCCATTTGGGCCTAAGCATCTTTCCACATAACCATAATTCATAAAAACAAAGCCAATATCATTACTTTGCTAAACAGCATAGGTACAAAAAAAAAAAACAAAAAACAAAAAACAACAACAACAACAACAAAAAAAAAAAAAACAAAAAAAAAACAAAAAAGAAATCAGATTAGGTTCCTATGTTTATTTTATTCAACAGAAATTCAAAATTATTGCATTTCCAAACATATTACATAAATTGCCACCCACAAAATGATAGAGGTCATCACTGTTCACGTCAAGCAAGTTTGTTTTGCTTCATGTGTATGTTCATGGATAAAACACCCAAAGAAAAATGTTAAATACACAAAATGTTGAATACACAAAGACAGGTCACAAGAATTTTATCAGCTTGACTATATTTTCAGTGATCTTTAACTGTATTTGCCAAGCATAAGTGGCCAGAATTTGGGGGTTTTCACTGTGTGAAGGATAAAAATACATTACTGGAATGTCATTTAGGACTGGAGTTCAGTTTCTGCTCAGTCACAGATTCACAGTGTGGCTGGTGACAAGTCACTTCAGCTACTTCAGTCCTCAGTTCCTTTTTCTCTCAGATGGCGGTGAGCTTCCCTGCTTCCCAGAGCTGTTCTGAAGATCAGTACATTTGAGTTTTGAGGTGGTCAGACATTAAAGGCTTAAGGCCTATAAAATGAAATACCTCAATGAAGATACTGAGTAAAAGCTCCCTTCAAAGGAAAAGGGAATAGGGAAGATTTGAAAAAGCACTACACCTAAGAGGTTCAAAGCACAAAAGAGGGAATTCCTTTTACCTAATTTCAGTCAGGTGCCTACATTAACTGACTAGTCACAGAGTTAAAAGACTCAACTTACATAATATTCATAAAGCAATCTAAGTTATGTGGCATTGCTTTGTAGATGTAATTCTGTGGCTTCATCTACAGCAAGCAGCCTTCCTTGTTCCAGACATACACTGACTCTGTCATAGGTAAGCACACATACCAGCCCCTCACCTGTCCAGTGGACTTCTCTTCTTAGTCTAGGTTATCTTGGTCTGTGCATACACCTATGCCTAAGCTAGGAACACTGACAAATGCATGCAGGCTAAAATCCTCTGAAGAATGTGAGATTCTCACACTATCACACCCAGTTCTTAACCCTTCTCTAGTTCCCTTTTTGTATGGTTGCTGTCAGCTGGTTGTTCAGTCTGGCCTCTGTTTTGCTGTTTGTGAGTTGGCTAGGGTTTCTCTGCCTCTTAAAAGGTTGAAGGATTGCCTCTGGAGTCCAAAAGATGATTAACCTCCTAACTGGTGGTCTGAATCTCCAAGTAGATAAACTCTGAGAAAACTAGCTGCAGTGCTTGGTACCCCAGGAATCACAATCAGTTCTTTAAAGACTTTTTTTTTTTTTTTTTTTTTTCAGATTTTGGATGCCTTGACATTCATAAAACACTCAGGCACACTCTTATATTGTTTTAGGGTAATTTCAATTAAATTTAGCCCTTTATTAAGAAAAAAATAGAAACATTTTTTATTTGAGGAATATAATACACAGAAAATCCACATTCCCTTATCATGCAAGATAAAATATTCTTTCTTTTTTAACACTGTTAAGGTTGCACTTGTCCTCCCAATAGGCACCTCTATTAAAATTACTTTTCTTACATACCATCCAACACTTATGTAAGTGTCAGATACTTTTAAAATCTGTCACTTAGCTAAAACTGACGGCCTTAGAGCAGAACATAGCAACTCAGAGAAACACTTTAAATTCTCGACCACTTGATAATGCACTACTGTAAAGACAGATTTGTAACAACTTTTTAAACTGCATTGCCAGTCTTTGGTTCCTCTTTTATTGCTTTCAGCTAATTTTCTGTTGAACACTGAAAGCAAGCATGTGTAATGAAAAGAAACACAAGAGGACTCATAAAACATATGGACTAGGCTTTTCAAAATTAGGCATAATCTAGTGTGTATTTCTAAGTTATGCATATAGAAACTAACAGTAGATAACTGACCACGTTCAACACAAATACCTGACTTGTACTGCACAGCAGGTATTGGATGTGTGAGTTAACTCATTCTACTGGTTGTTTCAAGTTGTGAGTATCTAACTTTGAAATTCTAGTCCATATATCCATTTACTAGAATAAATCTATGTGTTCTGCAAATTTAAGAGCAAGGAGTTACAAAAAGCAGTTATCATACTGGAGTATGAGATGTTCTCTGCAGGAAAAAGAAAAAAAAAAGCTCACAGACAGCTTGTTTATGACTCGAAGAGTGTAAACACGCATCTATTTTATTTAACTCAGTAATCTTCTGACACAACTTGTGATGTGTTTGATGAGCAGGTTTCTTGTTCATCTTCCATCATAGAAGTAGCTCTGCTTTCCTCAGGGGTATTGACAGCTGGCAGCAATCAAAACCATCTAACTGCCAGTATCTCATTTAAAGAGAATGACATTCAGCTACAAAACTCCAAAATGCCTTTAACTCACTGTACTGTACTATGCATCTCAATGAAAAATATGTTCTCACTTAGAAAAAGAGATATTTAGACTTTCATTTCCTGGGAAGGTTTTTGTTCGTTAGCCAGTACTTCAGAGGTACACAGCCCATGACAAGTTCACTCTTGACCAGACAATGTTCTAACTTCAGCCACAAGGTAGACTTGTCTATCATAATCCATTCTGAGTATGTTGTCTTTGAGTTAAATAATATGAAGCTGGCTTCTTTAGAAATAGTGTAATTGGTTTATCTGTGACCTTTGAAATAGAACAAGCATATCTCAGGAAACCACACTTTAAAATCAAATCACTCTGCCTATCTAGCTTTTCAATCTGCACGTGGCAAGTTAAAAGTAAGTTATCCCATAATGTGCTGCAATAGAGATTCCCATGTAATTTTGCCTTTTTTTTTTTTTCTTTCCTCTAGGATTCTCAAATAAGAAAAATAAAACCAACCAAAACCTTTTTCAAAGTCACAAATAGAACAAATAACTTTTTCTGAAAATTGCTTTGTCAGCATCTTGATTTGACAAGAAACATTGGAAACATCTTGTCTATTTGGAAAATGTTGGGTATTTAGTCTTCTAACCTGGAGTACTCTAAGTAGTTTGACACTACACAGTGTCTGCCCAATGCAGTTCCCAGACTGCTCCTGTATCAGGTTTTGATATATGTGTAGTACAACTCTCTGGAAAAGCCAAAAGACCAACCTGAATGCCCTCTTTACTCTAGAGAATTCTATATACTGCTGTATGGCAGGACTAACCAGGAGTGGTGATAGCAATGGCAACATCTTTTTCTGTGCTGTATGCTCTTTGTCAACACTTGCAATTCCTGCAGAGTAGTGAAGTCCATTTTCAGTTATTATTATTAATTATTATTATTATTAAACTTAATATGCCGGTAATGGCTCTAGTTATCATAGCATGAAGAGATCTGTGTCTGAATTTGAACTCATGTATCTGTCTGTCATAGGCCTATGTTCTTCTTTATCCTTATAGTCTGTAATGTCAGAGCACTGTTGACTCTACTTAAGCATATTTTGGCACTCCTGAATTCAGTTTCCAGGCAAATGCTAGCTAAGTTATGCTTTTATATGTTAATTTTGTCTCTTCCAGTAAACTCGGTTGTGTATTCCATTTTAAATTTGGACTTTTATCAGATTTCTTTCCTGGCATTACACATTTGGCTCCTCCATCTCTCACATACTCATCTATTTTTAGATTTTTTAAATGCATCTTTCAGGCATTTCACATTTATGTGTAGTGCCCCATTCTGTCTGTCTTCATAGTGTATTATCATGACAAGGTTACTTAATTAAAAGCTATGAAACATAACAAGTGACACAGAACCAGCTGCAATCAGAAATAAGGGACCTTTTGATTGTCTTCTTCCCCATTCAGTGTTTACATGGCAAATGTAAGTGTTCCTTAAATGTTTTTTTTTTCTTTTCATATTCCAGGTAGAAGTGCTACTGATCTTTTAGCTGTCCTATTTTCTCACTCAGATTTTTTCCTCCACCATTTAATCATTGTGCTTGTGTTCAGCAACCCCAGCAGGCCAAAGCACAGGTCTTTATTCAGAAACACATGCTTTTGCGTAATAAAATATGAGTTATTGTAGTTTCTTTTTTTTTTTTTTTTTTTTTGGCTTCCTAGTTTAAAACCAGTCATTTATAATGATAGTACCTAATTCCTCACTTTTTTATTTGCTTTTAACATGACATATTTGCTACAGTTTGCAGCTGTTAAATTTTTTGAAGCAAACAAACAAACCCCCTGAATTTACAGGTCAGTTAAAAAAGCTGAATAGCTGAATACATTCTCTATTTCATATTCAGCGTATAACCTGCTGGTCAGACTCACCCAACTGATGAAGTGCAAACTACATGTCTTTATTTATTTATTTTTTTCTATGTTAATGCATACTGAAAGAGATACACAACAGCATAAAATACCTGAGTTGTCTGCTATCAAAAAGCACAAAAGACCAATTCTGGGGTCTGTAATCAAGGGCTACAAAAGTCATATTGACTCAGCTTGTTTCCATGGAATATTCTATGAAATAATTTATCCAGCAAAATATTGGAGTAGGGGAGGGCTGGTACTGCTATCTACTCATTCCCAGAATAAATAACTCCATTGATTCAGAAAACCAACTACATTTCTCTCAGCTATAAAAATTAATCAAAATCTTATCTGTATGGTTTTACAATACTCATTTTAAAATTGTCGTTCCTCTGCCATTTTTCCTATATCTGTATGGTCTTCCAAATCTATTTTGCAACAAGAAGTTTTTTTTTTTTTTTTTTTTTTCTTTCCATATAGGATTAGAAGCCATGCATAGAGCAGTTAAATAATAGTTACTGTTTTTTTTCTAGTTCCATTTCTGATCTCTGAGTGCATTTTTATGCCAAGGTGTTGTAGAGGGTCTGTACCTTTCTACTGTTATCCTAAGATGACTATTGCATCAGGTAAATCAAGAGTAGAGAGATTAAAAAATGTCATTAGCGCAGCTGTTTATTGTTTTTTCCTTGAGGTGACATCAGACATCAAACCCTTGCAGGTTAAAGCTGAGCCAAGGTATACTGCAGCAGATTGCCCATCTGGTGTGACTTCAGAATATTAAAATCTCCTGCAGGCTATCAGCACAAGGACCAGTCAAATCCTTTGTAGTGATCCAGACATCTTATTTCATACTGCACAGAGTGGTGTGATCTCCGATTAAGATGTTCAAAATCATTGTTATTAGCTTGTGATGAATGCTGATTGTATTATCCAACCACAACAATTCTGCATTTCATCTGTATCTGTCCAGCTAATATGTACTGAGTGAAACAAGGTTTTGCCCCAGAACCGAAATATTACAGGAAATCAGGGGCTGTCATTTACAAAGGGTAAAATCAAACAACTTACTAGACTCTGTTGAACACTGTCACCATAGATTAATGTGATACAATTCCTAAGTGATTGCAAAATTGTGATTTACATAACAAAGACTGATCTGAATGAATATAGCTTGCATAACCTCCCAGTGTAAAAGAAACAGTTGTACAAAGACAAATTTCAGTTCCAGATTTTCAGGCCAAGTTTTCCTGTTTCCAGCTAAAACATAAATGGGTAATTATACCCTTCCCCAGCTCCTCTCACAAGCCAGGCACATGTATAGTTTGAAGTTAAAAATAACACAAAAGTCTGAAAGCTTTATTGAACAATGTCAACTATAAAATATGGATTATTTAGTACATATGGTGAACACTGGCAAATTACAACATGCACTTAGTGACTGGAACATTAAGTTTAGCAAGCAGCTATGTTTTATTCTGATGTATCTGTTCCGGTGAATTTTCCCAAGTAAATGCAGCAGAAACTCAAAGGGAACATCTAGAAATCAAATAGAGTTTAGGTTTTCTAGCTTTTGCATATAATGCAAATATCAATCTTTGCATTAATCATGGTGTTTATTATTGTAAAATGCCAGGGTCCTTGAGCTGAAAGCATTTTGAACAAAAACAAGGCAATTTCCCCTGAAACCTTGATGTCTCTTTGTAGAAGGAGATAGTGAACAGATCAGAAGCAAGATCTATCAGTGAGAGAGGCTTGCAATTAAAATCTACATTTTTGTTGGCATACTGGTAAAGGAGAATTTTAAAGAAAGATTTTAAAAGGAATAATGAAATTTCTTGCTGGTGCCTACAGATGACTTCCTCATATAGTTAATGGTATCTGGGGAGAATGCACAAAGGTACGCATTTAGAAACCTAACAAATCCATGATGGGACTGATGTCATGCACTGAGTAGAGAGAGAGTTCATTTTTTTTCATATTTCAAAAGGACACAAGGTTGAAGTTTTAATAGTGATTAAATCAGTATATTTTAACAGAAAGAAGGGGGTGGTGAGAGAAAGATGAAAAGAGAAAGATGGAGTACATTTTGCCGAGAAAATGTGCTAGAAAACTTGGGTTAGTAGCAGCATTCATCCTTAATCACCATGCAAGTTAAGTCCATCCAATGGGACAGTATATTTGTAACTTATCATTTCCTGAAGTTTTTAAAGCAGCTTCATGTCCGTAATGATGACAGATTTCAGCAAAAGAAGTAAGGGGAACATTAATTACCTTCTGGAGGAAAAAAAAATAAATCTGTCTTCAATTTTCAGACTATCAAAAACTATTGTCAAAGATGTGCAGATTATCTTAACAGTATGATTATTCAAAATTTTATTCTCTGAGGATTGCAAGAGAATTTTCTTGTTAATTCCAATGAGTTATTAATATTGCTAGTTAAGTATTTCTACCTTTCCTGAACTAATATGAATAGGCTTAATAAAATCTAGTGAAAGGGAGTGAATTTATTGACTGGAAATTGCTGATATCCTCAGAATAGTTTAAGAAAATGAGATTTATCTAATTTATTTTCAGCTTATAAAAGTTAGTCACCTAGTCTAAGCCAGTTATGGAAGCACCTTCTATTGTCAGTGAAGACAGAGACAGAGAATGATCTCCAGAGGTTTCTCTTTTCCCTCATTTCAAATATGTATTTTAGGACTAGATGAGCTGCCAGGAGGCAGCTACAGGTGCTACATCATCTTCACTAGCTAGAAAGCTTCAGTTAAGTATAACTTCATTAACCATAGGAAGAGCTTAGCTTAGTTCTGTATCTTCCAGATTGCCCTAAGCTGGAGAATATGAAACTCCCCTATGTATAAATGTATAATAGCCCCCATATATTTGTGTTGTTTTAAGAGATGGTAGTACTTGGAAATATTTTCTCATTTGAGCTATATACTGACACTTATTCCCAATACCATCACTGATTTGTGCCATGCACAGCCGTAGGTAAATCACACAATGTGAGTACAGTTAAGCATAATCATCACAGGGACAAGAGTCTTACACAGAGTGAGGTGACATTGCTCTTAGGGAGGGTAGGTGAGTTAAGCTCACCATACACATAAACAATGCAGTTTTATTTGGGATGACCACCTTTCATTGCTCAGTTCTCAGCACCACCCAGTACACAAACCTGCCTGCTGCTCCGGATGCTGAGCTGCATGCTGCTCTTGCTTTGGTGCATGCTGTTCTTCCTCAGAGGATCCCGTATCTTGTTACTCTATTCCTGTTTCTAGAGAAGATGGAAAAAGAGTTGATCTATGTACTGCTCTTAATTGTGCATGTTTCGAACTGCTTTTGGGACAACATTGTTCCTTTTTCTACACTGTAGTTCACACAAAGAAAGCTGTTTTGAATGTACATATCATCCACCCAAATCACGTATCTGAACAATCACAGCTTGGCCACCTTTATTAATATCTTAGTACAGTCAGCATCTGCAAGCCTGTATCACTTTGCAGCTCATAATATTCACTCTCTTTTAATAAGACTGAAAAAAGGTCTTTGTTGACACTTTTCTAGCTGGCAAACATGCACCTATCTGATGTCCAAATTTGAAACTCATACAACGTAAGGGTAAATAACAGCTTTATGAGCACTTATTAGGGCATAGTGATTGATTCCTTGGTGACTCCCCACTTGATTTTTAAATCTTGGCACAGTTTATTCCAACTTCTTTGAGGAGATTTCCTTCTCATTGGTACCAGCATAATTGTTCAAAACAAGGGGAAAATGAACACATGAATAAAAAGGAATGCAGTTTTGTAGACAGATGGGAAAAAGAAATCACATTATTTTCCAGGGACTGATGGACACATAATCAGGGATTTATTTTTACTTTTATTTTTTTTCAGATTAATGCTGGCTGTAGAAGTAACAAACAAAAGGTCTTGAGCCTAATGAGGCCACTCAAGGGATTCACAAACAGGGTAGATCCTAGCGTATCTCATACCACATCAGAGAGGAGAGACCTTCACTTTGCCAGACAAGCTATTGCAGACAAGTGTAAAAACCAATGAGACCTTCATTGGGCAGCCTATCTTCCTCTATGCTGTACAACCCAGATTGTTCATGTCAAGACTTTTTCCAGATCAATGAATCTTACTGTCATAGCCCTGAGCGCACAAATAGGCCTTAATTATCCTCAGCAGCTTCACCCAAGGCCTGCATTCACACCATCCACTCCTGTGCTCCATTTTAGCTCCATGCCAGGGCCTTCTGCCCCTGCTTCATCTCTACTGTGGGAGCGCTGGTCTCTGGCCCCAGCCAGGAAGCCTGTTGATCCTGAGCTGTGGTGTGACTTCCACTCTCGACCTGTCTCATCACTGTGGACGTGCCCACACATGTGCAGACTGTGTCTGACCCTCGTTACCTTCACAGGACCTGACACTGACCTTTGGATTAACTTCCTGGCTCGACCTCATACCTGCTTCATCATCTTAGTTCATCTCCTGGAAGCACCTAGCTCCCATTCCCAGGCTGGCCTTGCTTAAAGGTGGTAAAATGGGCCCTGGCTAGCAAGGTCCCCTGCCCTGCTGGCTGTGGTGTAGCCCTCAGCTCCACATCCCTTAGGGAGAGCTGGCTCTCAGCATGCTCAGACACTTACACAGAGGTTGAGATTTTGTTCTCTGAACTTTCTGCTTATGCAGTAATGGAAACCACATTGACTATCCCACCGTTGACTCGACAAGTACCTTTCGGTTTCAGAAGTTTTTCCTTCTGTGAGGTTGTGCCACAATAAACTGAAAACCTTGTGCGAGGATATTGTTAACTACTGCCAGCCGAAAGGCACCCCTGTAATGATTACAATAAGTTTTCTCTCTTTTGCCACCCCTACCCCTTCAAACAAGCACTTGACATTTAGTTACTTCTCCAAGTCCTGGAGGATGACCTCTGTATCACAATTCAACATAATCTCCCTCATTTCCGTAGGAATATTTTGTAAAAATAAGTGAAAGTATTCACTTTCCTTAACCACCAGCTTTAACTTATTATAGCGGAGGTGAAGGAAAATGGAAACTTACGAAGTTTATTCTGATTCATACTTGTCAGAAAACTGTCACTTAAGAAACTAGCTTAGTAGTTCTTGTGATACAAAGCACACCTTCCAGATGCATTCTTCATCTTCCTACGACAAGAGATGACACTTCTGTACAATATAAGAATAGCAGCACATTGTACTCAGTTTGTAGAAGTGTAAAGTTATGTGCCCTACAGAGCCATTAAAAATCAGGCAAGGTCACTGAAACATGCCAGGGAAAAGAGGATCAAAAAGTAATACGCAGATTGGAAAGCAACAGGGTGATTTCAGTTACCCACAAAATCTCTGGTTTCATATAGAATATATTTCAGGAATTCTCCCAAATGAGAGTTTTTCTTTTAAAATGAGAGTAAGGATTTTTCTTAATGTACATTTACAGTTCTAACTGTAGCTGAACATTAGGTTGCAATAACTGTGATGTGATTACATCCATTATTCCTGTGAGAGGAAAAACTGGAATGATAAACTTAAAAAGATGGATTAGAGTGAGGAAATTGGTCAAAGAGAAATAAAAGCTCTATAAACAAATTACAGTCAATTCTGAGACTTCCACAATACATAACTAACTCACCAAAAGCATTATATATGCACGTACATGTATATGTTTATATATATATATATCTCAAAATGAGATATCTGTCAAAAGATAATCAGGGTTTTTTGAAAGCAGAGAGTATCACTTCCTAATAGGAAGTAATATAAATTATTGTGCATAAAAATAGAAGACAATCTTAGAAGGAAATTTGAAGAGTGAAGCATAAAAAATGATGGAAGTATATTAAAAAGGAAAGCTATGAGGAATTCAGTGAGTTATCAAGTAGTGGAAGATAATTATGTCCCAGCATTCTAACATAAGCATTGAAAACTTTATGGTAAATGCTCTGAAAAATTTCTGTGCTTGATCACGCTGCTATGGACCCTTGTATCCAAAAAGAACGTCATCAGAGTTTTCTTCTTTGGAAATGTATTTTCTTCTTTTGGGAAAAACAAAACAAACAAAAAACACACAACAAAAACACTTTGTATTAATTTTGCTAGGGACATTTAATAGTATAA
Organism: Anas platyrhynchos; assembly: GCF_047663525.1. Taxonomy (NCBI): domain Eukaryota; kingdom Metazoa; phylum Chordata; class Aves; order Anseriformes; family Anatidae; genus Anas; species Anas platyrhynchos. The sequence continues at coordinate 171,666,396 of NC_092587.1, forward strand.
TGGTAGAATAGACAAGGTCTGAGCAACTCATTTAATTCTGTAGGTGGCTCTGAAAATCCCACACTTCGTTTAAAATTATGTAACATAGCCTTTACTGCAGCCCACGATACTCAGGCCACTTACAATTTTTAATTTATATTAGCTGTCAGGCTTGGCCTAGTCACTTCTACTAGAGTTAGAACTGAAGATAATTTGGCCCATAATTAAATTACAAACCTGAACTTTATAATAATGTAGTATGCAAAGTATCCTAAATAGTACCACAAATCACATCTCCAATATCCTCATAAAGATCCATTTGATGAACTGTATAATGGACTTCACTGATTTTTTTCCTATCTAGGCAGTATCTTGGAGGAGGTATATTAAATTTCCTCAATTGACTGAGAGGATAGCCTAAAATATTTTGTGAGAAATTATTAGTAACATGTAATCTACAATAAATTAATGGAGCAAACTACTTTCCTACTTCTTATATCCTCATCTTTAACAGGGTGACTTTGAAAGCTTCAAAAAGGAGAACGGTGACATTCAGACTACAACTACTTCTGAAAGTCCTTAATTTAAATTCTAGCTAGAAAAAAAAAGTGTGAATAAATACATTGGATGTAAAATTTTGTTTGACATTTCAAAAAGTTATGACTGATATAAAATCAATAACAGGACTGTGACATATGCTGTCTTCAGGGATACCTTTCTCATCTTTACATTCTGCTACACAGCTACATGGTCACAAGGAAACAGCCTCAGGTTGCACCAGGGGAGGTTTAGATCAGATGTCAGGAATAATTTCTTGATGGAGAGGGTGCTTAGGCATTAGAACAGGCTGCCCAGGGAGGTGGTGGAGTCACCACCCCTGGAGGCATTTAAGAGACGTGGCACTTCAGGACATGGTAGAGGTGGTGGTGTTAGGTGATGGCTGGACTTGATGACCATAAAGGTCTTTTCCAACCTAAATGATTCTGTGATTCAGTACCAGCAGAGTCTGCTGAAGCCACTTGTTTTGTTGCTTTCTTCAGTAACAACTCCCATGTAATAATTAAAATTGTATAAAAGTACTTTAAAGACAAATCTCAGTGGAAATTTCATTTCAGACTGAGGCTTCTAATTATATCTTTGTTAAATGTCTGAAATTCAGTGCTACACATAACAGAAAAGGAGCCCTCCTCTTACAGTATCTCTCCACAACTTGAGTATTTTTTATAAGTGGTACAAGATACATATTACATTGATACTTAAGACTGGTACTTACCATTGTACAGGTGTGACTGCCCAAAAGAAGCAATAAAGAATCAGAAACAAAGTCAACAAGTTTCCAAAAGTATTTTTGTTAGTAGCAGAAATGAATTGCAATAAATATGATAACCATCATATTATTTTTTTTTTCTAAGAGATAAGGAGGAAAATGACTGTTTTCAGAAGATACTAATTCAGAGGTTTTTAAGGAACTAGAAATATATGTGCTAAGAGGCCTGTTGAGTTCAACTTTACCAAGTCTGTGATCCAAATGGCTCAGAGCTGCTTATCTCTACAAATAATTCAACTTCCTGGATAAGATACAACTTTCTTTAATTATATGTCCTGTCAGAAGGCACTACTTCAACCTAAAATATCCCAAATAATTTAATGCTTTTAATAAAACACTCTCATAAGACAAATAGCATCGCTCATTCTTAAACCACCGCATAAGTAAAATGATCTTGTTACCAAAAAAGAAACCAAGGAATCTCAAGGAAAATTATTATTTTTTAACAGTTTAGCTGAAACTCAGCTTTCTGATTCCCTTTAAGTAGAGATTCATAGCAAATGAAAGTTTTCTCGCTGAAGAGCTTAAGCAAAAGAAAAATTCAGTCCTGTATGGAAAGACTATTAAAACCCAAACTCCTTTTCTTCCCAGTTTAGTAGACTCATGACTCTGTAACTATTCATAAATATGTAACTGTGTATCAGAAATTTTCTAATAGCTTTTTTCCCTGTAAGGACATCAGGTGATTGTTTTATTAGGCTGAAAAATTCTAGTTGCTTTCTTCTTCTGATTGTTAATTGCGATCTTACAGCATAGAGTTCTAGCCAGAAATGTTCATCTTTCCAAATAAATACATGCTAGATGTATTGTATGTGTTGTATTATAATATAACATAATATAAAATAACATATTTTAAAATAACATATCCTGCACCTGGGGCGCAACAACCCCAAGCAGAGCTACAGGCTGGGAGACAAGTGGTTGGAAAGCTGCCTGGCAGAGAAGGACCTGGGAGTGATGGTTGATAGTTGGCTGAATATGAGCCAGCAGTGTGCTCAGGTGGCCAAGAAAGCCAACAGCATCCTGGCTTGTATAAGAATCAGCGTGGCCAGCAGGTCTAGGGAAGTGATTGTCCCCCTGTACTCGGCTCTGGTGAGGCCGCACCTCGAGTACTGTGTTCAGTTTTGGGCCCCTCGCTACAAGAAGGACATCGAGGTGCTCAAGCGAGTCCAGAGAAGGGCGACAAAGCTGGTGAGGGGTCTGGAGAGCAAGTCTTATGAGGAGCGGCTGAGGGAGCTGGGTTTGCTCAGGGGTGACCTTATTGCTCTCTACAGATACCTTAAAGGAGGCTGTAGCAAGGTGGGGGTTGGTCTGTTCTTCCACGTGCCTGGTGACAGGACAAGGGGGAATGGGCTGAAGTTGCACCAGGGGAGTTTTAGGTTGGATGTTAGGAAGAACTTCTTTACCGAAAGGGTTGTTAGACATTGGAATGGGCTGCCCAGGGAAGTGGTGGAGTCACCATCACTGGAGGTCTTTAAAAGACGTTTAGATGTGGAGCTTAGGGATATGGTTTATGGTGGAAGACTTGTTAGTGTTAGGTCAGAGGTTGGATCTTGAGGTCTCTTCCAACCTAGAAATAGAAATATGACTAAATGACAATCAAATGATGTCCAGGAAAGTACAAGAATTCCAGCTCTTTCTTCTAGAGGAAAAATTTTCCTCAACAAAACTTTAATTAATTTAAATTTCATTTCATTCTATTTAATACATGCACAACATGCATTTTCTCATAAATTTAACATAAATTTGTTCGGTTATTATTATGATAAGCCAGGTTCTTTAGTAAATTTAATATACAAACAATTTGAGTTTTTATCTCCATTTATCTTAATAATGGAATAATAGGCTTCTCAAAATACCCATGCTGTGAAAATCAAGTAACGCCTAACCCATAGGTTGCATTTAAGGATATTACATTGTATTACATTTAAATTATTAGTGACTGCTATTAAAACATGAAAATGCAACTGTCACGGAGTTCCTTAGACAACAAACAGCATCAATGGGTTCTAAGAAACAGCATCAATGTGTTAAGATGAAGACAGGCTGTGCTTTTCTAACTTAATTTCTATGAGCATTAATTCGGCAATCCTATAACTTAATATCAGTGTAAGTACTTTATTAACTGCTAGGGAAGGTCTAAGATACATAGTCAATTGATATTATTTACAATAGCTGTGAAAGTTTGACGGATTTGGAACAGAAGAGCCCATTTGGTGCTTTTCATGAGAAAAAGAAGAAATGATTTTCCTGAAAGGTCAATTCCAACAGTCATTTGTTTTGCTCCTGACAAGCCATGGGAACTGGGGCTCTCTAAGTTTTTGCTTGCTGGAGTTCTTACATAGTGTTAACAATAAGGACTGCTAAAATTGTATGATTGCTGTATAAAAACAACAACATTGCTCACAAAATCCTTCATAACTTTTATGTGACAGTTTAAAAGGACGTACGTAAGTAAAGAACAGTTAATTAACTGTTTTATATTCTTCATGTAGGCAAGAACCCGGCATCTCTAAATGAAATATGGAGAACTGCCTAAACTCGGTCAAAAGCCAGCTTACAAATGCAGTACACAGAGATTTATTTGAAAAATTGCCTCCCTGGAACAATGAATATCAAGAAGGTATTCATTTTTGTAGGCTTAAGACTTGAGTCACAGTATAAAAAAAGAGATGGAACAGAATTGGGAGAGTCTAGTTAAATCCACCAGTTCAAAGGACAGATTTCGGAAATATCCCTACATTAAACTTTATGCACTTGCTTTGTCTCACACATTTTTATAACTGAAAAACTCTCATTCCAGAACAAAGATAATGCAAAATTACCAAGCTATATGCGTCCTCCAGCCAATATGCATGCTCCATGTATAATCTCTGCACAGTTACGGTATTACTGATTCATTCTCACATGTTCTCCTCAGTTATGATTAATCTTGACCAAGGAAGCTATTGGAAGAGTGTATTTGTTCTGTCAAGCACCTAAGAAGCACAAGAGGGGCAGTGTGAAAGATAATAATAATTGATCAAAAGTACTAACGTTTATTTTTGGCTTAGTAAAATTGTCTAATAAATTATTCTCTGTAGTGTTTCTCTATTATCGCAATACAGTACTTTGAAAGTGATATATTGGCACAAGCCATTGTGTTCTACCACAGTGCAATTAGGAGGTCCATTTAAACAGCTTTATCATACGCATACATAGGCTGATTAATTTTCTAATCAAATGTTCCAGGAAATCATTAACCATGACATTAAACAGTGTCGTGCTAATTATACTCTCCACAAAGAATTCCAATATAAATTTACAAAAGATCTATAGAAATGTGCCAAAGAACAAACAGTTTAATGTATTCAAATAATTCCAGCATCTACTCTAAGTAGCCCCACAGCTCCCAGCCTTGGATCCCAGTCCTGCAAAGGTCTAGTCTGGGGCTGATTGCTGCTTACTGCATTTTATCAGAGCTCCACGCAATTGCAGGCATTACATTTCGTAGGTCACTACTTGTGTGAGTCATGCTAAGAAACGGATATCTTTAATTCTACATCATGGTGTTGGAAGGCACTCAAATTATTTGGAAGCTGTGTGTAATGCAATTTTTTTGGGTGGTGGTGAGACATTTTATTTTCACTGCACTCAACAGAAAGCTAAATGATAAAAAACAATAAGGGAACCTGAGCATCTTTGTTACTGAGCAACAGAACAAAAAGGAAACTTGTGCTGTTTTAGAAAATACTGTAGGTACGAATCCAGAGCATTATCTTTTTTTCTTAATGATGCCTAACATTGCAATTTAGAAACACATTTTCCAGTATGTATGCCTCCAGTTTTCATTATTATTCCAGCTACTCTTAATTTAAGATAAATGCAAGGTATTGATCACATTAACAAGAATTCAGTTCCTTTCTCAAGCGTATAAAATTTAGTAATCTACGGGGCAATGACGTCTCTATTTACTTGTGTTTTTCCTTATAAAATGCAGAATCTCGGAGGTCCATCTGTTATGAAAAAAAAAACAAAAAAACAACAACACAAAAACCTCCAACAAATAAGAAATGCAGGCACAGCTCCCTCCCTACTTTGTGTTGGTCTTGCTGGCAGTTTACAGCTCCTGGGCCCATCGTGAACCCCAAATCTCCTCCTGATGTACTCAGGGGAACCCCAAATCCCCTCCTGAATCAGTCAGGGGAACCCCAAATCCTGGTCAGTGCAAATACTGATGCTGTTTTCCGTAGAGCCAACCTCTCCGTTGGGTTTCTCGGCTTCTGAAGAGCCCGTACCAACACACGTGTATCATACAGCCACACACCATTCTGTGAGCACACAAAATTATCGTTTATTCGTGTTTATCTCTAAATGCCCACACCCTTCCACCACTGAGGGAACCACCCTGTCAGGGCCAAGCACCACAAGCCACCTCTTCCTTCGCTTTAAGTGGCAGGGTAAAACTTATTATAGCCAAAATTAAACAACACCAAAATAATACAAAATGTTCTTCGACACCCCACAGACCGTGCCCTCCCCGCCTCGCGCCGCGTCCCCCTGTGGCTGCTCAGGACTACAGCTCCCGTCATACCTCTCGCCGCGCGGCCACCTCCTCCCTACGCGGGAACGTGCCGCAGTGCTCTCTGGGATATGTAGTCCGCCTGGGGGGGGGGCGGGACGTGGGGGGTGCGCGTAACCAGGTGCGGTCACTATCACCCCGCGCCATCCCGTTCACAGGAGATTGGCAGGAGGCCAGCCAATCGCGACGAGCCCCCGCCGCTCCGCCGCCGCCGATTGGCTGGTCTGGGGAGGCTGGGGGGCGGGACCGAGGCAGTGGCGGGGTGATTCGGACGGCGGCGGCGGCGGCCGCGCATTCCCGGGCGCTGACAGCCGTTGGCGCCGTTAGGGAGCGGCCGTTGGCCGTTAACACCCCCCTCTACCTTCTCCCCTCCTCACCCCCACCGCTGCCCCACTTCGCCACCCGCTCCGGGATTAGGGGCTGCCGCCTGGAAATCCGCCGGCTGGAGGCGGCGGCTTTACCCCCAGCCCCCTCCCTGCCGCCCTGCCCGGCTTAAGCCGCTCTAATCCTCCTCTTCCTCCTCCCCCGGGCACGGCCATGGAGTCGCAGCGGCCCCGTTACCGCGCCCCTTCCTCGCCGCCATCCCGCGGCGGGAGGGAGCCCGGGGGGCTCCGTCGGAAGGGCCCGCCCGGGGCCGGCAGCGCCCCGGAGGCCGCGGAGGGCAGGAAGCCCAAATTCGTGAGTACAACCCTCCCCCTTTCCCCCCCCCACCCCGCCCAAGGTGCCTGTTCCCTGCCTGCCTGCTCCCCGTCTCCTCTGCTTGGCCTTCCTCAAAGGGCACGGCTTTCTCTTGCAGCACACGCTTTCAGGTCTCTTTCTGGCGAAGCTTTATTTTCTTAGTGGCTGCGCAGTGTCCAGGAGGTCTCCAGCCCTGAAGCGATGGTACTCCTACTGGCACTGTCACGTTTGGTTTTGTCACGGTGATGTGACCTCTCTAGTGAAAAACTGACCCTTAAGTTTAAAATATTTAGCTCTTCCTAACCTTGCCTTTACAAGGTTTGGTTAGCGCACCAAGAAATTGGGCAGCTCAAAAGAGCAAACAATTGCCTGTGAAATCATGTGTATGTAAGATGTGCTGGCTAAAGTCTACCTGAGGTTCCCAAATGTTAAAGCTGGGACAAATACACTTCTACAAGTCTTGCATCCACCACACGCAGACCAGCTGCATGCCATGCTCATATTGAGGTGATACACATTAGTTTTTATGCTCAGCTCATGTGCTCTGCTCTGTGCTATGCACTTACAGGAGAATTACCCTAATTCTCCTGTGCATTGCATTCCTGACTCTAAGGCCTCTTTGCGCAATGTACAGTACCTGAGTAGCTGTCACTGGAGCTTTTGGGAAGGTGTGCCATACTTCACATGCAGCTAGTTACAGCTAGCCAACAGGCGATATCAAACTGCTGGCGGGGCAAACCTGTTCAGGAAGGTCACAAGTTGCTCATGGCATTCCTGGTTCCTGGAATCCTTTGTGTGTTGCAGTTGCTTTCTGATTGCTGTTCAAGCAAAGGCCTCATGCCTATTTTTGCACGTTAAAATGTGAATATATGGATCAGAATCACAGAATGGGTTGGAAGGGACCTTGAAGCTCATCTAGTGGGATGCCACCCACTAGATCAGGTTGGCCAAGGCCCCATCCAGCCTGGTCTGGAACTGTGGCCAAGAGCTGTGTGCTCATCTCCGTAACTGGTTAAGTGTGCTACAGGTCCTTGCATTTTAGCCATGCAGCTGACATGGCTAGGTGATGTGTCGGGGAACATTCTTCAGCCTAGAGGCCCTGGGGGAAGACCTGTGTGGTCTGCCCACTCCAAAAGATTGGAGGGTGTTACTGCTCTGTGACTTGAGGGCTGGATTATTCCTGTGGGAAGCAGGAGATGCAGATTTGTTTGTAATGGAGACTGACAACAGTACTGAGGTCAAGATCTTTTATTTACTGGTGATAAAACAGCTATTAAGTTCTTATTCAAATAGGATATTGCCATCCTTTCCACTGTTTTAACACACGGTTGGGGGGAAGAGAAGGAATTAAGGTGTTGCCAACAATCCTGTCCTCCCTCTGACCATGTGTTAAAATAGAAATACAAAAACTTGTAGGAATTATAACGCTGCCAGATATGTGATGCAAGCCACTGAGATTTATTTTTGGAGATGAAGTCAGATTGGCTCTTTAGTGAAAGGATGCTTCTCTTTTAGCGCAAATGAGCTTGTTTTGTCTGGCCTGGAAAGTCTAGGGATGTATCGAGAAGGGCTTAGAGCATGTGCAGATGTGGGCATCAGCTGACTGACTTTTTGAGGCTACACTATTAAAAGATATATATATATATACCAAGCCACAGAAAGCAAAGGAAGTTGAATTTGGGAATTTTACTTCACTTTTTAATGCAGTCATCTTGAGGGTGTGGCTTTACTTGTTTTTCCCCCGGTTTCCAAAACTCTGTAAGTAGAGATGACTGAGAATGTCCTGAATTCACGAGAATGCCTTGTGTTTGCAGCTTTCAAAAGTGTTTGAAAGTCCCATACTACATTTTGATAAGTACTCTCAAAGCAAACTTGTTGCCCTGGAATGTTAATATGGGACTGAAGAATGACAGTTCTCTTTCTAACCTGGGCTGTGTTCTAGATACGCCATTAGCATTCAGAAACCCTTAAAAAGTCAGAGTTGATATTCCTTGAGCAGAATATGGGGATTTTGTCTCTGCCTTCATATAAAGTGCTGGGAGGAGTGTATTTTACCGATCTGACTTGTGGAAGTTAACGGCTGCTAAAGAGCAGCAGGGAGTTCCATGCCCCAAAATCTAAGAATTTGCTGTAGGTGCTATAACCTTTGAACTGTAGTCTCTAATTCCTGGTTTGTCCCAAATAATAATCTTCTGTTGAAGAAACAGACATGGTAGTACAGGTTGTGAATATCTAAATAACATTAATGGTTGTAGACCTTAACCAGCTTCTCTGATTCAGGCTGGGTCACTTTGAGGGTACTAAGAGAAATGCTTTTTCTTTCTGTCGTATCATAGATTTCTGCCCTAAGATATTGACATACAGAATATCCATCACTTCTTAAAACTAAAATGATAAATTCTTTCCCCTCAACCTCCTGCTTTCTTAGGAGACGTTTGTGGGTGTGGGGATGAATGGTGGGACAAGTGGTATGTATGCCTTGACTTGTTCATATCTAACTTTCCATGTAATACATCTTCAATATACTTTCATTAGTTAAATTAGTTTTGTGTCAGAATACATAAAACCTCTCCTCACCCTGCTGAATTATCTATAATCCAGTCATAAATACAGGGTGAGCCTTTTCTGGGTTTGGCATACTTAGAGTGTAATACTTCTTCATTTAACCTGAATTATGTTTCTTATGTATTATACATTTATCAAATGTGGTTAAAATTAGCCATTAGATTCAGTGAACTAAAGTCATCCAGATTGTATTAGTCTAATTTTTCTTAGGACAAAGACTTCAAAATAAATTCCAAGTTGGTGTGTTCCAATCAATGCAACGTATTGATCTATCACTTGGGAGCTACCGAATCAACAGTAGTTAGGCCAGTCTGGAGAAGAGTTTCATTCCCTGACAGACCTTAAGGTGAAATTGGATTGCTGGTTAACAAAATTGACAGTGTTAACATGCACTTTTTTTTTTTTTATTTCTCCCCTTAAGAATATTCTTGTTTAGCAGGAGGAAAAACTCTTGATTTTTACCACTTCATTTAGAGGAGGCAGGAAGAGTCTCTGGGCTAAACAGTTGTTAATTCCAATTAAATGTCTTCTTGAAATACTGCATTCCCAAATAAACTAGCTTTTAGAAGAAGTGAATGTGAATTGTAGTTCCTCAGTTCTTTGTTATTTTACTGAATCATAACACTCAGGGGAAAAGAAAAAAAAAAAAAAAGAGTGGTGGTTAGTTTTGAAGCACTTACTTGCTTGGCTGTGTTTAGCAGGTCCAGGGTTTTGGAAGAGTGGGATTCTTGGAAGGCTGAAAGATTGGCTATGATACCGTGGTAGTTTAGCTTTCTGAAAGCTCTTATATTCACCATTGAGGGCTAGAATTTGGTAAAAAGCAGAAATGGACTGAAGGATGGCTGAGGTTGTACCTGTTTCCATGTATGTGTTGACTGAGTAGGAAATCTTGGAAATTCACTGAGCAACTGCTTGCCACTTCCTCTCCATGGTATTTTTATTTTTTGATTAAAAAAAAAAAAGGTAGGAAATCATGGAAGTGGATGCTGGATGACTTGATTAAGTGACTTTTAGTTGCACTTTACCAGGACTGCACCTTGTAGGTGCTAGTCCTCAAAACGTCAACTTCAGTTCCTCGCTGAAGTTAGAAGTGTTAATATCAGTATATCATTGACCAGTCCTCAGTGACTTTCAGGTTATGTTTTTGATTAAATTCTTTATGAAATTTGTATGAGTCAAGAAACTTTCTTGTTTGCACCAATCTGTTAAAAATAGACAAATTAACACTTGCATTTAATAGTGTTTATAAATCAAAGAAAGATGTAGTTAAAAGCAAAAGCATTTCTGTTTGACTGGCGAAGAGGAGAAAGGTAAGACCGATCTGTGTCAATATCTTTAATTATGAAGTGACTGAGTTATTGCTGCAGTTACGCTGCAGTGTAAGACCTTGAATCTAAATTAGTCTTTTAAAGAAATGATTGCTGAACAGATGTTACCTAAAACACTTTATTGCTGCTTTGTAAAATTGTAAATTCCTCATGCTGTTATTTTTGTTGGCATGAATTAACACTGTGGGTTATGAAATTAAATTTTAGTGCTGCGTTCTAGCACTTTGTTATATAATCTTACCTGTAAGCACCAATTTTGAGTTTAACTCATCAATGTCTAAAGAATATTGCTATGTAGAAACTGTCATGTTAAGATAATTTTGCCCTTAATTGCTTTTCAAACTACTTTGCAAGCAACAAAGAAAGAGTGTATGTGTGAAAAAGCCATTAAATAAATGCTGAAGTAGTATATTGGAAATTAAAAGTATGAGATGCTGTTGGGTTATACTGCAGTTTCTAAAGTGCACTTACAGACTGAGGTAGCAAAATTACTGAAGGAATGTTGTGACAAAGGAGCTCCTGAAGTAGTAACATCCACTGTTATAATCTAACTTACGTCTCTGTGACTGAGTCTGCAGGCTTCCTTACAACCAGCCTGCAGTTGTGCTCCTGCTGTGGGATCGTGTGTGGGGAAAAACAGCTCGTATTGAATCTTTTTGGTGATAGAATCAATGGTAGTGTGTGATAAGTTCTTTCTCTCCTTCTAATTTAAAACAGTACTGTGGGTTTGTGTGATTATATTATAATGAGGTAATGTACATTACCTCAACTAAAGATGTACAATTTCAACATCCAGGCTTAAGTCATCCAGTTCTAAAACTCACTGCATCTTGTTTAAATTCCTCTATTTTCTTTCTTCTCTTGTGTAGTCTGTAAGCTGTTCTTTATGTATCGAGCTCTATGTGTGTGGTGTTTTTATTTGTGTGTGATTTTTCTTTCCTTCTTTCTTGGAAGGACATTAAAAGAGATCAACCTAGCGTACAGTTTGATAAAATATTTGTTGTTGACTCAATGTTATTTTCCACATCTCTATACCCTCAAATGCTACCAGCAACTGGTTTTACTTTGTGTATCCTTGCCAGAAGAGGAGGAGGAAGAGGAAAAGGGTGAGGGAGAAAGAAAAGATTGCCTGAGTTGTCATGTTTTAACCAGCTTCTCTAACTTAGAAGCATTTTACCATAATATTCACAGACAAACATCTTCTGAGGTGTCTTACAGCACTTTAATATTAGAATGCTGAAGGATTTGAGCATTAGGTTGTAGGTACTCTGGGGTTTCTCTTGCTCTCTTAAGAAATCTTGTAAATACAAACCAGCCCCCATAACACTATCTGCATAAGCCCTTACGTGGATATTTTCAGCCTTCTCCTCTGTTAGCAGTCAGTAAGCTGAAGGCTTAGGAGACTCATATCTGTATATTGAATTTCTTATACCATTATGGTGTCTTTAATTGGTTGCACAGCAATCTTTTTCTTTCTCTTTTTTTCCCTCCAGTAATTAGCCAGATGACTTGTGTCATGAGGTGTTCTGATGTGCAGCATAGGGAACTTCCAGTCTTTCCAACAGTAAATTCCATTGCTAAACTTCACGGTGTAATTAAAAGGTATAACACTGGCTTGAACTATTCCATTCACTTGGTCTTTTTCAAAGAACAAAATCTGAAGCTGAAACATATGCCCTTGATCCCGTGGATGCTGACAGTGTCTTCTGCTGAGTGCCGTAGAACATCCAGTCTCTGTTCCTACAATGTGGTGTGCTGTGCGTGTCAGTACAATGGCATGCTGCGTCGGTCTGACATGTCTCAAACTTCCATTTGAAGCAGATTACACAGCCTCGTACCATGCTGGAGGAGCTTTACAATGGTATCTGTATTGTCTGAGGCTTAGCTGAGCGTATGAAAAATGAATAAATACTCATTTCTTACGAAGTTCTGTTATAAGACCGTGTGTTCACAAGTCTTCAATCTACTTCAATCAGTGTTTTCCCACTGACTGTTGTCTGTAGCACAGAGTGGGGTTGCTGTAAGTATTCAGTACTGACCTAGCTCCAGTTTTTATTGTTGGTGGTTTAACTCACACTGTGTCACTGAGAACTGAGCGTTTCCTCATACTTGATTTGCTTTTATTTCTAACTTCATAGCCACTTACCATACTCTTATTCCTTAGTGTCTTGATAATACTGAGGGTAGAGCTATCATAGTACAATAGTTGGCTTAGCACAAAATACTCTTCAGTACTGAAGGAGGAGGCATCAAAGATGTTGCAAGCAGTAATACTTCAGTGTTGTTGATTTGGTCATGACAACACAAGAGCTTCTAAATCTGGTTAATTTGGACAGAGCCCTTGACAATTGCTGCAGGTGCTGCCAAACTTTGCACACTAGGCAGGGAGGGGAGCCTAAGAATAGGGAAAGAGTCAGTCTCACCAAGCGTGTGTCTTACTGCTCTTCCAATTTTCCTGCCAAGCCTGTTCTCAGCCTTGTCACACAAAACTATGAATGGGATCCACGCAACACTGACTTGTCAGTCCATATATTCTTTGCTGCTTCTCTTGGGTTTTATGAAAGAGCTCTGTCCTAGTGCTTGCTGTGTTTGTCAATGTGCAGTGCAACCAAGTTTGTTCAGGACCTGTTGTTTCACATAGCAATAACTAACTGGTCATGAATGTTTGAATGTTGCTGTTAAGAAATACTTGTGTGAGTTTCTGCTCATGAGAACTTCATGTTTGGCTTGCAAGAGGCATTGCTTGAAAGCAGCGAACAGTCTCACTTGCTTCAGTTTTGCAGCATGGTAGTCAGAGCTTTGAACTGCTGAGAGTTGATCTGTGTTCTTCCACTGAGCTTAAAACCTCTTCACTCGTTTCTTGGTGGAGTCCACACAGCCTTTTCCAGAAGACAATTCTATTTGCTGAATTATGAGCAGTGTATTTTTTCTAATATATATGTATGTTCTAGTATATTTAGCTGTAAATATGATAAAACACAACTTGTTTCAAGCTTTTCTTTGTCTGTATTCTTCTGCATGACGTTATTCTTTTTAAAGATCAGATTGCATTTTTCTTCTGTCTGCACTGTATTTCCTCCTCCCCCCCCCCCAGTTTGCTGTGCCAACAAAGTACAGCTTGTGAAGGAAATTATTACAATTCAACACTGAACTTGCATCTTCTTTTAAATAACAGTAACCGACACTTGCTTTTTTTTTTTTTTTTGATTACACGATTGTGACATGACTGGTTTCCTGTTTGATTTACAGCATTTAAATATCAAGACACTGACTGATGATGTGGTAAGACAACTTATGTTTTGCTTTGGCTTTGCAAAGCTAATAACCTTACTGCTAATGCAATATAAACAACCTTTTTTGCTACAAGAAACTGTCTTAATTGGGAAGTTAATTTAGTTAATTAGTGAAGTCTCACTAAACTGTTAATTATCTGTAACATACTCTGTTTGAGTACTGAAAAATCTATGGATGGCCTAAAAGTATGTTCTAAGCATGGCAAAATGAGCTTGACAGATAACTGTGCCACTTTATATGTGGTATAATTAAGGAATCCGACTGCATGTTTAATATTAAAGTTATTTAGATCGCATGTCTGGCTTAAAATACCATGCTTAACTAACAGTTGCTTGTAAAAACTCATTAATGCTTACTTAAGCAATGTTAGATATGTTTACAGTGTGCTAACAGTGTTTCTCAAACTTCGTCTGTCTTGAACAGCAGAAGAGGTTATCACCAAGCAGTTTTTTTTCCCTTGTAATTAAAATGCACTTGATTCATTGTCTGTGCTATTCTTTGGTTGATAAGAATAGCTCTTCTGAAAGTGGATTGTTCTACAGAGTCTTTGAATTCACCTAGGAAATGATGTTCTGTAGGCATTTAAGGATCAGTTATGACTTTGGTATCTATTTTTTGCTATATAGCATTCTGCTGAAATACTGTGCATAGCTGAGAGCTATGTATAGAGAGCTTGACACCGGACAACATACAACACACTTGCATCAGGAAAGAGTGCTGTTCCTTAGTTTAGGAAACAACGATCCAGTTATTGTTGATTAGCTGTGCAAATTTGGTAGCTGTGCAAATTTGGTAGCATTGAGCATGTTACTGCACCTTGACTCTGTAGCTTTTAAGGAAAGATTTTATATCCCTTATTCTAATGGGTAATCATTGGCATGATAACTTGCTCTCTGCTGCATTATGCTTTACAAAATACAAATATTTTATTAATCTGTTTCTTACAATTACAGTTTTGTATACCGGGAACCATGGAATACGTATATTCTCTTTTTAATTTTATTTCAGATAAGTTAGCAAAATTTCAGTATCCTTAATGCAGACTGCTTTTCTGTATTAGGATTGTACTGAATTGTTTGCGAGATGGTGCAGATGAATTGTCTCCTTATAAAGATGAATCCTTGTAATGATGAGACCTAAAACACCTTGTTTTTAGAACACAGTTGACTAATGTATGTTCCTTCTAGCTGTGTTGTTCAGGCACTATGAAGGCAGGAAACTTATTGCACAGAAGAGCTGCATGTAGGTATCTGCCTAAGTATCCACTTGAAAGATCACAGTGGAAACAAGCCCGTTTCCTAACTGAAGTGCTGCACACTCCAGTAAATGGTTTGTAAGGCTCAAAAATATTGCTAATACACAGATATATTTTTTTAAAAATTATTAAAAAGAAATCTACTTATATGTAGACAAAAGTGCATACTAAAATTGCTTATCACATAAAGCAGTGTAGACTGACTTTTTTGTTAGCAGCTGCTGTATAGAAAGGCTTTATAATTTGTGATATATGGAGAAACAAGATTCATGATGAAGTATGTTCTACATATTTAAGATGTGACTACGTACAGGCATAAACTCCATAACTTCTAATATTCTACCATGAGTTAAATGATGCATTTTCCAAGAAGGGTAAAGTCATCTCTGGGAGAAGAACATATTGGGAATAAGAAATCATCTAATTTAAGGTGTTCTTCTGTGCGTCTCTGTTTATGTAAGTCTTTCTCTTACTAAGCTCTACTGCTACCAGTGGAATTTCTCATACTAAGAAGTTAATCTTTGACTGTCAAAGAAGGAATATACTTTATTTTTTTTCTAATCTTCTGAAGCTTTGGGGAAGAAAAAGAAGTTAAGATGTCTTTGACTCAGAATCTTTGTCAGTAACTTCTTTGATCTTACATGAAATATTTTATCTGGTAAAGGAAAGTAGTGATTTCCTTTTACTTTCAAACACACTGAACTAAATTGATACAACCTTTATTTTGCTGTATGTTCCCACTTCTCTAAGATTAATAAATATTTCAAATCGAGGCATAGGAGCGTTGTTTAACTCTCTCTCCTTTGTATGTTGTTAATGTTATAGCAATTCTTCGTGTATCTATGGCAGGGTGTTGCTTTAACTTCCATGACTGAGCTGTTAACTTGTCTGACTAAAATGACTGACAAGATGTCTGGAAGATTGACCTATGCTGTAGTAGTTAAGCAGATTGTCCAGATACTAAATTCTGTTTACTGAGGATAGAAATAGTTGGCAGTCAAAAATACGATCTTGAAAATTAGCGGGTGGCGTTAGTTTTTCATCCTACTTGCAAGGCAGAATGTGGGGGGCACCTGCAGAAAGAGAAGCTACACACAATGCTCTTAAGTTTTAACCTATCAAGTAGGAAATAGAGATTTTGTACCTGTATACTTAATACCACATCTTTGCTAATAGATTGCGCTCACTGGTCATTGACAGTGTCTTGTTGGTCTGTGTGCTTTTTTTTTTTTTTTTTTTTGTGATAATGGGAGGGGAAGTCTGTTTAGTACTTACCATAATGCAGTTTAGGCTAAAACTGAACAGTTTTGTAATCATGCCTCTTATTAATGAGGTACTAGAAGTAGTAAACAAACAACACACATCAGGTAGTCAGGATTTTTTTGTGCTACAAGGTTTTCTACTTTTCTAGAATAAAGACTACTGTAGTGCAGCAACATCTAGCAATAAACTTGTCTTGGATGGAAAGCCTGCTCTTCATCTGACAAAGAAGAAACCACCAGGATCCATGACAATTATCTCTTTTAGCACTTGCATCTGGGACCTTTAGGTTAATTTTCTTCTCCAGAAACATTCCAGATCTTTGCACAGTGATTTTGGATGGAAACAGAGCATGGTATTTTACAATTTCTGTCTTGTAAAGTTGATGCAGATTGATCTGTTTAGTATAGCTGGACAAATGGAATATGAAAATACAAAAGTGATTCTCCCCCTTGTTTAAAAGTTGTCAAATCTGTTGGATTTATCCTGAACTTGAGAGGATTTTGCATGACTTGACTTGTGTGCTTTATGTGGTCCAGGCATCACTGTTCCTGGTGCTAAACCAAAATGCACAGATTACAGAACTAATGCCAGAAACCTCAAATCTCATGGTAGGATGCAGATGTTGCATTGGCATGTTAGCTTAGGTCCAGACCAAGGCACGTCATATCTGATCTGGTAAGATCACGAAAAGGAAAGAAAGGTAAGAATGGAAAAGTCAAAGAATCTGTGGTAGAAAAATGATCTAGTTCTTTGCTTCTTTTTCAGTATAGTGCGAAGTATATCTTCTGTGGCAAAACCACTGTAACTGTGCTACTGTTTACCTAGCTTGTATGGGATTGTCTGTCATAACCAAGACTCTTGCATCCTGCATAAACCTAGTATTTCCATCTGGTACCTGCTAATTTGGTACAGCTACTTTTTCTGGTTCTCTCTCTTCCCACCTCCCCAAATGCTGGGGTCTTGTCACTACAGTAAATAGCTTAAACAGAGTAGATAAAGAAAGACAGTTCGTGTTCCTAGTGTATTTTATAAAATTTAAGGTTGCTCAGCCAGTTACGAGATAATGGATTAAGTGCACAAGTTTAAGCATGTTTAGCACCATTTTTTAGATGAACTCTTCCTGGTGAGATACATGGACAGTGTGCATGGGAACTTTTCATTTTGGAGTCCTACAAGATGTTGCACTTCAGCTTTTGCTTCAAGTATGGGTAATAGGAAATACACTTGGTATGTGAAGTCAGAAATTTTTAGTCTTGCTTTATGGATCTATCTTTGTACAATAACCAGTTGTTATTATTTGCATTGATACCAATATTCATAGTCCAAATTATCTCTGTGAAAGTCTGGCTAAACTGTCAGAAGTTGTTCTACAAATACTTACTGGCATTTATTCCTTTTCTCTGGAGTCATGCTCATTCTTCCACTGCCTGTTTGGGTCTCAGGTCTTCAGTCTGGGAAGGGAGCATAGCAAATTGTGTGTTTCCCAGGTCCTTCACTGAGCACAGCATCATAGGGATGGGAGCTTTTTTCTGCTGGAAGGACCATCATGTCTACAGTTGGCTTTTATTCTTTTTCCTCTCTCCCTTCCCCCTTCTCATCCAATGTCAATTTAGAGGAAGTTGCAGGCTTGAACTGAGGCTATAATATTGATGTTAAGATTGTTCATTTATTTTACAGATATGGCTATAGGTACTGTTCCCATAGATCTGTGGCAATTGTATCTGAGGAGATGAATTGTGATGCTATAACAACCATGAACTTTGGAAGAAATGCACAACTGACAGTTTTTCTTTGTCTAAAGAATTCCAACTTCTTTAGACAGTAAATCTTAAGTACTCCGCGTATCAAGGATCTGTGAGTGAGTGTTCCTAGTATTCCCGTGCTTACGGAAATAGGAACTTTGTATTTCCAAGTTTGATATAGGTGCTCTAAAGGCATGTCAGAAAACAGTTCCCCAAAACACTGTATTTCACTTCATTAAGCTTGGTTATAATTCTGTTAAGACACCGAGAACCTGCTCATATGAGGAGCTGAGAACTGTTCGGGTTTTTTATTTCTTCATGCATTCGCTTCCTTGAGCTTATCTAAGACACGGAGAAGAAAGCCAATACCCACTTGATGTAATGTTCTGTCCTTGATGTAGGTAACCTCTGCTGCTAAATCACTTCAGTTGTTCCCTACGCTCCTTCTCTGTGGCTGTAAATAAGACCAGCCACGCCAGTTGATTCTGCTTGATTTGTTGGCTCCCAGAACATTCACAAAGCGAAGCTATTAGTAGCATTTCTCAGAAAATAACTTTTATCTAGGAGTTGTCATCTGCAAATGGTTAATCACCTTCAACCTAAATTGCTCAGTTAACTTAAAACTGAATACAAGCACCATGGGTTTTGAGAGCTGTAATAATTTAATTACAGTAAAAGTGCTTGAGAATCTATTGTGGCATTTGTTTTTTTCTTTTTTTTTTTTTTACATTTAGTTCAAATTCAGCAATATCAAGCAAATAAAACTGTGCTTTTAAGTAGACCATCTGTGTCCATAAGAATGAATCGATTTATTGGGCGACGTGTCATCCCGCGTGTCTGTTCTGTGTAAAATTTCACCTTCAGTTGTTAGCAGCCTCAAAGATCCCATGAAAATTCTCTTAGGAAGTCACATTACCTCAGTAGCAGCTGATGCCATCAGGTTTTTCCATGGATGTCCCATTCTCTTCTGAGTATCTTTCTCTTCCTGAGAAAGGCATTGAATTAAGGCTGGAGTGGAGCATTGACAGAACTAAGGAGCTCTTTTTGTAATCCTGAGTATGATTATACATGCATCTATTGGATTTTTAATTAAAAATAATAATCTTATAACGATAAACGATTTGTGTTAATTAAAAAGGGGAGATAAAGATGAGCAAGGCAGGATGGCAGGTGGAGTAATACCTTTAATTCCTGCCTGCAGCTTTGTTAGAAGGTGATGTTTCATTTAGCATTGGTCTTGATGGGATGTTGAGCCAGCAATTAATCTAGTGATAACTAATCTACTGATTCCTGCATTATCAAGTGTGCAAGTTCAATAGGCAGTATTGTTTTATGGAGAATGGTATAAGAAGTTTTCACGAAGATTTAAGTGAAAGCACAAATACATGTACTTTCTAGGGACCTGATCAGAAAGTGGGATGAGCCAGAAGGTTTGACCTGGGACATTTTATGGATCTCGTTATAATTTTGATCTTCAGGCCCACAGTATGTGCATAAAAGCAGTTTATTTCATAGCCTCTCTATTATTCTACAGAGAGACTTTGAAATAGAAAAGTAATAAAAGTTTGGATGCTATTCATACTGTGATGGCTGCTTCATTTTGGGTTTTGCAGCTATTATTCTCATTATCAGCGATTCAAGTTGTGATACCTAATTTGCATTCAGTCTGAAATCAGCTCTGAGGGGGTGAATACTGCTTATCTGGACTTGCCATTTTATCTTTTTCCTTAGCATTGTGTGTCATGGCTTTTTGTAGGCTTTGAGAATGTCTAGAATACTCATTGTTTCAAACAGTGAAGGAGAACATTGTGTAATGCTTGATAGCAAGTGTGTGGGCTTTAAGTCCTATTAATATTTTAAGTAGCAAAAATACTGTTCCTGCGGTAAGAATAGTTGACCTTGCAAGCAAGTTGGCTACATATGTGTGAGCCATGTTGGGCAGAATAAGTTTTTATTTCTCATTGGGAAGGAAAATGGGGGGGGGGGGGGAGGGGGAGGGCTAAATGACAGTGGTAACAGCAAAGGCAAAGCTGCAGCTCCCCATCCGCAGGCCCAACCAGAAGTGGGGCTGAGCAGGCGTGCACACAAACACAGGTGTGCTAATATACGTGCATATGTCTGGCCACACTGATCAGCACAGCCAGCCACGCTCAGTGCTCACACAAACAGCACCAACAGCCTTATTCTATTCCCCTCTCTGTATGATCATGGTGATGTTAGGGGGAAATGCACACCCAATGTAGGATCCTTTCAGTAGCAGGGCTCACCCACCCACTCTACCTGCTCACACGAGCCCCTGCAGCTGCAGCCTCGGGCTGGGTGCTGGCACAGACCTCCTCACATGGAGGCTGATCACTACTGATCACTCTCTCACACACCCTCCCTTGCTCCAGTTGCTGGCACTGTTGGTACAACTGTGGTCCCACTCCACTTGCTGGTACTTAAAGATACTCAGATTTCTCCAGTTGTTGGCACATGAGCCATCAGACCCATGGGCCCACTCGTATTGCTGATACATGCATTTCCATATACATTTGTACACATGAAGTAGAGAGTCAGGACAAGAGTTGGAATTGGCTCAGGAAAAGTACTGGAAATATAATTTACTACGATAAGACAAACTGCACTGGATCAACTATCAAACTCTTTACATAAAACTGGCCCATCTAAATGCCTTGTAACTTCATTTCCCTGTTCTCGTTCCTCTCCAAATCTCTGAGATCCATCATGTTCCCTGCCTTTGGCTCCCCCTGAAATGTCCCAAGATGTGTCTCATGCATCTGTCAAATACTTTTTCCCTACATCTCATAATGTGTCTCATACTGCAGCGCAGCAAATCTCCTTGGTCTAAAAGATGCTCTGGAGAGCTCATTGTGCTGGCTCACAGGAATGGTGCTGCAGTTGGACCACGGGGAAGAAACTCTGCTGGGAAAACCTTGGCAGGAATCTGGACCTTCCTCTGAGTCAACAATGTGGGGTGTTCCCGCGTGCCATTGTGCCCCTGGCTTACAGAGATTTGATGTGGTGACTGGTCCTGTGATGGGTTTGGGAGAAGCCAGGTGAAAGAAGTTTGGGCCTTACCACCCACCTTTTGTGCTCCTTTGTGCAGGATGGCTTTTTATCACACAGTCTTGATACTAATTTTGATCCTACTGCTGCATGCCTCACTTTTCTTCTTGTCATTCATACAGATGATGGACATTGAAGAAAACTTCTGATACGTCCTGTCAGTTGCTCCCTTTTAAGCAATTTCTTTAATATGACTGCATTCAAAAAATGTTCATGAGAATTTAAGTCCTTAAAGGAACTGAATGTTGCTCCAGTGATACCACCTTTGAAATAAATGGTCACCTTTACATTACTTCTAGTAATAAAAAAGTAAAACTCCTATCTTTTTAGCCCTGTGTGCATGATTTTTTTAAAATTTGAAGTAATGAGGGCTTCATTCACTCACATACCTTGTGCTACCGAAGATGACCAAGACAATTTTTAGTGTGTAGGTGCTGTCAACACTGTATTCTACACATGGTAATGGTGTCTCACACTGCTTAGAGTCTCCTACTCTACAGAGGGTATTACTGAAGTTGTAGTTTGAGAGGTTTGCTGTGGAACAAAGTAGTGGAAGGAGTGCTACAAGACTACTAACTATCTTACAAGATAGTTTTAAAATCTATTATAGCGTAAGGCACCATAGAGAGTTTCTGAGAAGACTCCTTCAGAACAGGCTGATGAATGTAAAAGGCTGCTTAAAAGTTGCCTCATGGTAACTCATGTTCGTGTGTTGACTGTGGTTTACTTTTCATTGTATTTCAGTTCTGATGCGGAGTTTGTGTTTCAGTTGCCTTGTCACTTCTGTCTTGCAAAGAATGCAGTCTGGCAGATTGTAGTGCATGGCTAATTATGGAAGTTGGAATCTTTGGCAGTAGCAGGCATGCAGACATAAAAACTAAAGTATACCCAATCATACCACTGCTTTAAATTCAAGTTTATGAGAAAAGACTCCTCTCATGCTAGTCTTAATAATGAGAACTGTGTGAATTATATATACATATATGTATTTTGTTGGTAGCTTCTTTGCTGTCATAAACAAAAAATGAACCATCTTCCCTGTTTCTGCTCTTTTATTCCATCTTAAAATAAAGAAAACCAAGTAACCTACCCCCCCCCAAATAAAAAAAAAATAAAAAAAAAAGACACCTAATTCTAGCCAAATTCTGGCTTTCTACACTGATTGCTCAGAAGCCTTCATTCCTTATTGCATTTGAACTCTGGATGGTCTTCTGAGTTCAGTCAATGCATCAAGATTGATCTGTTTGGAGAATTTCAGAGACTTTACTATGGATATATTTTGTATCAAGAACATATAAAACACTATTTATTCTTGGTTAATTTTAATAGTGACTCTACAAAGACTCTAAGGGAAAAGTTTCTCCTCAGAAAATTATTGTTCTAAACGTGTTGTTTCAGTATGGATCTGTATGTTTTTATTGGTAAGTGCAGGGCAGACATCTTTAATTTACAGACAGAAGGTCAGACCTTCCTTAAACTGTAGGGACACTTTGATACAAAGCTGTCTTTAGATATTCCCCATCGGCTAGCCTGGCTGAAACTGTTTTTGATGTAACATGGAAGATTATTGAACTATATTTTTGCCATTTGCTCTATGCACTTGGATCGCCAGCAGCATCAGTGGTAAATTTCATTACAACCAAGCAATGAAATTTCTGTAAAGTGCTTTCGGTGGACCATGAAATTATTCACTTGTATTGGAGTATTGAGAGGTATTAACTTTTCTGAAGCACCATTAATGCGAAATTCAAGAGAGAAATGTATGTAGAATAGCCACACTGTACTGTTCAGGTCTTGTTGTGAATTTCCTTTTTTTTAATCTATGGAATTCATATTTTTAGAATGCATCGTTTTAAATTATTTCAAGTAATTCGACATGTGTAATGTGCTTGTAATCCTAGGATCTGATTTTCTCTTGCTTGTTCTGCCTTATCAAACGTATTCTGAGAGCACATTTCCCTTCTTTAGGACAAATGGTATAGAATTGGGTAATTATGGGGAAAATAAATATGACCTAATCTGTGGTGTTGCAAAATATCTATCATACAGCGAAGCATGCTAAAGAAGTTTGAAAGTAAAGCATAAACTAAATGTGTCAACAAGCAAAAGGAAGTAAAATTTCCCTTTTCATGGATGCTTTGGCCTTTGTCCCTGAATTCTATTCTTCTGGAGTAAGAGTAGCTCTGGGACTGTGTGGGGTATTTCATATCACAGGCTAGGGTGGTTCCATCTGACCAGCTTCCTTTTGTCTTATGAACTCTTGCTCCTGTTTGTGTAGCAGGAGAAGGAAGAGGCTATGCTTGGGGAATGAAAGCTGTAAAGGGGCTGGAAAGGAAAAGGAGACGTTTGGAGGAACAAGTGCTCTAAAGAAAGGGCTGAGATTTTTCAGGAGAGCGTAGGGCACGCCTTGCTTAAATCTAAATTACAAATTCTCTGCACACTGACTCATGTGCTGAAGTCTGTTATTTCAGCCAAAGTGTTTTTCCTGTACCTCTGCTTCAAATCTGTGTACTAAGAACGTTCAAAGAGAATGGTTTGTTTCTTAGGTTGTACCCTAGATAGCAAGTGGGCACAGGAGAAGCTATTGGCTAATGCTTTTTTTAGTTTTTTTGGAGCAGGTGTACTGTCTTTCATGGCATCCTGGAGCCCTGCTCCAGGTGGGGCCTCACCAGGGCAGAGCAGAGGGGGACAATTCCCTCCTGTGACCTGCTGGCCACCCCTCTGTTGGTGCAGCCCAGGATGCAGTTGGCTTTCTGGGCTGGAAGCACACACTGTTGGCTCATGTTGAGCTTTTTGTCCACCAGAACCTCCAAGTCCTTCTCTATAGGGCTGCTCTCAATGTGTTCTCCCAGCCTGTATTCCTGTCTGGGATTGTCCTGACCCAGGTGCAGGACCTGGCACTTGAACTTGCTGAACCTCATTAAGTTCAGGTGGACCCACCTATCTAGGTTGTCCAGGTTGCCCTTTGGATGGTTTTCCTTCCTTCTGTTATATTGACTGCACCACCCAGCTTGGTGTCATCTGCAAACTTGCTGAGGGTGCATTTGATCCCACGGTCAATGTCATTGATAAAGACAGTAAAACAGCATCAGTCCCAAGACAGACTCCTGAGGAACACTGCTCCTCACCAGCCTCTATCTGGATATAGAGCCATCAGTCCTCTGGCTGCAGACATCCAGCTAATTCTTTATCCACCAGATAGTCCACTCTTCAAATCCATCTCTCTCCAATTTGGAGATAAGGGTGCCATGTGGCATTGTGGCTTTACAGAAGCCCAGGCAGATGACATTGGTTGGTCTTCCCTTGTTGACTGATGCGGTCTCTCCATTGGAGTACTTGGCCACCAGACTGGTCAGGCACAGTTTGCCCTGGGTGAAGCTGTGTGGGCTGTGTCAGATCCCTTATAATATGGTGTGTGTTTAAGATTCTGATCCAGTCATTGCAGTTTGCAATCTAGCTTCTCCCTTTGTTTGCTGTAGACTTCTATTTTTTTTAAGGACAGGAAGGGAAATTGCTGTCTGATCAAGATGTAAGATGGCTTTTGTCACTGACGGCTCTATACTTTGCTTCCAATGATGTTCCTCTCCCGTTTGCTTTTGTTGCATTCTCTTTCTTCCTGGGTCTTGCCTGTGTAATTATTCCTTTAGAGTGTGCTTTCCACGCTGCCTGCTGGTTTGATGTGACACTGAAGGGCCCTATCTTCCATGCTGAGTTCTTTTATGTTTATGCTATATTTATTTTCTGCTTTTGCATGTTCTACAACCATCTGTATGAGTGGCTTGCAATCTATTTCTATGTTCCAAAAACGTTCCCTTTCAATTTTGAACAGGAAGAATTAAAATCTTTTTTTTTTTTTTTTTTTTCTTCTCCTCTAAACCTCTCTTTATGCATAGGCAATTCCTGCTCTGTGTTGACTGGAGTGGTACACTTGTACACAATTTTTGCCTCTAATTTTCTTTGTTCTCTCTGATCTTAGCTCCACAGACTTTACTTGTAATTTAATGTGGTTGCTTTGATGTTCTTATTAAATGGTGTATCAAGATACTTATCTTCAAGATGTATTGAAGCCTTAGAGTATTTTTTCGCATAGCATTGCAAAGATGCAAGGCTATCAATATGGTTAAAATCTTGTCCAAAATTTTACGCATCAAATGCTACTGTAACTTTCTTTTGTGTTGACAAGTTTAATATTGCTGTTCACATCTGTTCAAAAGGCTGCTACAAAGATGATTAAGATTTAGCACATTTAATTGAGTGTCAGCTGCTTTTGTGTTCTGTTGGGCTCTGCCTGTATACGTTAAAATATACAGTCTCTAACACTGAACATGTTTTAAAATTCCAGTTAGTTAAGTCTTTACTGAAAAGTAGTTAAATACCAAACCGGGAAAAACAAACAAACAAACAAAAAAAAAACAACAACAAAGTGAAGTCAGAGTGATTGTCTCATGTTGGTGATAAAGGCTAAGGATTCTTTATCAGACTCTGAGTGTATCCTACTTAGTTTTAACAAAGGAGCTGAAAGTTTTTATTCTTCTCCTCAACTAATTTTTAAATAATTGTAACACAGAAAAGTACAAAGTTTAGGATAAAGTCTTTCAAATAAAGAAAAAAGAGAACAGTGTCTTAGTCATATAAACTTGTCTTTTAATCAAAAGTAACTTGGTTGCATATCTATATATTTTGTTGCAATGTCAGAAGTACTGCCATTTCAGACTAAGGAAAAGCATTTTAAAGCCATGCTTTGGTAAATAAGCCTACTTTTTCCTATTCTACGTGTAATGGTTATGAAGAACTCTTCATAAATCTTGTGCTGGTTTTGTAGATATCTTTTTCCTCAAAACTTTTTCCATAAAATTCTCACGCTCTGCATGGTTTCTCCATATTTCCTACTAACTGAAACACTAACTGACCATTATAGGTATACTTAGGAAACCCCATAAAAGTAAGACAGCTAAATAATAGGTAAGTTAGAACAGAAAAATAAGTATGTTAAGATTCCAGGAATACCCATTAGGACTACCCAGAATGGGAACATTGTGTAATATACTATATCCTTTCTGTTTTCAGTTGGATAGATTTGCCAGTATAAGAATTCCAGGAAGCAAAAAGGAAAGACCTCCTCTGCCACATATGAAGCAGTCCCACTCTACAGATTGGTCATCCACAACTACTGATGTGGAGGATTTTGTTCCAAAACCCCTGTCAGAAAGAGAAATCATAGCACTGTTTGAGAAAATGATGGTAAGTGTGTTGTACTGACTTTCTTCACTTAAAGAATAATATGGCTGATGGATGGAAGCCTTCTTTTCCTGCATGCATTTTGATCTTTTACCTGAATTATTATTATTGTTGTTAGTTGTAATTACATGTTTTCTAGAGTGTTTCTGAGGAGGATAAAACCTTTGAATTATTTTGGCAAAATTTTTGCCCCACAAATACTTAAGGTGGAAACTTGAGGTTTCTGATTATTAGAAGTGAGATTATACAACAGGTTTTGAAGAGGAACAAGAAAAGGGAATCCTGCTTGCTTTTAAGATGACTTGAAACATAAAAGAGGCTTTATACCTTTGAATGTCATGACACGGTTTTGTTCTGATCTAATGTTCTATGCCACTTTTTACACAAAAAAGACTTAGCATTCATGCTTTTAAAGCAGTGTTTGTGTGCTGTACAAAGCACACACAGTCACAGTTTACTTCCTTCTTTAGGTGCTATCATCGCTTTGCTACAAAAGAGTGGCTGTCACTTGCCAGAAAGATCATGTGGCATTGGTACCACCTCAATAGGTTGATTTTTTTCATCTTTAAGTTATTTTTTTTGACATTGATGATGATGGGATTTTGGCAATTGAAAAGTAAACATGGGATGGCCTTGAGAGAGGAGTGAATTCTGAAGAGCACAAGAGGATGTTAACAAGGAGAGTGATTCCTAGATTATTCCTTTCTATCCCTCAAGTAACAAGTAATTGTCCCCTGTGAAGCACAAAGCAGCTACCAGGGACTGGGATGTGGAGTAAATTAAATGTGCTGAGAGTGAAGTGCCTTTATGGAGGTTATAATTCCTAGTACTCAGCAATGTTTAGTTTTGAAGATGTATTTGTACTGCTGTGGAGAGTTATGACTGCACGATCAGTGACTACTTTTTTTGTATGTTTTACTCTGTGTGCATGGCATTTCTGTTCTGCATTCATTTTGTGTGAGTTAAGTCTAGTGGTTGGCTACTGTTGCCTATCTAATTAATGAGGGAGATTTTGATGCAATTGGAGATTATATTCTATTCTTATATTTGTAGAAGTAGGATTTTCGTGGTTATGCTGACAAAGAGGAGGGTTGATTCACTGTGTTAACAACTTCTTGACTTTCTATTTGTTGCTCATACATGGTTTGTTTTTCTTGGTATACCTCTGTGTCCAACTATTTTGATTCTGTTAACAAATTCTGCTATAAATGGTAGTTGCTCAAATGTTAAAAAATGGAAACTTTTTTTGTACAGTTGCACTCTAAGTATGCCTCCTTGCACAGTCCTCTGCTATGCAAGCTGTATTTCTCCACCATCCTGCAGAGATTTCAGTGTAGGATAGTGTGTGATGTTGGGACTATGCCATAAAAAATAGAAACCTAAATTAAAAAAAAAAACATAGTCCTAGGAAAAATCCTAGGAAAGTCACTGTTGCATACGTAGGTAAAGAGAAGTAGTTAAAACTATGGATCATGAAGCAATTTATACCTGTTTTATAACTTCTTTGCCAAGTCTATGTTTAAGTAGTGTGTTCAAGTATAAGATCCTGGATGATTTGAATGCCTACCTAGTTTGTTTGAGTAACAAAGTACTTGAAGTAGTGTATCAAGGAAGCTATCGGTATTGTACATGTATTAGCCGTAACATGTAAAACAGATGGAATTCTTCAGATTATCCACATTTGAATGGACTGGGATAAAAGTAGTTTAGTCACAGTGGATTATGTAGCTAATTAGATATTATAACCTCTGGTTTGCAGTTTTGATCAAATTAACTTTTTTTTTTTTTTGAATGTTGTAATCTGGCTTTTAGAGGTACTTTTGCCCAGAATAAAAATAGTCAATTGGTCAGTACTGAAGGGAGCAGCTTCTAAATTCTGGCATTTCACTGGATGAATTACTTCACCTTTTCGGTTTTCGTGGATGCATAGTGCTTCGTTTTCTCAAAATGTTACGCATTGGCATCCTCTGAAGTTTTGATGGCTGAAATTATGGAAAACCTCAAATTTTGATGGTGAATTTATGGAAAAGTTTATACAAACACAGCATTGAATCATTAACTGTTTAGCTCCTTTCATTTCTGGTTAGTGCAATGAGGAAGATAACCATGTGAAATGACCGGCTCTTATTTTCCAAAGAAGTATCACTCACCCATAGAATAAATGACTTAAAAGGAAATAAAAGAATGGAGTTGAAATACTTTTTGAAAATGAAGCCACATCTGACATGCCCTTTGTGTCATTGTATACTTCTAATCTGTAAAATTCAATTGCTTTAGTGATATTTCCTTTGTTAACAGCAAAACCAAGAAATGACTTCTTACTGCACATATGGGCAGAATATTTCCTATAAATAAACTCTCTGTTACATCTTGGATTATGGAATATGTTTCGTGCTGTTAGGCTTCTTACTTTCCTTGCCTTCTATTTTTTCCTAATGTGATTAGACATTGGGTATTTTCTTCAAGAAAAACAAGCCTGTTGTTTTCTCTTGATTATTTAATAAGTTCAGGAGTTATTTTTCAGAAAACTTAAAAGAGCAAGTCTGAAAGAAATACAAGACTGCTTTAAACAGAAGAATGAACTTTGCAGTAGCTACAGGCAAATGCAAAAAGCTTTTCTTCTTTTCCCTTCCCCTTTATGTAGTATATATGTGGATTTCGATTTTATTATGAAAGAAAACCTTTGGCATATTGCAGGCAAGGTACTGAAGATGTGATAAGTCTTAGAAAATGTTGAAAAAGATCTAGCCATGTATTTTTGTGAAACTTAAAACTGAATACTTTGGTTTCAGTGTTCTTAAACTTCTGTTTATATGAGCTATAAAAATGCAATTTAGGTATTAAATAAAATCCAGCTAACCTTATTAAACATACATGTAAAATATATTACCTTTTGGGGCCAGTATTGTTATAAAATTATATGCCTGTGGAAAGGAATCTTGAGGCACAGAATTCCAAAGACTGTTTTTTTCCTGCAAGTTCTAATAAATAAAATCTGTTAATGCCAAGATGGACTTGATTTTAGTTGTTTAGAGTATGGCCTGTCATGTGCATATCATAATGGATGTGTTGCCTGGTAGTAAGAGTTGTCATAAATATGTTCTTCATTTTAATAGAAGGTAAAGAATTAATTTGTAACATTACATGAAATGAGAAATAACTGTGATAGCCATGCTAACAAGGGAAAGGCTAGAGAGAATGCTAACATTGTTGCATTTTTGACAATCCAACTTGATTTTTTTCATAATTTTTAAGCTGAGGAGATATTGTAGATAAGGCATGAATATTTTCATGCAGTTGATGAGAATTTAAAAATGTATCTTTTCTTTGAGTATTTTTTCATAAACAAAAATTCTTTCAAAGCCTGTAAAGTAGGAACATCTTCCTTATCTGTTCTTATTTTAAATGCCTTTTAGAAGTCCCCAAAGCTTTATATCCAAAACTATACATGAATGTCTGAACTCACTGATGAATTGTAGTCCTGGCTAGTTATGTAATTAACTGCTAAAAGCTTAAAATGTAGGTTTCCAAATTACTATTTAAAGCAGAAGTTTTAACACAGGAATTCACATGCCCTTCCTTTGAGCAGGTGATTACTGAAGAAGATGACTTTGATTTTAATGTACTAAAGACACTAATTTTTGTGGTTGATTATGTGCACTTTTTTGTCCTTTAAAAAAAAAAAAAAAGCTGCAGTGACTTTTGAAAGCTTTAGTACAGACAAGTAACTTTAAATATCTTTCACCTTTTTTTCCAAATGTTGTATACATAAATCTTATGTTCTACTTTGTTTTGTCCCAAGATATATGAAAGTGTCAAACATTATCCCAGGGATGTTTTTAATATATGCATACTTGAGCCTGATTATTTTTATTTTTATTGAATACTTGAATATTAGTGCAGAGGTTTTGGATGACTGACATTCCAATCATACTGGTTTATTGATTTATTTTGATCCAAGAAAAAATAGACAGTATTCCTTTTCAGGCTAATGCCTCCACCATTTGGTTTACTAAGAGTCAACGTGCAATACATAGGTACTATATTAGGCAGCTGTCACATTCTTTCATGGAGTGTGTTTGTCAGGAGGACAAGCGCAGTGCTTAGCTATTTCTTCCAGATCCAGGTAAATAAGAAAATAAAAGATTTAAGAACATTTGAGTTATCCTCAAGGGAGTTCTTATACCACGTAAAATGGATAGGAAAGACAAACAAACAAACAAACAAAAAAAAAACAACAGATGAACTGGTGAGATTTTCATAACTATGCAGGGAAGATGTGACTATCAAAGTGAAGAAAAAATATTCAGGCATGTGTGTCCTTTTGTACTGCTGGAATTTTGATCTGGGCATAAGCAAATAGTTTCTCTATGATTTGTTGATCAAGGAGATACAGTATTTTGGAAAACAGACCAGTGGTGGGGAAAGATGGAAGTACGTGTGGCCTTTCTTGCTGCTAAGATGTTTTGCATTAATTTTCAGATGTAGGAAGCAACGTTAATATGTAAACTAGTTGCCAAGGAGGCAAAAGACTATATACTATTATAATTTTTTCGAGTGAAAGAACTTTTTGCAACATGCATCCTGTGCTTATTTGGTACTACAGGTAAAACCAAAGATATTTATTAAATGCAGATTCTACTGAAGTGAGGATTTTTTTTCCAGTCTTTCTGGAAAGGAAGTGGTAACATTTGTGGAAGAAAAAAAAAAAAAAAAAAGAGAGAATCTACATGAAATTGCCTTGATTGTACTTTGAAGACGTTCAGCTTACAGGGTCCAGCATTTTCTGCAATATCTTCTCACAACTCAGATTTATACAAACTGCTAAATCTTTCTAGAAGCATTTGATTCTATCCTATTCAATATGTAAACCGGGAAAAGACAGGCAAACTTAACTTTCAGTGGTCTTGAAAAATGTTGGTCTTTAGCTTGCTTTCCTAAAATTCTGAGGTAATGAATTTGATTGCTTTTTGTCTTAGATTTCTGACTAGGTGAGATGAACTTTGACATTGAGATTGTTACCCACTGATTTTGTAGCACTGTTCCTGCCAAAGATGGTGGGGTTTTGTCTCATGAGTCTCAGCTGAAAGTAACTGCAGTAATTCTTGCTAAGCTTGGTTGACTGTCATAATGCTGTATGTGCACGTACGACTGTGTGTGTATAAATTGTTTCTAAATGCCCTTTTTACCTTCAGCTTGATAGGAAATGTCCATTCTCACAAATGTAGAACTGATTACAATGGTCAGAGAATTCCTAGGCTACAACACTACAATTCCCTGCGTCAGTAATGTCACCGAAGAGCTGCTCAGTGGCTTTCAATACGGTTCTGCTTCTGTGCTTTTTGGCCCTGGGGTTTTATGCTGGCATGAAATGTGACAGTGGTTTTGATGTTTTTGTGATCAAATCATCAAGAATTTGGTCCTCACATATTTAAAAGGTGAATATTATTCTGTGAACCACTTTTAGGGTGAAGCAGATTCCATTGGCCAGCATTAAGTATTTGGGAACTGAGGGGAAAAAAATACAGAATTGATACATCTTTAGAAAGATCTTTTTAAAGAGACAGGTTTAAGTACATCTTTAGCAAGTGTTAAATGACTTCGTTCTGTAGTTCAGTGTGTATGAAACTGTAAGTGATTTTGAAGAAGAGGTTATGGTGGTAATGGTCATGATGCACTTTTTTATACTGGCACAGTTGCCTTTTTTTTTTTTTTTAATCTGAGCTGCTGGGGAAGATAGATACACTTTTTGATGGCTTTAATAACATCTAACTTAGTTGTTTTTACAACGACTTTCAGTTGCTCAAGTTCATATTTCTGTGTCTTTTATTATTTTTTAAGTCAGTCTTTTATAGTTAAACAACTGTATTTTTTGGTGCCATTTAAAGTTTCTTTTTTTTCCCCCTCCCATTCTAGGAAGATATGAATTTAAATGAAGACAAGAAAGTGCCATTGAGGGAGAAGGATTTTAATACCAAAAAAGAAATGGTGATGCAATATCTTAGCACTGCTTCAAAGTCTGTAAGTAAATTTTGCCCAAGTACATGAAACATGACTTAGTGTTTACATTATTTACTACTGGCAGGAAAAACTAAGCGTGCGTGTTACTTTCTTCCTACTAACTTGTTCCTCAGACAAAAACATTTTTAAAGGGTGTTATCTTGTAATTTTGCAAGCTGCAATGAAAGATAACTAGTGTAGGACCAAGCTGTCTGGAGGTTTTTTTGAAGATGAGCTACTAGTCCTTCTATAGCATAAAAATTCCTTCGTACCACAAGATTATGAAGGTTAGCCTATTTTTCTTTTTCAGATGTTTCATGGGAAATCAGGAAACTTAGGCCAGTCTTACAACACTCTTGGTGTTTCTCAGCCCAAAACAACATGCTAAGTTTATATGTTGTTGATACCCCAAGACTCCACACTCGTTCTAAGAGCTAAATTGTTTGGTCTAAAAAAGTAAAATAATAGTAGGTCTAGGTAGTAATATAATAATTCAGCCACCCAGTAAGTGGGAGGAGGTGTTTCTGTGAGGCACAGATTCAGCTGTGTGATATAGTAGTGCTTCAAGTGAATTCAGCTTAATGCTGGAGCCGCTGGGATGGGAAACTCCCATATTCCCACCACCCCCCTTGTAAACTCTGTTGTCAGCATTCTCTTTCAGTCCTCAGCAGTATTGGACTCTCCGGCTACCTCCTCTGTCTGGAAAGAATAATGCGCTGCGTGCCCTGGGCACTCTGCAAACTTTCAGTGTACCTTGACTTGACGAAAGAGGTATCAAACTTTTTCAGAAGAGCTGAAGTGCTGAATGGGCTCCTGAATATTATGCATAACTGATCCCATCTCATGTCTTTCTTCCTATAAGTAACACCATAGTATTATCCTTTGGTAGTTCATATTTCTTAAACTTCAAGGAGATAGATGCCAAGCTATCTTATGCTGGGACAAAACTACTTATTTACAACCCCTCTACAGAGCTCTTACCAGGTTTCATTTGAAGCAGTTGTTATTACAAAGACTGTTAACATTAAGAACATCATTGACTTCAGCATCAGGCTTTCTCAGAAGTGAAGAACTCTTTTCCAGTATTCTCAAAACCTGGTTTTGTTGGTGATGCATGTAGAGATTATGCTGGGTTAGGCAAGGCTATGCTCAGGTGCTTATTTGTGTATAGAAGACTGTGAGCTACCTCTACTTGTGAATGAGATGTCTAAAATGAATCCATCACTTTAGGACTCAGAAAGTTGTAAACAACCAGAATTCTATTGACATGCATAGTCCAGCGCTCATTCCTTTGACTCCACTTTGCTTAGAAACTTAAACAGTTAGTTGACTGTATGCTCCTCTATGTCAGTCTACAAACATGCTGTGTTCATCAGTCTCTGTAACGTTTTAAGGGGCTCCTGGAGAAGAATTGTTAAGAATGAATGATCTCAGTGCATGAGATACTCTGCCAATACATTTTTGTTTTCTTGTAAAGTACTGTGTTTAGATGAAGCCTTATTTCTTCCTTTAAAAACGTTATCACCTGAGAGATATATATCATACTGCTTAAACCATCAAGGCTTGAAAGCCTTGAATGAAATTTCTGTCTGCTATGGTGTCAAGTCCCCTTAGAGGGGACAACAGTTGTGTTTACAGGCTGTATGTTCTCATCTACCAAATGTGGCGTGGTTCTGTCTGTTGTTGAGATTGTAGTCCCCACTGTATTTTCAGTCTTTTTGTAGTTGTTTGTATATACTATGATTACTTGAGGT
Source organism: Anas platyrhynchos (assembly GCF_047663525.1). Classification (NCBI taxonomy): domain Eukaryota; kingdom Metazoa; phylum Chordata; class Aves; order Anseriformes; family Anatidae; genus Anas; species Anas platyrhynchos. Next base: position 171,700,449 of record NC_092587.1, read on the forward strand.
TAGAAACAGTGTCACATTTTAAAGTACTATATAAACATGTGAAAAGATGTTCCAGCCCGGAAAAGTTTAAAAAACAATTTCCATGTTATGGTGTTAATACTCAAGTGGAAATAAAAGCAGCATAATGTTAACCTGCCTAAAGTTTGACTGCTCTGTATGTTAAACACACACAGACTGGGTTTTTAAAGTGAGTTGTCTTCACAAGATTTCATTTTTGTTGTGCAGCTTACTCCCTTGTAATGTTGTAACTGAATTAATTAATGCTGACTTCATACTGCATCTGCTCACAGGCCAGTTGTTCTTCAGTTGAGCAATTAAATTTCTAGAGGCACTGATGCCTCAAGATATTTCCTGTTTCTCAGTTAACTTGAGCATTTTGAACTTAAGCAGCTTTTCCCATGCAGAAATATAGCTAATATAATCAGTTGCACAATTGGTACCAGCTACAGTTCTCATTTTACTTGAGCAGCAGCAGATGTGTCATATTCTTATTATGTTGCAGAGCTGTGGCGTAACTATGAATGATAAGTGGTGCTTGGTACTGTGGATACGTTACACACGCACTCACACTGTTACCGGCATCTTTTGCAGAGGGTAATATTCAGGTGGAGTAGTGAATCTGAAATAGGACGGCTGGGTGTCGATGCGAGTCTCTTGCTTGTGATGGTGTCTTTGGACAGGTCAGATGAGACTCCCTTAATTGTCGTTCTAGTGATTATTTTTTTATTTAGTCTGGCTGGGCCTTTTTTCCCCATGAACTCTTCACATGTTGTTCTTACTTCCAAATTACTTCCAAAACATTTTCTAATTATCTTAACTTTATATCCTGTCCATATGACTGTCCTATATGACCATTTTGGCATCAAAAGAAAGCCATTTTACTGCTTATTTATGAAAGTCTTAGCTATATCCACCTTGGTCAATTTTCCAGCAAGAACTGCTGGGGGATGTCACTGGAAATGACAAATTCACCACCCAGGATGTTAATCCATATGCTTAGGCATACAGGCAGTGCCTATCAATTAGTCTATTCACAGCAGGAGCTGCCAGGAGAATTTCTGGAACTTTTTGAAATTCCCACCTGGAGAGCTCCTGCAACATTTAGTCAAATACTTTGTTGTGATGGCTGGTAGGAGTGCGGTTGGCCGTCTTGTCTGTAGTCAGTCCGTTATCTCATCTTTGCAGAGACAAGCTGGGGAGATCCATGGAACTGTATGTGTTGCATATGCACACTAGCATAGCCCCAACCCACTGTTATACCACAGATGTGACTTAAATTTCCCCCTTATATCACAGCTATATCTGAAATTCCACAGATTGTGCCTCAGGGATATACACTGTCTGTTCTTAAAATGGTTGGGCATGTACTGTAACAGGATGTGCTCTGTATACAAGCTGTTAAATAATCAGACAGCAACCCTTGTCAGTGATACCCTTTAGGCAGTTGATTTGTAGTGTTTTATGCAACTTATGGTGTAATTTGTTTTACCTTTCATGTTTTATTAAGTCTGTTATTCAGTTCTTACTGGTATCATTTTTTTTGAGATCTTCTACATTTGGCTTCAAGATTTTCTCCGGTTACTACTTCCTTCCACTTTAAATACAGCTGTGTCGAAGCTGTAAGGGACCTGGGCTTTCTTGCCTGACGGAAAGAATTTATTACGCCATCTTGGTGAGGAGGGTGATTTTGGAAGCATTCTAGTTTATGGAATAAATTTGCCAACTAGGTGGCTTTTTATGATGTTTAATTTCTGGCATTACTAATGCGTACTGATAACTCTTGGACCCAGAGAATATCTGAAAGGGGTTCAAGTAAATTCCCTTTTGTTAGCACCTTTTTAACCTGAATATTATGTAGCTATGAACTAACCACAGAACATGAAAGAAAATTTAAAACACTGAATCTTTTTGTTTGTGGGAACATTTTTTACTGTGGATTATTCTTGTCTGGGTTCCCTTGATTCCTGATTCTAACGCTCCCCAGTCATCTCATGTACTTTTTTGTGGTGTACATTTGTTGGAATTGGCGCTCATGTTTGAGCAGTTATGGATCTCTGTCAATTCAGAGCCATGTTTGGAAAGACATTCCATTTATTACATATGGTATACCAAAATAAAATGACTTGTTATTTTTCCTTGAGATTCCTTACCATGCTCCTTTTTTTTTTTTTTTTTTTTTGTCATTGGGAACATCCATTTTTATAGGTCTGAGGAAATATAATTGGAGCAGAGAAGTAGTATAACCTCCAGTGTTCCTTTATCACAGAATAGAATGATGATAGAATGATGAAGAGACCTCTAGAGTTTGTCTTGTCCAACCCCTTGTATAGTTCATTTTTTACTATTTCTAAGAGCGGAGACTACAGTTTGCCAGGGCAACCTATTCAGTGCTTGACCACCCTCACAGGATATTTAAAAAAAAAAAAAAAAAAAAAAAAAGAAAAACAAGAAAAAAAGTGGTCTTTATGTTTTTACAGTTTTCTGTGTTCGAGTTTGTGCCTTCTGTCCTTTAACTGGTCACCCTTGGCGAGTTTCCTGCTTTACTCCCTCTGGTCAAATATGTCATAATATTCATACTTATCCGTAATATTACCCATAGCCTTCTCTTTTGGGGACTAAACAATTCTAGCTGTCTCAGCCTCTTCTCATACTTAAGAAGATCCTGTCCCTTCATGACCCTTTGCTGGAGTCACTCCAGTATGTCCCAGTCAGTCTTGTACTGAGGGCCCCAGAACTGGACGCAGCATTCCAGATGTGTCTCACCAATGCTGAGCAGGGGGGAAGGATGAGCATCACTCATCCTTCTAGATCAGCATCGCTAGACCAGCTAGTGCTGCTTTTCCCCTGTGGTCAGCTAGTTTTCCACCAGGACCTCCTGGGCACTGTTATTCCCCAGGTACGTTTCCTGCTGTGGAACTCCATGAGATCCCTCTCTGCCTGTTTCTCCTGCCTGTTGAGATCTTTCTGACTGTCAGCACAGCAGTACATCTGTCTGGTCTGTAAACTAGTCTTCCCAGTTTTTGATTTCACCTCTTACAGAAACTTTTTCATGATGTTTTGCTTCCGAGAGCAGGAAATGATAGCTTTCAGCACTTCTTGAGGATCTACCAAAATAAGAAACTATCTTCTATACAAGGCTCTGTATAACATAATGAGACTGTCTCACCTCTTATGGTGGATAATTTCAAGTTATTATTGCACTGCAAGTCCAGTTCTCTTTATTTTCTGATTTAAGCCAAGTCAGGCTTATAATATAATCAAGTATAATCAAGTAACTGTCTTTAATGCCGTATCACAGAATAGTGAGTATTTCACACAGAAATGTTATTCTGCTCCCAGAAAAGGGAGTCTTTCCAGCATATCAAAATGGATCTACCCAAATATAGGTTGTGTACTGTTTTTTATTTGTCGTTGATGGCTTTTGTTTTTGAATTTAGTTATTTTTTTTCTAAGAACTGTATCTATCCTTATGTCATAGGTAGGAATTATGTGGAATAAACTTGTTTTCCAGTGTCTACAAATTTTGTCTTTGCTGCTAATTTAGAAAAAAAAGGCGAGGGGAGAGGAGGGAATGCCCTTAAGAACAGGGTCAGTGTCTCTTAGATTTGCAGTTTTAATTGCAAATTGTAGGACTTCATCGGTTCAGTATTACTGTTGTTTTCTTTGAAACGTTGGATGTTCTGTATCCTCCAGACAAGTCATTAATATCTTGAACTTGCGTTTAAGCAACATTTGACACGACAAATGCAATGATGAATCAGTCAGTCTTTCAACCTGTATTGCTTAGATTAGGAAATATTTGGCTTTCACAAAGCTAAACTACTTTTGTAGTGCTGCAGTAACTTGCCATTGCATTTTGTTTTCTATCTGCTAGCTCTCCATGTTCCAATTTGCCTCCCCACCCACCAAAAAAGACCAAAACCCAAAAAGCAAGGCACAATCCAAACCCAAATGTGGAGTAAATTCTCATCCTAAAGTCATTATGTTATGGCATCAAGTTTATTTGTATTGCCACATTTGTACAGATGGCAAATGCAACTTGTGAAGAGCTGGGATTCATGAACTTCAGTGTTTATTAAAAAATATATATATATATTTTTTTCCTCCTGAGGTGCTTTGCTTTAGCACTTAAAGCCAAAGGTAGTCTGGTAGTCTGTTTTGTTTAGTCCTAGACTCATGCTGCTGGGCTGCCAGGATCCTTAAGCAAAACGTTTTTACAGCATTGTCTACAACAGCTCAGGTTACACACTAATATCCTGAAGGCTCTTCTGGTGCTCTAGTTCTTCAATCTGTATTCTTATATGAATGCAGCGACCTGTCTGGACACTTGCCCTGTGATCAACTCAGAATCTTTTTTTCTTCTGTTGAGAATTGAAAATTAAGATGTTTGTAATGCATAAACAGAATCCATGCATTAAAAAACTGTATTTCACCAAGTATGCATGATGCATACATTTGTTGCCTGCTGCTTTTGACTACTGGTCATAGACTTGATCATAAATCGGCAAAAATGTAGTCAGCATTCAGCATACCTGGTAGATGGACAACAAATACTGATGTAAGGATAAAATATTTTTCCTATTATTTTAAGAAGTGAAACCAAAGGTTAGCTATTAGTAATCTATTCAAGTGTACCAAATAAAAAATGAATGCATTTTCTGTCTTTCAGGGAAGTCTCAAGAACCGTCGGAAGATTTCACCCCAAGAGTTTATGCAGGAATTAAAATCTGGGTCAACAGATGAAAGACTAGTCACTTGCTTAGAATCACTTCGTGTGTCCTTGACTAGTAATCCTGTCAGGTAATACAGAATTTGAACATCATTAACAAATTTTGCAAAGATAGATCACGTTTTTATTTCCTCATGGATTAAAATTAATGGCTCTGTAGGTGGCATGTTTCAAGGTTTTCCAGTTAATGAATGTATATGTATTAATGAATGATTATACCTTTTTTCTTTTTCTGCATTGATTATGCATCTTCTGCAGGTCTGTTTTTAAGTAGATGTCACTGATCTGTACAAAGTAATTCTAAGACAATGTGAAACAAGTACAGCTCAGAGCAGATCACTGTTTTCTTGTGCTAAATAGTAAAAAGTTTTCTTTATTTTTCTTTTTGTAATGTTCTCAATTCTTTAATATTGTAATTTACTTTGTCAGGGTGATCAATAATGAGAGATAGGCACCTTTGTGTATTTTTTTTAGCCAGAAAACATAGGTTCATGCATACATTTACACACACACACAGACACTTGTATATATATATACAGACATATAATAGAGGTATAATATACATGCACATTTATACTATTTTATTCTATTCTTTTATACTCAATATTTTACTCAATTTTACTCGAATTTGTAGCTTTTTGCTGTAGATCATCTATTTAAGCCACTGTTTGAACACATGATTTTGTGAAGTGTTTTTGGTTTAGTGTAAAATAATACAAATGAACTGCTGGGGATGCTTATGATGGTATGTAATTAAGAGGATTCAACAATTTTCTTCTTTCTGCAGCTTGCTGGGCAGAGTTGTTAATGTGTTGTCCTCTGTATGGGCACTTGCTTCTTTCCTTCTATTCATCTGGTTTTGGATTGGGTTGTCTTGTTTAGAATATATAATGGTCCACATGAAAAAAAAAAATGTTTAGAATCAACCTGAGTGCTTCTGACAGATGGTCTTACAGTAGACACTGCACTTCTTCCATGAATGTGAAACTACTTTTTGATATAGTATTTCATTCCTTTCTTATTTCAAAACAAACAACAGCTTAGGGCATCTCTTAATTACACATGTGTTGATTTAACAAAGAAAACTTCAGTTGTTGACTGCAGAAGTCATGTGTCTGGAATAGAAACGCAAATCATAAGACATGCTCTTAAGTTTAGAGCAGTCTTTTCTCTCTGTTCTTGATATGTCTGGATCATTTCATTTTTTTTGATTGTCATCCCCTTTGCTGCCCTTTTCTCACACACCAAGAGAAAAGTTAATCCTCCTATATGAAAGAACATACAATGCTTGTATTGGAGTAGAACTCATTAGGAATTTACTGGGTATGTGGCCTATGCATAGGTCTGAATTAGAAGGAGATTGACAGCGGCTTGTAAAAACAACAGTAGACATCAGTGTTGCAAAAAAATGTACCCTGCTTGTCCATAAACACATTTTAGTCTACAAATCAAATAAAGGATCCCAACCGTAACAACATACGGGTTCTAAAACAGTCTGCTGATGTATTGACTGGTGGCAAAAAAGACTGTTAAGATGGACCTCACTAAGCTTAAACAGAGCATTTTAAATAGTCTTAGGAAAAAAAAAACAAACAAAAACCAACAAACAAACAAACAAACAAGCTGTTCATTAGGACTTCCTTAAAAAACAGCAGAAATGTACTGGCAGTGCAGTGTTCTCCATAATAAACACTTGCAGGCTCAACATTTTTAAAGCACATGCCCGCATCTTTCTAATGAGTAACATTAGAACATAATGAGTAACCCCATGAATGCTTATGTTAATTGGGTGCAGATATTCACATTTCTGGGCTGTAATCTTTTTGACAATATAGACTAAAAAAAAAACAACAAAACTTCTTCCAAATCTTTTAATCAGTTTAACTATTCTTGACATTCCAGTTGATAATGAAAGATGAGGCTCCACAACATTGTTTTCAATTAATTGGTTTTGGAAAGCATATTTTTAGCTCACAGAGAAAATCAGAGTCAAATGGTATTGTTGAATAGTTTGATCCTGGTACTTTGAAAAAAAAAAATTGAAATCTATGGCTTAGTGCAAAAAATAGTATTTGTTTCCCATCACTAAAAAAAGAAAGCCTCAAGAGCGAAATGTATCCACTGATCTTGATCACTGTTCTTCAGGTAAATAAATAGGATGTTATTACCTCACAGGTCCTACACAGGTGGTAAAAAGTAATTTGGAGATTTACCACAGCTAAACAGTATTACAAATAACATCGTAGTACAGATAACTAGTTATCTACAATTGTTGCTTTTCCTTTTGAATAATAGTTGCAACAAATTTGGATATTTTCATTAAGAGAACTTTTCTTAAAATAATTTGAGAATGGGACACTGATAGCTTGGTATTTTGTCAGACTGACAAAAAGCTGTGTTGGCTGTGGATATTGCAAGTAATCTTTGTTCTGCTGTTGTGGAAGCAGAGGAAAGGACAATAATAATGCAGCAGTATTTTATGCACTAAATCATTCTCAGCGCTCTCAACTGCTGGACATATGACAAAGTGGCTGCTCACAATTCTAATAAAAAATATGCTCAGAAATATCTAGGAGGATCATCTTTAGATCAGATATAGCCAGTTATACTCAAAATACTTGATGGTTGTTTGCCTTCAAGTGTGTTTAGAACAGAACACCATCTGGGAAGGAGAAAACCTATTTTTGAATATATTTAGGTTTATACAAAGAACATATAAAAGCATCTCATCTGGTTCTATCTGTAATTTTAAGTCCATTACAGTTCCATGTCCAGCAGATGCAAAGCACATTTTAATCCGTTCCTGTGATGGGATTGGAAGTACTTGGTATTTCAAAAGAGCTGCTGCATCTACCTTCTGCTATTTCCAACAGAATGGCTTGTTATTTGTTAGTGTTAAGATCCCACTATTATAGAAGTATTTCATTATTCTGCTTAAAATGGTATTATAATAATCAATTACTACAATAATACTAAAATTTTAATCAATAATAATATTTTGTTGCAGTTTGTGTAAATAGACAAAACAAACAAAAAACAATGGAGAGGCTATACTGCAAGTGAAGTGAACATGATCATTTTTTGACTAATTCTGATCAACCTCTTTATGATGCTGAACTTCTGACATTGCACATGGGTTGCTCCATTTTTACATTTTTTTTTTTTAGTGCATGACAAGGGATTTCCTTAGCTTAAAATGTTTAAAAGTAATAATGTAAAGAATTCAGAGAAACTATTGTTACAACACCCCCAACAGAATATGTGTTTTGATGATGAGGATGGTGAAAAATATTGCATCTGTGTCATGCTAGCTATATATGCTCCAGATAGAGATGGTTTTCTAAACAGTTAGTAGTTAAAAGTAGTATGGTAATTTAAAAGTGGAAAGAGTATGCAAGAGAGATCCATTATGAAATAACTTTGTCTTGTTGGCCAAAGACAGTAATAAGAGATCCAAGGACTTGCCTTATGGCAGTAGTATGGAAAGTTGACAAAATGTGTCAGGAGGTATTTCCTGCCAGTTATGGAAAGAGATGAGTCTTCAAGTATCACCTTCCCTTAAATGACAATGAAGTGCAAAGAGCAGAATATGCCTGCTGCTATGACTATAAATGATAGTGTTGCCCATGAAACGTAAGGTTAGGTAATTGATCAAACATTATTGCTTCAGCAAGATCAACAGCTACTATCAAAGGGATGGTTGCAGTACTGCTGTCAGCCACCGAGGAGAAGGACTTTGTAGATGCTCTGCCTACAGAGAAGAGAGGATTTGACCAATAGTAAACAGGACTGTGAAGCAGTTGTCAGGTGTAGAAACAACTTGCCCAGGTTTAACCCCACCAAAGATAGATATGGCAAGAGCTGATTACCTGTTGTTGTGTTCTCTTGGAAGTATTCATATAAATTAATATCTCAGGCAGCCATTTCTGCAATTCCTTTGGGTATTTACTTCCTTCTCTGACTTTTCTGGTTATATTAGAGTATAACCAGAGGTTATACTTTTCTGGGAGGTGGTAGAACACTGAGTTGCAGAAATTGTTGTTTTTCTTCTCTTCTTTTGCAAGATCTTTAGTAATTACAATTCTCTACCAAAGAAAGTATAACTGTTCATTTTAAAGTAAAATTAAAAATTTTAATGGTTACTGTCATTTTTATTTTTTTAATGTAATTGGGTCAATGAGTGAACGCAATGTATCTTGATCCTCAATTCAGTAGAGTTGATCTTAAAATGATCCAGTTATACTGATTTTGTTTATTCTGAAAATTTTCTTTTATTGTAAATAGTCTTTGAAGTATCAATCATTCTAATGTCTGTCTTTCCATGTAGCTGGGTTGAAAACTTTGGCCGAGAAGGTCTGGGGCTGCTCTTGGACGTTTTGGAAAGACTGGTTGAGACAAAACAGTAAGGATGTCTTTCTATAAAATTATCAGCTTTTTTTAATACATAATCAGCTTTTAACTACAATATGTTTTTTTAATTTATTCAGCCAAGACAAAATTGTGAAGAGAAGTCAGCATAAGGTTATACAATGTTTGAGAGCCTTCATGAACAATAAGGTATGGGATTTTCATTAATCTGGAAATTTGAATTACTGCTGTTCAATCAGATGATGTAAATGATCAATGTATATAAGCGTGTGGAGTTTGGAGAAGCAATGTATTTGTCAGCAGTGGCTTGAAGATCATTCTCTACTTCTCGACAGAAATATACTCCGAGAATAGTGTAAACTTATGATGTTGATGTTTGTTCTTGTTACAGAATGAGTGACCTGTTTTGCACCTTTTCCTCATTTATTTTTTTAATTATTCAAATAGTTTAAATGTCATTTGAAATACTTACTTGAGGGAACTGTTGCATTTTGCTTGGTATTCAATATCTTACAACCATTTTTCTGTTGTTTAGTATGGATTGGAAAGAATTCTGGGAGAAGAGAGGAGCCTTTTGTTGCTGATCAAAGCAATTGATCCCAAGCAAACTAGTATGATGACTGATATAGTTAAACTCCTTTCTGCAATGTGCATTGTTGGAGAAGAAAGCATGTAAGTACTGTGTTTAGCCAGAAATAGTAAAGTGATTTTAGGATATCCAAAATTATAATTGCACCTAAATTAAGTGCTGAATTTTTCAACTTATGTTTGAAAGTAATATCTGTACTATGCTGTCATTGTTGAAAATACCTTTTTCAGTAATTTTTGTTATGGTCATATCAATAAGACTTTTCTTTTTGTCATGTGAAGGAACTGGTTCGATGGAAAGTAGTTATGCAGCCATTTTTTTCTGGAAGATTTTTAGCATTACTTTTCAGGTATCTTAACCAATGTAATCCAGTAAGTCATTCTTCACTTACAAAAGTCTCCAAAGTAAACAAATAATGCTTAAAACTCCTACATTTGTACTTGAGATACTGAAACAGGTGAATTTTTTGGCAGCATGACTCTTCAGATAACAAATGAAGAAGAAGGTTATATAACCTCTTCTAAGTGAAATGCTTTTATTTTCTTACAGCCTTGAAAAAATTTTGGAAGCTATAACAGCAGCAGCAGAGGAAAAGAATGTTGATAGATTCTCTCCTATTGTGGAAGGACTTCAGGATAACTCAGTTCAGCTGCAAGTAAGAAATCTTTTTTGCACAAATAGTCTTTGCAACAAGCAAAAATAAATTTACATATTTTCCTGTTTTGGGGCAGGGAGGGGGGAGAAGGAGGAGAGAGATGGTTTCAAATGAGGGTCAAATTTTGTAGTTTTTTAAAAATATAATCTTTTAAAATGCATCATAGAAAGATTCAGTTTTGAGATATGTTGGGGTGTTGCAGGTTAATTTGACTTATATTTACTCAAATCTTACAGACTTTAGGAAGTAAACATACTGCCTTTTAAAATAAAGCATGAGTCATGCATTCAAATGCAAAAATATCTCACTTCTGTTGATATCAGCTAAAACTCAGATAAATATTAATAATAAAAAAAGCAAGAAGAGGAGGAAAAAGCAAAAAAGGAGGAAGAGAGGGAGCTTAAAGCCCCAGTTTTGGTAGGGCTGCAGAAGGAAATTACAGACTGTAAAACAAGCTTCCTTCCAATATTTCAAGGCTCTTGAGTCTGCATTTACCAGACTGAACACTGGGTTCATGTAGTTTTCGGTCTCTACATTTGGTATTTTTGCAAGTATCTTTGCAGTTCTTCAATATTAATTTTACATATATGATCTTATATATTTTTCTTTTCCTCTGGAATCTCTGTTTCATCTAAACTTCAAGGTGAATGATGTTCAGTTAATAAGTTCCTATTGAGTATGGTTTTTACTCCATGTTTTAGCATCCTGGAGATAGTAGGCAGTAGGTATTTGGGCCAGGAGTGCAACTACAAGCTTGGGCACATCAGTTTCAGGACAACATAACATTTGTCTCGATGCACCTGTTCTTTTTTTTTTTTCTTGACTTGCTTGTGAACTTTGATATTGGGTTGAGATAAAAGTAAAAAAATACCTTGTATTTGATCAACCTGAAAAAAAATGAAAAAATTATCATTTTCAATTACTTTTATTGGCATCGTGTTAGTGTAATAAATATGGAAAAAATTAATATATAATAGTATGTACTAAGAAAATTTTAATCAGAAATATAATCAGTAAAATAATTAAAAAAACACAAAACCAACAACACATCAACAACACAAATTAGTTTTAATGTTGAATACTGGTAGTTCAGTTTCTCTTTTTATTAATTGAGCATCTTCTTTTTTTGACATGAATGTTAAAAGTTTTAAAAGTTTTAAAATACTTTGATCTAGTGGGGAGAAATGCTTTAGATCATGGAAAATAATATCTTCCTGTTGCAAGGGATTATGTCTAACTTCAGAAAATGTAAGAGTCTGTATTTTCTACACAGCATATAACGGTTTGAGAATTTCCAGAAGGCGAATCACACCACTAACATGAGATGCCTAAAATTTAATAGCATACAGTATTTCTCTGACCATTCTTTGAGCTTTGTAGGGATTCAGTCATGAAATAACAGCATTTTGTTTTGAGTGCTAGATTTCCAAATGTGATTCCTGCTTTGCAGAGTTGCATACATTCATGTGTGTAGATTTAAATAGGAAGAAAAGAGCTACGACTCACTTTTCTATATCATTCAAAAAGGGCATGAAAACTACCTTACAAGCAGCGCCTTAATTTACCTGCTGCTTCAAATAAATTAATTCTATGTACTTCACACTTTACCGTAGTCTCCACTTCTACATTTTTAAAAATTAAATAAATGTATAAAGGCCTTTATAAACCTTGCAGTATAAACTAAAGATGAGCTGATAGTTGCCATTTTAGATGAACATTTTTGACTAGGTTTCAGAAATTGCAGTCTTTGGTTAGCAGCCCCTTTGAGAAACAGTAATAGCTGTTATCTCTAAGTAGTTAGATCTTTTTTATAAATATTATTGCATTTGTACTTATTTAGAATCATAGAATATCCTGAGTTGGAAGGGACCCACACGGATCATTAAGTCCTGGGTCCCCAAGGGACTTTTTCCTGTGATGCTTACCATTGGTAAGATACTGCTGATGAGATAATTGGTGCAGAAAACTTCAACTGATTTGCTACCTGTGTAGTAATGCTTATTTTTCTAGGATTGCCCTTCACATGCTAAACAAGTACTTTACTATACTAGTTATATACAAGTTATATACAAGTACTATAACTATACTTGTTATAGCTTCTTACTCTTGTGCTGTACCTCCATTTGCTGTGAGAAACTGAGAATTTACTCTAAATGTTATACTTGCAATACTTATGCTAAATACATTAATCTGGATTTACTGGAGTGTTACTCTAAGGTTCCTAAAAATAAGTAAGATTTCACTGTTACATTCACTTTACCTTTTGTGGACATGAAAATTTCTGATGAAAGTTCACATTTTATTTAAACTTGCATTTGAACACTAATTCTAAAAAGCTTTTTTTCTTTTTCGGACTTTACAAGTGGTGGCTAGATTTGTTGTTGTTGCTTAAGACCAGAAAAATCAAGGCTCCTTGTGTTTCATGTGAACAAGTTGTAAACTTTTTTTAACAATGACATTGACCTGGTGGTTAATTTGACAGTGTTTTAATGAGACAGAAGTTTACAGTTGTCAGTTACTTGGCATACTTGCCTTGATTATCTACATGATATATGTAGTCTGCTTTGTGGCAGTTCAGTTTGACACTAACAACTGACCTTTTCAATTTTGAATTGACTAGCATTTCTGTTACTTGAAGGCTGAATATATAAGAAGCCTAAGTATGATAATTTTTGCATTTTAGTGAAAGCTCTGTGTATTTACTTTTTTATTTGCTGAAAGCAAAAGCTGTTCTAATTCTGAACTTCTGTAAAGGTCATCCAAAATTATGGAAAGAGTACTTAAATATTTTTGGTTCAAGGCAAGATTGGTGATCCTAGTTTGAGAATATTGCCATAGCCAAGAATAATACTGAGTTTATGGTTTTGTTAAAGTAAAGGTAGTTTAGTATCTTATGCCTGTGCCCAAGAAAATGCATCCAAGGCAACCTGGTATCTTATGTACTTGTGGCAGCAACTGAAGAAGTCTAAATACTTTAGTTGTTGAAGTTATGGAGGCAGGAAATACTGTTCTTCTGTCACAACTCATTTTGATGTATTTAAGACCACAACAGCAACCAAAAAAAAAAAAAATAGTTGCCCAGTTCTTCCTCAGTCTTCTTGTAGAATCAGATGAATGCTTCCACTCTCTAATCATCATCTTCCGTCACTGTTCCTTGGGCAGGCAGTTTAACTAATGGAAGAAAGCTGTTCTTTTCCTCTTCAGTTCTAGTGGCAGATGTGATCTTATTATTTCTCAGTTAGAACAGAGAAGAGGTACAAAGTGCAAGAAGTACAACAAAGTTGCTATTCTTCCTTTTCCAATTAAGTTCCTGAAAAATGAGTGTTGCTTATTCCTGTGGAAACCTGCAGATGCTTTATGCCTATCCTAAAAGAAGCATTTTCACATCAAAGTTCTCATGAGTAACATTACTCTCAGTATTTATAGGTTGTCAGATAATAACATTTCATTTTTCTTTTTCATCTAATGTAAGAATGTGGGATCATATGGTTTGTGGTATTTTAGTTAGCTGAATCACTTGCTGATTCTTGGACATTCGGTGCTAATGAGATACTTTCCATAACTGAGTATCTAATATGAGCAAAGCTTACTTTGCCTAAATGCAAAGACTGATAATATTTGTTTAAGATTCATGTAAATGTGCAAAGGTACAATTGTACAGACAATACATCTCAAAGTCACTGCTAATAACATTTTCTCATTAGCAAGGGGAAATAATTGATGAACATCAATAGGGTCTATAACAAGCCAAGTCTATATCTGGTTTAATATCGGCAAATAAAATTTAACTAAACCTTCATTATCAGTAGTCTTTTCTACAACTTGCAGTAAGAGTGAGAAAAGTGAAGTAGGAAATGTTGGTGGAGTTTTCTTATTCTGAAGATGTGACATGATACTTAGCCATCTATTTAGAAATGATAATCTTGTCTATGTGAGGAAAAGCTTCTCTGAGCTACTGAGATATGGCTAGCATTTTCCACTAGAAAATCACCAGGTATATTCTACCTTGTGTTCAGCTGGTAAGAATAGAAGTTTGATCTACTGACTGTATAATCCTCAGAAAATGCATTCTGTAACTTGATAGACATCACTGTTTAGAATCAGAGGAAAATCAGGATTAAAATTTCAAGTTGTAACTTCTCACTTAGCAGAATGTATCTTATCTCATTGGTCTACTTTCTCATATAGAAAAACATTCAAAATTTTGCCATTCCAGGTGAACTCTATCATCACCCATGCAAAGTTCTTCCCTACCAAAAATATTGTCTGTCTACCTATCTTCCTATCAGTGTATGTTCATCTTGTAGATGAACATACAAAGCCAAGTATTGTACCTGCCCACCGTGTGGCAGCAGGGAATTTAAAACATTCCAGATGGAATATACTTTCAAACCTGAAAATCCCTTGAAAAATAACATGGTAGACTATATTCAGCTGCAGTTCTTAAGGGATGAAGTAGGGAAAGAAGCATCTAACCACACGGACAGGTGAACTGAAAGGTTTGCTCTAAGCTTTTCCCTGAAGAAAGTGCCTCCATATGCCTTAACTGCATGCCTGTTATAAAAAAACAAGATACTCTCAAGATGAAAATACTGTTTAGTTTAGAGCTGCCCCTCAGGAAATAGCATAGAAATTGCAGTCCTTGGCAACACAGCAAAATTTTAGAAAGTGCACCAGAGAGCTGTGTATTACCATGTGTCTTTCAGTGTTAAAGCCAAAAATAATTTGACTTTTTCAGGCATCTTCTCAATGCTGACAAAATACCTCTGTCTGCAGAATCTACAACTTCTGATGAATTGGTTTTAAGTATAGATCATTTGCTCAGAATATTTTAGTCACGATGACTTCTGAGGAACCTAATTGACCTGTCTTCATTAAACCTCATGCTACCTCACCAGGAATACCTCTTCATTATTGAAGATGAGTTGCCTTTTTGATATGAACATGGCCTTGCCTCTTTTTGCCCATGACTGAGAATTCAAAAGACTGTCAGTTTCATTCAAGGTAATAAGGTGTAAAAGAATACTGTTGAATTGTCAGTTTGGGCCCACTCCTCTGGAGTGCAAGTAATGACTGATTCTTCTGCGTACCAATAGTTGACACTTACAGAGCTGTCAACTGGAGCATCACAGCATTTTGAATAAGTGTTTTGTACTTTGAGAATTGTCAAAGAATGATGTTGCGTTTGGGATAAACGTTCTTCAATTTTTGCTTAATTAGGAACATTGAAGACAAGTAATTATGAGTGGATACTGCTTAGAATTGTATATGTAGAGAAAAATGCTTGAAGAAAAAGAATTACTTGCCTGTAGCTTCCTTTCTCCCTTAAGAAGTTGTTTTCAACTATTTGTACCCTGTTTTCTCTTTGGTCTGACTCTTTATTTGCAGCATTAGAGGTTGGACAGCGGAACCTGAAAGGCCCCGTTTACACACCCTTCTGATAGGCTCTGTGAATAGGCAGTGAATGTATTAAGAAATGGGAGCAAACCTATTGCTTGATTATTGTTAGATCTGAAGTCAGTGGTGCTCCCTGTAATTTAACAATTATAAATACCAGTTTGTTTGTGAATCTTCAGAATTTTTAAAACATGCTGTTAAACAGCTTTAGTACTGCTTTAAAATGAAGAGCTATTAATCTGATATTTCTAAAGAAAAAGCTTTTTTTATTATTTTAAAAAATGACAGGTTTTACTTATTATTTTTTGGGGGGCATTTTTGTGGTTGAGATTTTCTTAAGCAAGTAGGCTCATATGGTAGAGGCAAAATTTCAGACTTATTCAAAACTTTGTTGATTGGGATCAAGCGAGTTTGCAAGTAAGCCAACCCATCAAGCAAGTGAGCTAGAGGTTTGAATTCTCATGTATCCAAGGGAAGTCTGAAGTGCAATTTAGTTTCTCAGACATCATTGCAGATGCCTTTGTGCATTAAGCAAATGTGTACAGTACTTGCAGATACAACAAATCTAATTCAAGAGGTTTCTTCTCACTTTTCCTTCTCACTCTTCTGGGCTGGAATTTGGAAGCTCAATATGATGCACTGAAGCAGCTATATTGGTATTAGCTGTATTTATGTCCCAGTCACTCCATGGGTATCGTAAAGATCTGAACTGCTTATAAAATCCAGTAGGCAATTAATTAATAAGAATGGAAGTTTAGCAAAGCACACAGCTGCATGTGGGTATCTGTCTGCATATAGGCATCAATACATAAGCATCTGAAGTTTGAGCTGTATTGTACTGGAAAACTCTTGACAATTCTGTTTCTTGATTTTTTTCTTGTGCCTTATGCAGACACTAATTGTACCAGGTTTGCTGCATTTTTATCAACATACCTTTAAACATAGAGGTAAAAAATATTAATATATTTTATTCCAACTGCAAACCTTAGAAAAAAGTTTTTGTTCTTGAATCTTCAATGGGTTATTGGTTAAAATTCCGAGTAATTAACCCACTTGGATGCTGTTCTTCAAGCATGAGAAGGGTATTTTTATCCTGTGTTTGGTATGTGCCCCCAAAATCTAGCTTTCCCAACAGCTGTGTTACTAAAATGTTCACAAGTTTATTTTTTCCTCTTTTTGACAGATTTAAAATATTTTTTTCCTTATTGAATTGTTATTACTAATCTTGTATTCTACATTGATACGAGTGAACACATTTCAAAATCTTGTTATTATGTGTTATCACAATAATTTAAGTATTGCATACTAATCATAGGATCAGAAAACAGCCCAGGTTCGAAGGAACCTCTAAAGATCATTTGGTCCAACCTTTTGTGGAAATAGGAGCCTAAATGAGATTATCTAGCACCCTGTCCAGTCACTTCATGAAAACATCCAGTGATAGAGACTACACCACATCCCTGGGGAGGCTTCCTGTGATTGATTGTTCTCTCTAAAAAATTATTTTCTATATCAAATTGAAACCTCTCCCAGTTCAGTTTGTACCCGTTGCCCCTTGTCCTCTTCACATACGGCTACTTCTGAAGAGAGAGCCTCTGTTCTCTTTGTAACTGCCATTAAATGGTAGTTTCATTTGAAACATGTTATAAACATTTGTGATACAGTAATAGGCTCTTGCTGTTGTTTTTCTTATTTTTTTTCTTCTTTTTAAAGTTTCATGAAGCAAATTACTCAAAGGTAGATTTAAATGAGGCGTTGCTTACTTGCTTCCTCTTGTATAACCGCTTCTTGTTCTGCTTTTGCAGAATTCCGTTTGGAACTTTCACTGTTGTCTTTGTATTCCTATGGGAATAGTTTGCTAACAAAATCCACTAGGTCTTTGTCTTGTTTATTCCAGGAAAACTAACTTATGTTCTAGTTACAAACTGAAGTTGAATTCCCACTTGATCAAATTTGACTTGAATACTAGAACAGTGGTACTTTTCACTGATAGGTTTCTTGCTTTTCACTGTGGTATCTTGTCTTGTTTTTTATTTGAAGGGCACGTGTGTACAAGTACCTTGTTCATTTGGGGAATTAAAAGTAAAAAAAATGTTTTAGCAGCAATTGCATCTGTAGACATCATTTCATCTAAATTACATTGCTACATCAAAGATTAAACCAGTTTGGTCTGGATTTACACTGTAGTCTACTTTCTTGATTGCCTCTTCCTTGATAGTTTAAATCAAATTAGATAAAATCTAATTTCTTGCTTACATGTCCATACTTTTTATTATTTTTTTTTCATGTTAGTATTGTAAATATACTGTTCTACACTACTGATAAGAATGTCAAAGGTTCTAATTCTGTTGTAATCAAACACCATGAATTTTGTTTTATTGAAATATAAATGTAAATGCGCAGTACAGTACATTATAACTGACTGTATGTTATCATATACACATTTGTAGAGTCTCAGTCAGTAATATTGGTAATACAACCAGAGATACTGAATTACTAGTTTTGAATGGAAGAGCTAATTGAATCAAGAAAATAAAATTGAATGAATGACTCTTTTTTTTTCCAGAGAGATAAAGCACTACAAAATCAGGGGCAGTAAAAAAAAAAAAAAAGCTACTGAGGGAAAAATACGAATACTGACAGTGGATGTGGATGGATTTGTAAAGTGGACCTATACTAAATCAAATACAAAAAAAAAGTTTAAGAATAAACAATATAGCCCATACTTACAGAATAGGAGAATATATTCTGTAAGGAATTGTAGTACATTTCAACTGTCATTTGTAGCATCCAAGTTATAGACGAGTCTCGTCAGATCCTCCAAGTTGTTTTACTGTAATTTGTGCTGTTTGTGGGCATAAGGAACACAGATTCCATTAAAAGTCAGGGATCTATCATTAATTTAAATAAAGTGTTAATGGACTAATCAAATTATTGTCAGATAAACATGTCTGCTCTTATCTCGTGCCTCTGCTCCTCTGTGCTGCACTTCGTTTAGGGTCATATATCTACCTGCTAGTCATAGATATATATGCAAGAGTAAAATGTGCATATGAACTGTGTGCCACAAACCAAACTTGTACAAGGCTAAGTCAAATCTAAAACAAATAAGATAGTAGTCATTCTGATATTAGCCTACTTCTATTGCAGATAAATAAGCTGAAACAAAGATCCAGGCAGGCCAAGCAAAGTCTCATTATAGCCTGACAAGTCCGGAGGCATGTATTCTTAGCTTAATACAAAGTTTGTAGCCTGTTATTAGTAAAAATATCTGGGCTACCAGCATGCAACACACGTTCTGAGCAAGATTTTAAAGGTCATGACAGACAAATATTGGGTATGAAGAGCTTATTCTGTTTCCAAAAAGCTTGATTGTGCAAGAGAAGAGTCTTAATTTCTCCTGTACTGGGTACTATTAAGACAATTACTCGAAGATTTCAGAATAATAGCTCTGACAAGCACTACAAAGATGACAGGATCTACTGTGACAGTTTAAGTCCCAAACTGTTATCAATTTAGCCACTTTTCAAGTTGGTTGTTCAAAGAAGAATAACTGGGGATTATTTCTTATTTATAATTTTAGTGAAGCAGCCCCAAATCTGAAAGATCTTTCTCAAGGAAACGTATTTTGTGAAGGCAGAATTGTCAAATGGTGCAGTCCCGTTACTTGTGTTCCTGTTTAACTGAGTTCTTTTAAAAATGACTGCTAGAATAGTATTTTATACTGCTAGTATAGTATTTTTTTTCTTTCTTCAAGTCCAGTCTTATGCCAGTCAGAGTGGTTTTGCCTATTTCATGAGACTTACCAACATCTCATCAGTTTGTGAAAACGGTCTTTGCTTTACAGAGCTGTTCTGCATTTTTTCACATTGTTCATTCATGTTGCATTTAGTCATGCTATTCAAGAATTTTATCCTTCTGTTCTAGATATTATATACTTTCAATATATTTGCACAGTAGAAAAGTCAAGCTTACCAGGCCGTTGTTGTCCAGATCTTCCCCAAAAACATCCCTGCAAATATCAGCTTTTTTTTTGGTCATCTTCCTGGGTGTGTCAATGTACTTTAAAGTAAGACTTTATATGCAGTAGTGAGTATTGAAGTAACTGTATATTTGATTTTATTCCTAACTTTTGGGTGAATCCTCTTTTGTGTCTTTTAATTGTTGGCTTTGTTTATAAGTTCTTCTGCCAACCCCTAAACCTGTGAAAGATATCCTGTCTCTCTCTGTGTTCTACTGTGGGAACTCATTTCACACACATAGAACATCAATGAAGTGTTACTGGTTTGTTTTCTCTGGGTATACCTTCTTACTGTGATCTTTTACTGACCCTACAGGTTATCTGGTTGGCTTCCTTCTTTCTCTGTTCGTTGTAGATATTTTTTGAATATTGTCCTTCAAACTCTGTCTTCTTAGCCTGCTTAGATACAGCTTTATGTTCAATTGGCTGAAGTTTTGATTTTTTTTCCAGTTGATTAATTTTATTTAGATTTTTTTGTCTTGAATAATTATTGACAAGACTGGAGTAAGATACAGAAGTTTACCTTAACATTTTTTATACAGTTGATTTTAAAAAATAATTGAACTTAGTGTGCTGTGTCCTACTGATGTCAATATGGTAAGAACAATAGTTTTTTATTATGTGAATCTAGATACTGGCATGCACTGAGCTTCATAGAAGTTTCAAAGGGACATAACTTAATTTTACATTGCTCATTCAAATAAAGGGAAGGAGGAAAGCAGCTTACTCCCTCCTCCTATTACAGTTTTAAAATTGTTATTGATACAAGGTACGCTATATGATGGAGTAATATAAAAGTAGATGCTGTCATGGTACTTTTTCTCCAGGACAGAAATTAGTATAGTGGTTCCAGTCATGCCACTCCTCCTTGTCCTCATGCCTCTCTGGAGATAGGAGAGATGGCCATAAGTCCTGGTTCAGAGTTATTGTACTAAGTAACTCCAAACAATGCAATTTTCAGGACTGGGTGAAGAATGTCTGACACAATGTGCCAATGCTTGGTCCCCAGATACCTGATGGAGCTTACACTCTGCTTCAACAGGTTTGCAGCTCTCACCACTATTTACAGATTGCTTACGCTCTTTAAATCTCTATGCTTATAACTAAGCTACCTCCTTCCCCTGCAGTGTTAACTACAGTTAATCTACATGTTCTAATGCTGCTGTCAAGTAAACCTAATTTACATAGACTGCCATGTACTCTCAAAACAGTTTATTTAAAGTGATATATACAACTACTTTCATACTTACATTCCTTGCAGTAGGATAAATGATGATCATATCTGACATGATGTGTCAGTCTGTGTCATCATTTAATCTTGATATGTTCTGAAGTATAAATGCTTTCCTCTTGGAAAGCTCGTGAGTACCTTTTTTGTTACCTACAGTCTGTACCAAAGTAGCTTGGCCATGTAGTTCTTCTGGTTATGTACCATATGTAAATTAATTATTTGGAATTGGAGACCTTATATAAATTCATTACTTGGACTTACACTTACTTTGAAGGTGACTGGGGCAGTATATTCCCAGTAGAGCCTTTTTCTGGACCACAAAATAATGTGTTGTCCTTTTTGGATGATAAAGGCTTTACAACAGAGAAAGTATTTGACATGGCCTGTTTTACTTGTTTACATAGTATATTAGGCCAAGTATCCTAATTGACTTGTGTTTTTAAAAGCAGCTTAAATCTCTGGAAATGCACGAATAACAGATTTCAGGCGTACTCAAGCAAGATGTGCGATCAATAAAGAGGGTAAAAGGAAAAAAACAACAACAAATTAAAAAAAAGAAATAATGGCTGTTGTTATCCTAGCAGGTCCTTCTTTGTGATTAATTATAATAATAATTCACTGTTGTTCTAAATGACTGTGAATCTGGATAGTTAATTCCTGCTGCTTCCTGCTGTGGGTTCTCCAGATAAATCTTCGTTCTTGGGAAGAGAGACTACTTGCTAGATGACCGTGGACTTGTATAGGCATCAGTTGACCTAATGCTTGCTTTTGAGCTGAAGTCCAGTTCCCATCAAGTGTTCTGTGAAGCTCAGTACATTATAAGAGGGAAGATTTTAAAAAGAGAAAGAGAAAAAAAATAACACCATTCTGCTCTTTAGGTTCAGTTTAGTTTAAATATGTGTTTTGCCTTCTGATTTCCACTGTATATGCAGATGTTAGCTTTTACCATTTCTGTTATGTCACTAAATATATATGTTTATAGAAATGTATGCTTCCATTGCATTATTTATGTATTGAGAATCGTGCTTATCAAGGTGTTTGAGGTAAGTGAACTTGCTGTTTGTATAAAATGGCAAAATTCAATGGAGTGAGAAAATACTCAATTTTTATGGAAATTTATGACTTGTGTTTGGTATCCATACCTCATGGCTGATATGAAATTTAACTATCTTAATTATATGATTATAATATATTAATAATCAGATGTGACATAATTAGATGTGTCTAATTAGGTAGTTTGTTATGTCTTGTTTTGACTGTGATGATTATTGAAAACTAAAAATTGTTTTATTTTTCCTTTGTTATAGGTAGCTTGCATGCAGCTCATCAATGCTCTTGTTACATCTCCTGATGATTTGGATTTTAGGCTTCACATCAGAAATGAATTTATGCGCAGTGGATTAAAAGAGATATTGCCAGTAAGCGCCTTGTAGTCTCTCTTTGTATTACTATTTAAATTACTGGACTATTTGAGCTTGAGGGGGGGAATCAGAGAACACGTTGTAATAAATTATTCTCAAAGGCATTTTATTAAGTTGGAGCCTGAGCAGTTAGATATGAGAATCAGCCTTAAAATAAGAATGAAAAGGTGAAGTGTGCTCTCTGAAGTTTGTGCTGAATTCTTAACCTTTTAGGACTTTGATTTAGAACATGCGACAGAATATAGTGCAGTCACTAGTTAAGCCAGGTTGAAGCCATGATTACCTTTTGAATATTTGACTTAACTCTATGTTCTCGTTATTTAAACTTCAAAATGATGTAGACGTATAGAAATTATTAATAAAAGATACAGTTTATTTACTTAGGGTGACGCTAATTTTACTAGCTTTTCAATTGTTTCTTCCTTGCAGCAATTGAAATGTATAAAAAATGAAGCACTAGATATTCAGCTGAAGGTGTTCAATGAGCATAAGGAAGAAGACATGATCGAGTTCTCTCATCGTTTAGAAGATATTAGATCTGAACTAGAATATCCTTTTGATATCATCAAGAGAAACATGAACAAAATAATGTCTGTAATGGACATTTTTCTGATATAGCTTTTGTTAAAAAAAAGTTATTAGTCAACATTTGAATGAAATGTTCCCTCCTTGCTGTTACTTTCCTTAACTCTCTTACTGAAGTAAATGATGTTTACAACATGGTGTGGAATACAGTTAAGGATACCAGTGCTGAAGGATATTTTCTTTCTATTCTCCAACATCTTTTGCTGATAAGAAATGACTATTTTATACGGTATGTTTAATGCTATATTAAATGTCAGTTATGGATTAGATGGTTGTTTAATCATTAATGTGCTTTTACAATTTTAAAGATAAATACATTTTCGTATTCTTCTATGCTGAATGCAGTTTGGAAATACTCCTTTGTGAATTCTTGTTCAAAAGTATCAGCTTTGAATATGAATGCCTTCTATACGCTCTTTTTCCTCTTTTGCTTAGGATACAATTTTATATAGAGAGAATACTACATTTGTTGAGATCTGAAGCTTATGTACTGCAAATATAAGTGATCAGAACAGATCTGTTACTGCTACTGACATGATTCATAACCAGTAGTAATTTTTTTGTGTATTTGGATCAAAGGACAAAAAGCACATTATACACAGAAGTGCACTTTGTCCACACATCTCACCTTATTAAGAGTGCTTGCCTGACTTGGGTGCATCTGTGCTACACCACTTCGACCCAAAAGGGTTTGAATTCACAGCTTGCATGTTCTAGTCAAGTGGACCAGCTGTCGTATCATTTGGCATTTTAGAACAATGCGATTTTTCATTCAGTTTACTGCAACAGGGTTGCAGGCACCCACAGTCACAAATATCATGAAAGCAGAAGGAATAAAACTGAAGGAAAAGCCTTCTCTCTGTTGATAAGAAGCAGGAAGGTGTCCTGCCTTTCTGTAGTTCAATAGGAAAAGAGATGTGGAGTTTAGAATATAAGAAGACTTTATGTTTAGGTCTACTGGTAATTCAGGCTTTGTGTAACTGTTCTTGTACAATAAAATAGCAGACATATTTGTCCTTTGAGGTTTGCATCTATCCTATAGAAGTAAGTCAGCCTAAATCTTTCAACATCAACTGTGTTCATAGACAGGATTTAAGTATATGTTAAAAAATGTTGTAAAAGAATTTACCTCTGTCTTTAGTCCACAGTATTTCAAAATAATTGAAGAGTGCGTTTCCCAGATAGTGTTGCATCGAAGTGGAACAGACCCAGATTTCACATATCGTAAAAGATTAGATATAAATTTCAGCCACTTAGTAGGTAAGTACTATGCATGGAAATGATTACAATATCATACTTTTTTCTGTATTTCAGAAAACAAATTAGAGTTTTATCTATGGTTAAGAGTCCTGTTTTCCCTGTACATTTGCAAGTGTGTATTTGCTTTTTTTTTTCCAGATATTTGTGTAGATAAAGCAAGATTAGAAGAATGTGAAGAGAGAGCTTCTGAACTTTCCAGAAAAGTATGTAATTTTTAAGTTATGTGGTCATCACGTGGACACAGGAAATTACTTAATAGCTTCATGAATAGTGTAATTGAAAGTGGCATAGCTTTTAACTTCAAATTACTATTATTACTTAGGTTGAAGTGGGAATTGGCTATTTCTTGTGGACTGGGAAGTACAGAAAAGTTGTAAAATAGTTACCTTAACTTAGCCTTTCTACTATTTATTTTAAGATTTCACATATAAATCTCCCCAAAATCAACTGAAATATTTATCTAAACAGTGAACAGTTTCTCATACAGCTGAAGTATGAGAATAAGAATTTAATTGTTTGTGTCTGCAGACTCTGTATTACCATGCTTTACCAATTTTTTGTTAAGAAACCCAGAAGGAGAAGTGGGAATCCAAAGAAGGTATGTGGAACTGTCTAGCATCAACATTTTTTTCTTTTTTTTTTCCTTAGTTTGAAAAAGATTTTGTAGTTCATCAGGAGACCCAGGCCCTACTGCAAAAAAAAGAAGAAAGAATCAATGAACTTGAAGCAGAACTACAAGCTTTTAAATTGCAGGTATAGGACAGTTTAATGAATGTCTGAAAGATTGCTTTTGAAATAGAATTCATTTTACTCTTTTTTTTTTTTTTTTTTCAGATTCTGGTAGTGCAGTTGAGGGTGCTTCGAACAATCCCGTTATTGATTATTATTGACTGCTAGTTTCTTTTGTTTCTGTTTTATACAAGGAATTGTAGTGTGACACTAATTAGCAATATGAGATCCCAGTTGATCCTTTTTGTGCCTGAGCTCTGTTAATTAACTAGTTTCTTGTTTCATTTGGGTTTTGCTTTCAGTGTCATATATTTCCAAAGTAATTAACCACATAGGGTAATAAGTCATATGCTTTTAGACTAGCATTTATCATTGTGATCTTTATCCCTCAACAGGAAATTATTCATTGTGCAGTTGCTTTGCTGAAGCCTTACTATGGATATCCAGCAGTGGAAGAAACAACTTGTGGCTTGATGAGAACATTTTATGATAGTTTTTCAAATTTCAAACATAAATAGATGCTATAAAATATGATGGAGAAGGAATAGTGCAGATTTTTAAGTGATACTTGAACAAACTCGTAACTAATTTGTGTAACTAAAATTTGTGTAAGGAGACTTTGTGAGCAAGTGATTTTCCCGTGTCTTATTTTCAAGAACGAGGCACAATCTAAAAATGGCTAAACACAGGCAGCATTGAGAACAGCTCAGGTTGGAGGGGACCTTAAAGATCATTGAGTTAGAAGAGAAAACATGGATGTAGAAAGATGATGAAATATATGTTTTGATCATAGAGTTTTTTTATGGTTTTGAGCCTGTTTTTTTTTCTTAAGTGAGGAATATTAGTTCAGCTCTGCGTTGGTCTGCTCAAAAATGTTATTTTGATTTAGGTTTCTGGTCAGAATTCACTGTTAATATTGAAGTCAGGCTTTAAAAAAGTAATTACACAATTTGTTGCTTTCTAAAAAAAAAAAAAAAGAGCTGCACATCATAAATTAATAAAGTAGTTTTATGCATATTTGTTGAAAACATACTTTATTTCTTTTTTTTGTGAGTGAATTAGGTTTTATCTCCCATATTTTACTGTTTCTGTTGTTCACTGGGTTAAATATTGCCTTTTATTTTTTACGTGAAGACAGTGAGCATAATATATGCTTACACTCATGAACTATTCTATTGTTAATTTTACTTGGAATATTTTACAAATAACAAGCAATTGATTACTTCTATTTAGTACTATTACTCTTCAATCCATTTTAAGAGGAATCTTTGGTTTCCATATGGCATCAACCTGTTACAACTATCTTTTTCCTGGTCTCATTTACTCTTTTTTTAGTATTTAGAACTTGTTAATATTTGTTTTCTTTCACTTTTTTTGGAACCTAATTCTTTTGTGTTGGTGTAAATAATGTAGAATTTGAGCAATTGAAAGCAATATTATTTATATATATTGATATTTAGCTATTTATTTTTAAAACTCTTTCAGTCCTTTGCTTAATGTATTGTCTTCTACGTTTGAAAACTAAAATGGACTACTCCACTTCATAATTAACAATTAAAAAAGTTGATTAGCATTATGACCAATAGATAAATATTTCTTATCTCTCTTTTTTTTTTTTTTGGTTAGCTATTTAATAATGTTTAAAGGGCTGTGATAGAATTCCTTCAAATAGCAGAAAGTGTTTTTTGTTTTTTTTTGCTTTTAGTTATGAAAGTGTGAATGAAAAAAAAAAGCCCATCTCCACATAGTACAGATGTCCTCACTATATTGAATATTGTCAGTGTGTTATCTTACAAATTTTTATTACAGTTGTCAAACTGCTTCAATAAGTACTGTATAATATTGTCCTGCTACTACTTTTTCTGTCCACTTTTTTATAATAGGATAATGTTTCTTATTTTCACAAATAGAATGGCTGCTAGATATCTGCTTATATCTGCAGATATAAGGCAGCCATAAGTTTTGGAAGGATTTTTTTCATCATTACTTTCTGCCTTCAATCCTGCAGAATTAAAGTGTTCCCATATTGGATTTTTTTTTTAACAGAATTATTAATCTTGTCATATTCCGGTATTAAATCCTAGGAATATTTCTCTGTAATCTGTTGGATAAGTAGGAATGCTAGAAACTAGGTTGTTATTTCTTAATTTGAATTGAACTGTGGTAGTCTTGATAAAATTTCATCAAGATACCTATTAAACACTTCTTAGATCATGATCAATGAAATATGAGCACAATATAGAATTTCAGTTTGTGATTTTTGGCATGCATCCAGTGCTTTGGATGTCTGTTTCAAATATTGAGACTTCCAAATATGAAATTAAAAACATGTTGGCTTTATTATAATTCATATTTGCTTGTCCTAGGCACAGACATCACTGACTTTAACTTTGCTTGCTGGATTTAATCTATAAACAATGATTGTCGTGGCATTTAGTTTATAAAAATATGAAACTGAATAAGAATATTTTCCTTATCAGTATGGCTCCTTGCCACCTGGCTGTCTACCATCAACACGTGGAGATGCATCTGTCGTTCCAGCGGATGCTACAGGACCACATCAGTTACCGCCGCCTCCTCCACCACTGCCTTCTAATGGGGCAATCCCACCACCGCCACCTCCCCCACCTCCTCCACCATTTTTGAATGCCTTGGGAATTCCTCCAGCATTGGGTGCCCCACCACCACCACCTCTACCAGGCCTGCTTGGGGCACAGCGGTCTCCACCTTCATGTACTTTGCCATTTGGACTGAAGCCTAAAAAAGAGTTCAGACCTGAGGTCACCATGAAAAGACTCAACTGGTCCAAGGTAATACTGATTAATGGCAAATACCTGATCAAAAATCTCTCAGAGAACTTTAGATAAATACATTGTCAGAAATAAGACTGTATAGAGCAATTGATAAATTAGTTAACATTGTGTAAAATATGAATACTTTGCCCCTTTAGTTTTTACAGTTTCCTGAAAATTGTGTTTCATTGACTCATGACTCATCCAGGCAAATATCTGGAAAAGTCAGTTCTGGTCTAGAGTACTAGAACCGTGACGCCAGCATGCTTCCTGGATCCTTCTGTGCCTTGTCTTATAGCAGACTGTTTACACTAGATGATTAAGTACTGCACAGTATCGATAGCTTTGCAGTTTCCAGTGAAGTGTCTTGCATCTATCTACCCATGGAGTGTGGGAAGAAGCATTGTTGGTCTATCCATTTGTCCTCAGTGTCAATGTACTTATATAAATTTAACAGTTGAAAAGGACAGAGTCCATCTATTTTTTTCTTCTACATTGTGACAGGCTCAAGTGTACCAGGATTATCAATACATTGAGTTTTGGAAACTGTAACTATTTAGACCAAAACAAAGACCAAAATGAGATATTTAGTACCTATTTGAATCAGTTGTGTTCAGAGACTAATTAAGCCTTACCTATGTTTTCAATCTAGACCAAAGATTGCTATATGTAGACCTTGGATAACATAGTACATTGTCAGTATTGTTTATATTGTTTGTCCAAAAGTACTTACTGTAAGTGCTGTTATTTTGAATCAGAAACATTTTAACAATTCTGAAGTTGGATTGTATGTGAAAACTTCAGGTGTTTTACAGAGCTCTTAAGTATTTCATTTGCTTTGGTCTCTCCATGCTATCAGAATAATTGAATTAATTTTGGTTTACCTCTTGCTTGTAGATCAGGCCACAGGAAATGACAGAATCCTGTTTCTGGGTTAAGGTAGAAGAGGACAAGTACGAGAATGCTGACATGCTTTGCAAATTGGAACTTACATTTTGTTGTCAACAGAGGGGTAAGTAATTGATTGCTTTAGTTTTCAGCTTTTAAAGATACCTTATAGGTGGTTGGGACTTAAATACTGTATCAAAGGATTTAGAATATAACATTAAAGTTACGTTTTTTTTAGTGGAATGTGTGAAGAAAAAAGCATTTGAAAATCCCAGACTGCTTAAAGCAGTAATGTTGAACTATTTTACTTTAGGGGTGGCAAAAATGTGTGACCCATAAGGAAAAAATTAACAACAACAAAAAAAAACAACAGTGAGAAATGTTTCCTGATAATACAGACATTTGAAAGATTTTTAAATACAATTTTGTCAGAATACCTTAATAAAATACTGTGACCCAATCTAGAATCCAGAAGGTGATGTATTTACCCTCAGGTTGCATATTTTAATTGATGTTTTGGTTCCATGAAGGTCCAGAATCTTTTTAACGCAGTTTTTTACTTTTCAATGGAACTGTAGCAACATTCATCTCTCCTGACATTTTGTTTAATTTCTTCAGTTTTTAATACCTTGTGGAAGAGCAAACTCTTTGAAAGTATTCCCGTCTTTAAACCTTTTCTCCCTTTCTGGAAGTAAGTTGTCTTACTGGTATAGTAGTTTCATTATTTTATTCCATATATAAAATGCCATGTAACTTCTTGACACTTTTTTCCTTATCTTCCTTGAGTGGTGTTAGAGATTCAGTCCTTTGGGGCAGCCAAAGGAGCACAATAATTAATTCCTTTTCAAATTTTCAAATTGAAACACATTATTATATTTTTAACTTGTTTGAGATTTTTCATTGTGATTTTTTATTTAATGCATGGTATTATCAATAAAACCACAGTTTTTTGTTTGTTTGTTAGTTTTCTTCTCTGTAACCAAGAATTTTTTACTTTTTTCTGTTTTTGTCAGATCGGGTTTTTTATGCTTAAGTTGCTGTAGCAGTATTTCTAATGAGTTGAGAGTTACAGTTATTAATGTTAATATTAATAATATTAAAAATGTTGTGCAAAGATAAAAAGGCAAGAAAATTTCACTGACTGTAGTAATTTTTTCTTGAATCTATTAGAATAAGTCTAAAGATAATTGTGGTGCCTTTATAATGTTAGGAGAATTCCCAAGAATGTTCCCTGAATTAATAGGTTGGAAGGTTTAAAAGCCACTGGAGGAAATACAGTTTCCTGTGTGTAATTAAACAGTAAAATCTGGGAGACTAGATGATGTTGAGGCCAAACGTTAATGGCTCAGAGGAGGATTGTGAATCTCCCGCCAGCAAGAACATTGGAGTTAACAAGATTAACATCCCTTCAAAGTTGAACTGAATGGACTGGATACATAGTTTTGACAAAACCTAATAGAAAAGAATTACTGGATCTACAGATGAAAAATCAGTGACGTATTGTTAAATCAAATGGTGTAATGGTGGTAGCGGGTAAAAAAGCTTGCAGGGATGAATTTAAATTTTTTAGAGGTGGAGCTTACTGCTTATCTATATCATCTGGATGATATGTGTGCCATCTTATTTTTTTTCAAAGGAAGAGATGCTAAAGATTGTATTTAGAATATTAAGTATGCATCTGAATGGCAACAAGGACCTAAATTTCATCTTTGTTTTAGTGAGTGGTTTACCAAAATTTGCATGAATATTTAAACATATATAGAGGCAGCAATGGGGATCTCAGTGTCTCTTAGCAATAGCGTGAATCTTGGTATAGAGGACAGTACTGTAACCACTTTTAACTCATGGCTGTGGAGAAAAGGGATGTTTCTTTGCAGTTTATGCATTATTTTTTATGATAACACTTAGTCAAGGGTATTAGAGTCCTGCATTTTTTGTACACCTCTCAGCCTTAAAAGAGATTTGTAACCATGCTTTCTAATGTAGAATCATCAAGCTATTCACTAGACTCAATTTGGGAACAGTCCTTGACTATTTCTAAAGCTTTATCTCTGAAACCCAAAAGATAAGAGAAACTGAAAATAGTTCTGTAACCAAGTGTAAAGAATGAACTGGTTTCTACTCTGTTGAAGGGTCTGCTTATGCACTCTTTTCACTGAAGTTGTTGTGGAAGGAGGGACCAGGATGTTCAATGACGCTTTAAGTAAATTTTCTTCTGATTTGAATACTTCAATCTGATCTTACTTAATGTTCAGTTACTGCGTTTTACCAGCTGACGTGCCAAAAGTATTTCAGTGTTGATCAAGAAGAGGAAGTCTTATGTGTATGTATAAAATCCACTGAGGAATTTCTGCTACAAAAAGGAATACAGAATAATATTGAAAAGATTTGAAGCTTTAGCAGATGTTTGTATAAAAGTTCGAAATGATGCTGATTCTAAATGGCTATTGAAGCAATTGAAATAACTGAAGATATTATGGAGACATTAAAGAAACATTACTGTGAGTAGAAAAAAATGAAAGAGCATCAAGCTTCAAACTGTTGGAAAATCACTTTTGTTGAGGATGTTAGGTAGGTCAAAGGCATTCTCAAATCATGGAATTATTTGGTTTGGAAGGGACATCTGGAGGGCATCTGGTCCAACCACCTTCTTAAAGCATAGTCAGCCTACTTGCCTGAGACTTTTCCATCTGAATTTTGGATATCCCTAAGAAATGGAGATGTATGGCTGTAGGGTTAGCAACCTTTTCCAGTTTTTATTGCTATTGTGGTAGTGTTTTTCCCATAACATCTTGTCGTAATATTTCTCGTTGCAGCTTTTGTCTGTTGTTTCTTGTTCATTGTACACCTCCAAGGAGTATCTGGTTCCCTCTTGCTGTAACCCCCTGTTATATAGTTTGAGACAGCAGTAAGAGTTCCCTCGTCCTTTGTCTTTTCTTATGACTGACAATCACAGCTCTCAGCATTTCCTTCTCTGCATCATATGTTTCGGCCCTCTAATCATCTTAGTGGTCTTCTGCTGTACTCAATCCAAAATATCTACATTTCTTTTGAAGTGGAGAGCTGAAAACTGAACAAATGCTGCAGATACTTTTATTTGGGAATGAAGGGGAAATCGAGGGAAATAATCACTTCTTTGACTTATATACTTACATTGGAACGATGACAAGTACCAAGGCAACACTTGCTGATTGTACTCCTGTAGCAACTTACTGAAAACAAAGTGTAATTTAATTGTTGAAAAGCTCTTTTTCTGGGCTCAGAATAACTCTATAATCTTAAAGAACTGTAAGATTATATACATGAAAGAAGTAGGCAAGGGCAGAGTGGCAAATGTACTCCTTTGTCAAATAAAGTCAAATAGACTAACTGCTACACAGGGAATGTGGGAGGAGAATATTTGTTCAGAATCTGGAAATACTAATCAGGGTGTAGATGGAATATTTTCAGCATGAGTACTTGAGAAAAGATTTAATTATGACTGAAAATTGTACATATGTTTAAGATATTTGCAAGAAAACACGAAAGTTCATTCTGAGATATTACAAGAAACTATTAAAAAAAGAAAAAAGAAAGAAAAAGGTTCTGGAACCCTCAAATCACTAGCTTTGTGTCAGCAGCTAAAAGAAAAGGGAGTAAAATTACTGCCTTATAAACAGTGTGGAAAATAAGGAACAGTCCCAGGCTCTCTGCCTGACCATAAAAAAAGCAAGCAAACCCAAAACAACAATGGCAAAATATGGATAATGGAAAAAAATAAAAAAGAAATCTGAAAATAAGTTGAATGTGAATGCTTTGCATGGATCTTCTTTGGTTCTTTCATAATTTTTCATTTTAAAGGCAAAAAGGAGTATGAGGTATTAAGGATAGTTTGATATTTGAAAGAGAAAAATCATAAGAAATATCAAATATTTAAGATTTATACAATAGTTGCAGATCAATGAAGAAAATATGTGAAGAGTCTTTCTGGCAACAATGGTATTAAAGAAATCCCTTACAATAATTCATTAAATCAAGTAAGTATGACTTGAAGCTGACTGATACTTGAAATACTGAGCAGTGGAGCAACAGTAAACCTTACATGTGTTTTTGTATTATCTAAAGCCTAAAGTATAAGATGAATGAACAAAAATGCTTGATATTGAATGACAACCCCTTTATGATAGATGTGGTGGAAGCCTGACGGAATGAGAGTAATCGATGGTGTAGGACATTGATATGCTGCCAACTTTGCCTGAATGTTTAGGTATACAGGTAGGAGAGTGGAGCTTAGCATGAAAAATAGTATGAGGTGTAGCAGCCTGAAAAATCTTGTGGGGGAAAAAACCCACTGTAGAAACATAACGAATGGAAATTCCTTCTAATAGTAAAATATTGCACTGTATTAATAGCCCTCTGATCAGAAGATGTTTGTGGTGAGAATATGCTGAGATTAGAGAAACTGCAGATTTTGTGGCAGTAAAGTGGGAGATTTAACTACCTACATATGGACTTGTATCAATTACTTGTTAGGATGTTATGAGAAGATAAAAGCTTTGGATATGACAAATGACTGTTTACAGTATTCTGTAAATCACACAGCAAATCAGAGCTATTCTGGGAGTGGTCCTGGGTTGTGCACAGGATTTAGGAAGTAAGAGTTAGCAGCAGAAGGGAGAATAACCATAATCTTAGTGGACCGGGAGAGAACAACCCAAGTTAATCTAGCATACGGGTATTCAACTTCAGGACAGAGAACTGAATAATAAACGGTCCAGCAAACAAGATGCTCATACCTACAAGTAGTCCAAAAGCTGTTCTGAAAATGCCATCTTACAGAGTCGAGTAAACACTGTACTGTAATTCAGAAAAAAGTTCAACAAAAGCTGTAAGGGGGGAGGGGAGAAGTGTGTGACTATTGGGAAGTTAAAGACAGTATCACAGGGAAAAGGACAGTATTTAAAATGTGGAAGGCTTGCCCAAATGAATGTAACAGGAAAACCCATTAAATGTAGCAAGATAAACAGGATATTCTTCATTCTTTTTTAGAATTCTGAATTTCTTTCACAGGATGCTTCAGCTAATATTGAAAAGTGTATTTAAAGATCTGAAAACAGAAAGTTAGCTAGGAAATTGGTGGGACAAACTAGTGGTAAGTTCGAAAGCTCAGCGGGTTCAAAGAACATTAGACAAATTCAGGGACAATAGGTCCAAAAGAAATAGGAAAGGATGTAACGTTCCTAGGCCACTGTTTGTAGGAAGAGGAGCTTCCTCTTTTGGGAAGTCAGGAGAATAGTGTAGTAGTGATAAAGCTGGCTTTTACTGCAGAGGCAATACTGGGCTGGAGAGATCACTGGTCAGACCCAGTAGGGCATTTCTTAGGTTATCAATCATGGGTATAAGGGTGCCTGTTGTTTGCTTGGAGTAGCTTTAAGCTACTATGTTTAACACTCACAATGCTAAAATAAGATGTTATATGCAAATGCATGGTCTGGTCACTTATAGAAAGGAGAAAAGTAATGAAATGCCAGTAATAAATGCACTCAGTTTGTGGGGCTACTTTGAAGGCATTAGTGTGAGAATATACAGCAAAAAGTTGGTGGATGTCTATGAATAAGTATAATTAAATCAGTGAGACAGTAGTACATAAGCTTTGTTCAGGATAACTGAAGACAGAACCAGCAATGTGTTGCTCAAAGTCTTCTTCCTGGTGTTGGAAGTGGTTTGCTAAAGGTGAGTATAAGATTTTTGAGGTGTGTGGAGTGTACAGGAAAGCAGCCTGTAACCAAAAAGAAATACTTGGAAGTATTAAAAAAGAAAAAAAAACTTGCAATTTGTTTCATGTATGCAAAATGTAAGAAAGGTAGTAGTTTTATGAAACTGACACTTTATAATTAGTGTGCTGGGTTTATAAATATCCTATTAATAAGCTGATTTGACTTCATCCAACAAGAGTCATTTTTAACATAATGGTTATATTTAATGTGTTAAAGTCCAAATGAGGATTAGAAACTGCAGATCAAACATTACAAGAAACCACTCCTAAATACTTAATTATTTTTAATAATATGGAGATAACTGTAGTTAATGGGAGATGGCAGGGAAAATTAGAAATTTATTCTTCTTTTTTTTCCTAGATATCAAAGGGAACTGATCTAGTAAACTCTAGAGAGAAAGACTACATAATCTTTGTACCCTTTTTTTTATTGACTGGGACAGATTTTCATCCTAACCTTATTGGAGACGGCAGTGCCTGATCCCATCACGCCAGAGCTCATGCCAGACTTGATTATTCAAAAATAAAGCACTTCTCTGGGAGTGCTATCTCTGTTGGCACTTATATTGACCTTTTCGAGACAGTTCTCTCTGATTTTTTTTTCTTCCTATATATCTGCCAGTTTTCTTTGAACTATGCCAGTAAGCATGCAGCATTTTCTTCCATTATTATTATAGTTGAGTTTAGGGATATTTGTATAATTCCAAGATACATATTAGAGCTTTTGTATGAAGAGTTTTTTGTATACTGACACATTTAATATTGAAATTTTCATCTAGAATATATTTGGGTGATGGTTTTGCGTCTGCGTAAATTCACATAAACTTCTCAGTCATTGTGTTAGTAAATGGCTTTTAAAAATGAAAAATTTAAGCCTGTGCAAGGAAATTTTTGTGTAGGCTAATGTAATTGATAGAGTATTGAAAAGACTTCGTTTTTAGAATTTCAAGACAAGGTGGTGAAGATCTTGTTTCCTTAGACCAGCTTTATTTTTCAAGGTGTTCTGACTTCTTAGTGCCAACTGAGTTTTCATACACTACATAAGAAAAACCTGCAAGAACTATGCTGCTGTGGTGTCACCCAAATCTCAAGCATTTGAAACCACAGAAGAGGATAAATGCTAGCAAGAAAGTCAAATCAGCAATGTAAATGAGATCAGTGCTGTGTTTGGTATGTTATGGCCCATTCAGCATGAGCAATAGAATCTAAGGGATTAGAAGTCCACTCTCGTCATATTTTCCTTCTCTGGAAGGTAAAATATTTACACAGAAGTTGCTCCAAACAGTGCTGCTTGTAGGATCTCATTGTTAAAAACCTGTAAGACTGCCAAAAATACTGTCTAATAACTTCTGCTAATAATTATGAACTGTGTACAGGGAGAAGTAAAGCCTACCGTGTTTTGGTTTGGCTCCCTTGCAGTTGTATTTTAAACCTTGCCAGGTATAATTTAAACCAAAATTATTTTAAAATATTTTTATAGATAGAAGCTTTTTTCCTTTTTCATTATTTCTGAAGAATGCAGGAGTAAGCTATAGGCGGTTACAAGGTTCGTCAAATAATAACTTGTAGGAAGGACTGAAATGTCAATGGTATCTTGCAATTCACTATTGTATTGGTGGTAAATATACTAGTTGTTTCTGTTCTTAACAGACAAAATGATCTGTGCTCCTATCTTGTTTACGTATCTGTATCAAATATATTGGTTATGCACAGATTGATACATAAGTGAA
Source organism: Anas platyrhynchos (assembly GCF_047663525.1). Classification (NCBI taxonomy): domain Eukaryota; kingdom Metazoa; phylum Chordata; class Aves; order Anseriformes; family Anatidae; genus Anas; species Anas platyrhynchos. The sequence continues at coordinate 171,736,599 of NC_092587.1, forward strand.
TGAATATACTTGTTCCACAAGGTGGGTTGACCTTGGCTGGCTGCTAGATGATTACCAATACCCACTCTCATAAGATGAGCTTTTCCCAAAGCTCAACTTCATTTTTACATTTCCAGCTACTCTGCCCACTCCCTCAAGAGCAGCAGCAGGAGAGATGGGCAAGTCAGGAGGATAAGGATCAGTTCCTAACAGCTTCTCTCTGCCTCATCACACTTCTCCAGTGCTCCAGTTCTTCCCACAGGCTGTTGTCATTGAGGATAAACCTGTTTCAGCATGGGTCTTCTACTGGCCACAGTTCCCTTTAGAACCTGGGCTGTCCAGGGGCTCCAGCTTCCTTCAGGGCATATTTGCAACCCAGAAAGCCAACCGTAACCTGGGCTGCATCAAAATAAGTGTGGCCAGCAGGTCAAGGGAGGTGATTGTCCCTCTCTACTCCGCTCTCATGAGACCCCACCTGGAGTACTACATTCAGCTCTGGGGCCCGCAGCACAAGAAGGACATGAACATTATTAGAACAAATCCAGGGGAGGGCCATGAGGATGATCAAGGGGCTGGAGCAGCTCTCCTATGAAGACAGGCTGAGGCAGTTGGTGGTGCTCAGCCTGGAGAAGAGACGGATCTGGGGAGACCTCATAGTGGCCTTCCAGTACCTAAAGGGGGCTTACAAGAAAGCTGAGGAAGGAGTCTTTGTGTAGTGATAGGACAACGCATAATGGCTTTTAAAAGTTCAGAAGAAAGTCTTTACTCAGCAGGTGGTGAAGCATTGGAACAGGTTGCCAGAGAAGCTGTGGATGCCCCGTCCTGGAAGTGTTCAAGGCCAGGTTGGTTGGGGCTTTGAGAACCTGGTCTAGTGAGAGGTGTCCCTGCCCAAGGCAGAGGCATTGGATCTGGATGATTTTTAAGGTCCTTTCTAGCCCAAACCATTCTATAATTCTACAATATCCACTTACTGTGATGTGGGGACTTCCATGTTCCCCACAGTGTGGGCATGTGCTGTGATATGCACCTCCATCTGCTGCAGGAAACACCTGTTCAAATGTATTTTTTTCTGTTGAATGTAGGGAAATCTGTGGTCCAGCACCTGAAGGACCTTCTCTCCCTCCTTCTCTGACCTTGTGGTCTTCAGGGCTGTTTCTTGCACTTTTTCTCTCAGTCCTCAAGCTGATGTGCACCATTTTTGTCGTATGTTTTCCACAGCTGCTACTGGCTTTACTCACAGGCTTATATATGCCCTGTGGTGGGTCTGTGTTGGAGGTGTCTGGAACCAGCTGTGTCCAGCATGCAGCAGCCCCATGTCTCTTCACGAAGAAGCCTCCACTTCCAACACCTCAATACAATTTCACACGGGAATGTATACACTGGTTCTTTGGTGAGGAGGAAGGCAGTTTTACATTTTTGGTGATACCAGAAGGAATTTATTAACTCATCAAGTATAAGAGCTGACAGTTGGTCTAATAAGATGATAGCTATATCTTCAGTGAAAAAACACCAGTTGTGATGCAACCTTTTGTGTGTGTGTGTCATGAGTAAGGACAGAGCAAATTATTTTTGGAAAAATAAAAAAATAGAAAAGAAAAGAAATAAAAGGTTAAAGCTATCTCAATACCCTAAAAGACCCCAGAAAGACATTGTTTGACATTTTGCAGCTGTGTTGCAGGGTTCTCTTCCGTAGCACAACCTTAGATAGAAGGCATACAGCAAGGCAGGCTTCACAGACTTGCCCTTTATCAATATTTAAAAAGCTCTCTGATGAAAGGGAAAGGGAGAGCTTTGTTTTAATTGCAGTGTAGATAAGTGTGATCTTTCTTACCAACACTTGCACTATCTTAGATGAATCGTATAAATACTTCGGTTTGCTTTTTACCACAGTTTGATTAAAGGAAAGCATAATTCTAAGGTAACTGGTGAAGAATATTTTTACCCCTGGTAGTCTAGTGAGTCTATAAATGGGTGTGCTTGTCACTCAGTGTATCCAGAGGGACAAAGTCTGCATCTACAGAAGCAGCAGATGCAGACTTAGTATCATGGGGTAAGCAAAAAGGGGCTTTGAAATGCAATATGTTAAGAAGGATTTGAAAGAATTTGCTATGATCTTTCTCTGATGTGCAGACAGAACATTTTCCTCTTTTCAGTTCTTGAGAGGGGCCTCAATGATGGACAGATGAACTCATGGTATATAGCAAAGATTTTCATACCTAAAGTATAAATAGGCAAGTATTGATAAAATTTTGCCTGTGTGTCAGAGAAAAGTGGAAACAATTTTTAACACATTTTTTTCTTAATGATAGTGTAATGTTAAAAGTATAACCTTTATTTTGCAATTATTTGAGGCGGGGAAGATAGCTACATTTTTTTCTACTGTCCTACCGTGGATAGGAGAAAAAAATCAGTTGCCTGACTGTTAAATACTAAGGGAGATCCTCTTAAAGAAGTGGGATGTGAAGCACTCCTACAACGTGACTTTCATATCCAGGTAAATACTTGGCAAACAAAAAGGAAAAACCTGAAGAGGACGTTAAAATACAATCCTTTAAAATTCTTGTTTTGTGTTTGTAGTTTACCTAATGGTTGGGGGAATCCTAAAATAGCACTTATTTTGCAGTGTGATTCTTCTTGAAGCTATAATCATGATACTTTTCCTTTTATTTTCTTCCTTTGATAATTTCTTAGGATGAATTCTGCACTAAGTTAATTATTAATTATATAATGTCTGTGTCATCAGTACACTAATTTGAGCACATAAGAATCATCAGGGAGAGTCTGTACTTTCTTTTGGTAGGAGGAAGAGGCAGTCTGTCAGGAGATGTTATTTATAAAAACAACATTAGAAAAAGTTCTGTTGCTAGCACTGGTGCTTTGACTTGTATTTGCAGTTAAGAAATATTTTGTTTGATATCGCTCAAGAGTTTGTTACAGCACTTGTAAGAAACCACCTAAGCAAAGTGTCCATTCTACCCTAATTTTAATTCAACTGTATTGTAACTTTTTTTTTTTTTTCCTTCATGGGAGAGTTGCAGTATGTGTCATTATTAGGTGATCATCTCGTACCTTCTACACACAAACTATTTATTTCCTGTCAGCTTCGAACAAATTGAGTGCTTTCCTTTCTCCTCAGTGAAGTGTCTTGAAGGTGTTGCTCCTGTAGTTCACCTTTACCTTTTTCTTTCAAAGAAGCGATTTTTTTTCCCCCATAGTTGATTTCTACTAAAAATGCAGTATTGGTCTGTAGTCAACTCATGTTTGATGACAATGTGTCAGTGCTGTCAGGCTAACAAAAGCACTCCACTCCCATTTTTTTTGCAACACTGTGGTAGGGAAAACCTTGGAGGACTTTCATGTTTTAGAAGCAGCAAGAGTGATCCTTTATTGATTTCTAGTAGAGAACATTTTTATGATGTGGATAAATAAAATTTCAGAGGAGATAGATATTATTTTTATATATACGGGGGGGGAGAACCTCACAAAAACTACTTAGTATCACGAGTCCTAAGCCGTAAATGCCAATGGAATGGAAAAACAAGTATGGAAAGTAAAAACAGTTTAAAAATTCTGTCTTAAAAATTTCTGCCATTGTTTGGTCTGATCAGCTTTGTTTGTTTAATGGGCAATACTCATTTAGCTACTTCCCTTGCAACTTGTACTTTTGTCTCCTTACCTGCAAAGATCTTGCAGGAATTAATTTGCTGGTCTTTGTATCACATACAACATATAAAACTCTACACACCTACTACAACTTTTGGGGTTGTGCAGACTGTAGAAGAGAAGGCTCTGGGCAGACATTATAGCAACCTTCCAGTACCTAAAGGGAAAGCTGGGAAGGGACTCTTTATCAGGGAGTGTAGGAATAGGACAAGGAGTAATGGCTTTAAATGGAAAAAGGGTAGATATTGGATATTAGATAGAAATTTTTTCCTATGAAAAAATTTCCAGTGGTGAGGCACTGGAACAGGTTACCCAGAGAAGCTGTGGATGCCGCATCCCTGGAGGTGTTTGAGGCCAGGCTGGATGGGGTTTGGAGCAACCTGGTCTGGTGGGAGGTGTCCCTGCCCATGGCAGAAGGATGGGGATTAGATGTTCAGAGTTCTGTGATTCTGTGATCTTTAAGGTCCCTTCTAACCCAAACCATTTCATGTTGTGTTGTATGTTTATATACTCAGTGTTTTTAATTTCTGATGTAATGTTACAAGCATTTATAATCTGACTAAAGGTAACACCATATTTGAGTGCAATAAAACCTTCATTACAACAGTGCTTTTATTGTAGTCTTTTCACAGAATCACACAGAATCACAGAATTTCTTCATTGTGAGCTGAGAAAATTTAAATGCAAGAAATGTTTGACAAACCTCACTTGGCAAGCCTTCAAAGTCATTGTTGACTATTAAAATTTAAATTTACATGAGCACTATTTTTCAGGCTTTAAGAAATCTGCCATTTAGTATCTTAGTGAATGGCTTGATTCAGAGAAAACCTATTTCAAGGGCAATAGAATTTTTAAAAACAAACAATCAATGAGATTGTGTTAGTGGAGGAAGCTGTATAGAAAGTTGATCAGGAAGCTGATCTTGAAGAGGTATGACTCTGGTATGCCCTATAGAATATGGCAGTATATATGGCAGAATCTTTGGTTCTGTTTGTATTTGATTTGGTAATGCATGAACAAAATTTTAATTTACTCATATGTAAACATTGATTATAGGCCCTTTTCTCTTTTCCACTGAGATTATATATTCTTTTTTTTTAACCTATTAACTCTATTTAAATATCATCTGACCTTATCTTGTATAGAACTTCTGTTAATTCAGATGGGGTCTTATGTAAAGAGCAGTAAGTTGATTACTTCATGTGAATGTAGGGGAAACAGGCTTACATTGTAGCCTTCTGCTATCATCTATGTATCTAAATCATAAATTTCTCTTACAGTTTCTTCATTATAAATAGATTTTGCTAGTCTGCAACTATCTTGAATTGTTAATTTCTTATCAGGCTCCTTAAAAAAAAAAGAAATTGTATCTCTTTAATTTTTATGAAACAAGCATCGCCATAGAATCACTAAGGTTGGAAATGACCTCCAAGATCATCTGGTCCAAGTATCTCCCTACCACCAATATCACCCATTAAACCATAAAGGATGTGCATACTGTAAATGCCCTGTATGTGTTTTTTTCTCCTTTAATGGCAGTTAAACTCTTAATTCGTACATAACCTTCAGAATTTATCTGAAATCGTAGTATTCTGGAGTGGGGGAATAAATTGAAGTTTTGACCAAAAAAAATTCTCTAATTCTCTTATACGGAGGTTACAGTCTAGTTCATTGTTCTGAAAACTGTCCTAACAGGACATATTTTTTTTTTTTTTAATGGTAAGCTTCCCAAATGCTTTACTTCAATAAAATGATTCATTCTTCTGGCTTGTCGCACAGAAACAGAAGTTTATGAAAAGAAAACACTTGGGATTGTAAGATTTCTAGGAACTTGGCCCATTGAACTACTCAGGTGAAAGATTTGGTAGTAAGTCTGTTTTCAGGAAGATGAGCTATCAGCAACAACTGCTTTGTTTTGCCTGTTGCAAATCAGTTGTTACTGTTGGATGGTGAGAAAACAAAGATTTATTTTAATTCTTCTGTTAATGAAGTGTTTGGACAAATGCCCCCAAACCAGCCTTCCTCCTGATTGAACAAAGGAAAAGCTAAAAACAATAACTGTCTGGCATAATAGGTAAATAATTATAATTATAGTTGTATTCTTAGATGCATTCTTCTGGATCAGTTTGCTGCTTCTATCTTGATTTAAATTAAGGGAGTAAAGACAATGGACAACATATTCTTCTGTAGCTATTAACAATTTTGTATTTCTGTTTTATGGCTTTGCTTCCCCACTCCTCCTCTTTTTACAGCTTGGTGGGGCACTGCTTTTCGTTTTAAATATTAGCTCACAAGATCGTTCTTCTGTAATAACCTTACTTGACTCTAACAGCACCTCAGTAATGAAATTTAGAAGCCTTATCTGCTTTATTACTCAGCTTAACAGTTATAAGACTAAATGTTTCCTGCTGTGCAGTCTGACTTGTCCTTTGATATAGAAATGACTTGTTCCTAAAATTGTAAGTGCGTCTGTATAGCTGGCAAGGGTTACAAGGTAGAATGAAACTACTTAGGGTGACTGCTTATCTTTGCAGTTCCTTGATCATGCAGAGTAATGCTTTGTGGGGCTTAAAATCTGGCTGCAGTGTACTCGATAGATGTGCAGCGGAATGTTGGTTTTTGTTGCTGGCATTTCAGTGTGAGATCTCAAAGTATTTGGTCATCTATTTGAAACAGTGGGAAGATGGAAAAACGCCTAAGTGTTCAGCAAGATTACTTGAATGAAAGCTGCTATCAAAGCTGACAAAATAGAAGGTAGATGTAACTGGAATGCATGAAGAGAAACCGGGATTCAAGGCTTAGTTGCACATTGCAGGAGAAATCTTGGCAGATGAAATTCGAAAGATCTGTAATGCTTCTTTGAAAAGAAACAAACCCAGATGAATGAAGCTAATATCATATAGGGTTAGATCATTCCAACTGCAAGAAAGCTGAGGGAGAAAGTCTGCTGTCAGTGGTAATCTACTAGTATAAGAATTGTTCTTTTAATGCTCTGTAGAACTGAACTGGCAGTGATGAATGGAAGACTGGATTTGGTCATACTTGAGAAAGGGGAAAGTAGAATATGTTCACTGCTATCAGTTGACTCTCGGATGCACTGTGGTGGTTTCATACTGATGGCTGACTGAGCTCTACCGTGCTGCTCCCTCCCTCCCCTTCCTCAATGAAAAGGGGAAGAAAATACAGAAAAAGAATAGTTCAGTTGGAAACAACCTTCAAAGATCATCTCATCCAACTGCCTGAGCTCTTCAGGGATAACCAAAAGTTAAAGTATATTATTTTGGGTGTCATCCAAGCATTTCTTGAACACTGACAGGCATGGGGCATGAACCACCTTGCTAGGAAGCCTGTTCTGGTGTTTGACCACTCTCACAGTAGAGAAATTATTCCTTATATCTAGTCTGAATCTCCCTGGTGCAGCTTTGTGTCATTCCCAAAGGTCCAAACCTCAATTATCAGGGCGAAGAGACAAGCACCTCTCTCTCCTCTTGTTCTTCTCAGGAAGCTATAGAGAGCAATGAGGTTGCCTTTTAGCCTTCTCTGCTCCAGACCAGGCAAACCAAGTGTCCTCAGCCTCACTTCATAAGGCATGCCTTCCATCCCCTTTACCAGTTTCGTTGCCCTCCACTGGATGCTTTCAAGGACCTGTAGGTCTGTTTCTCTTATTTTCTCACTCCACTCTGTTGTTGTGCATCAGTTTTTTCCCTTTTTAAAGTTCTGGTACTGAGGAATATCACAGTAATCAAGCAGGTTTTACTGCTTTTGGTATATAACCAATTTTTGACACAGGTGTAGTTGGAGAAAAAAAAGCACTAATATCAGGAGCAACACCAAGAACACTGTATGTTACTTTTTTTTTTTTTTAATTTATTTAAATAAATGTAAAGAACAGACTTTGGCATTTTCTTTAGTTAACCATATCAACCTAATACGCTCTGTCCCTAGCTGTTATATTTAATACGTGTGCATTGATAGATGTATTTATATCAGTTGATTAGGAGAGTTGTAATGGCTTGTCTCCTTTATAGATTGCAAAAACAAACACAACCCCACTACTAAAACCTTTCCACATAAGTCCAATATATGCATCTATGAGTCTTTTTTACTTCTTTCAGATTAGTGTTGCTGAGAGTGTCTGGGAATGTGGACAAAACCTCAAAGTACAAAGCATACTTAAGACTAATTAAAAACCCTTCTGAAACACCAGTGGCAAAATCTGTAGCTAGTTTGAAAAGAGTAAGAGAAATTGAGGGCGAAGGGTTTCTTGTGTCAAGAGGTTATTGTGCCTGTGATTTGTCAAGCAAATACTGTACGGTATTTTGCAAGAACTTTCACCCACCTTTAGGGTGAAATGGAAAGTATATTACACTTAATCTCCTTAAAACTAACAATTACCAAAAAAAAAATCGTTTATTCCTACCAAAATCAGTGTTTGTTCTGTACTGTTTAGATAGATCTTAGTACTTAATGAGACTCCAGTCTCTGAAGATAAGCCTTATTTGTTGATCTGCAGTTGAGTTTTTCTGTTTACCCTGGAAAACATTTATATCCAGCTTTTAGGAAAACAAAAAGTCATATAGATATAATCAAAGTATAATTCTGCTATGAAATCCACATTAAATGATAACTGTACTTCTGATAGTTGTATATTTGGGTCAGTTTGAATGAGTGCTTAGTTATGGTTGACAAATAAAACTGATAAGTAATCTTGATGTGTATAAGATTAGAGTAATTCATCAGAAGTCAGTGAAATGTAGTGAGCGAGTAGTCAACAGTTAGGCACATTTATCTAATGGGAAGAGAAAGATGAAATCCTGTTCTGCAGCATTTGGAGATGTTAATGTAATCAATACTGAATGGACTAAAGCTGATGCAAAGCAGACTTATTTTTACCCTCTTAATCTTCTTCCAGCATTTCAGAGAATGGTTTGGGTTGGAAGGAACCTTAAAGACCACCCAGTTCCAACCCCCTCCCACCAGACCAGGTTGCTCAAAGCCCCATCTAACCTGGCCATGAACACTTCCATGGATGGTGCATCCACAGCTTCTCTGGAAAACCTATTCTTGTGCCTCACCACCCTCTGAGTGAAGAATTTCATCCTCATACATAATTGAAATATATGCTCTGTGTTTAAAACAATTACTGCTTGTCCTATTGCTACACTAGAGAGTCCCTTCACATCTTTCCTATAAGCCTGCTTAAATACTGAAAGTCTGCTATAAGGTTGCCCTGGAGCTTTCTCTTTTTTAGGCTGAAAAACCCCAACTCCCTCAGCCTTTCTTCGTAGGAGAGCATGATGAGCCCTGCTTTGCTGGAAGTGGCTGACCCCCTTCCTAGTAGTGATTGGATTCCTTGCTTTGCTTTGCTTGCACGCACAGTTTTCGCTTTCTCTAGCAAACTGTCTTTATCTCGACCTATGAGTTCTTGCACTTTCACCTGTCTGATTCTCTCCCCCGATCTCACCTGGGGAGAGGGAGCAAGCGACTGTATGGGGCTGAGCTGCCTGCCAGGTGAAACCACAACAATACTAAAGAAATACTATTATTGTTATTGTATAATAATAATAAACATATATATAGAGAGAGTAAAAGGTCAAGTAACCAACTCTGTGTGCTTGACTGATTACTCAGAATCTCTTAATATAGAAGCTACATCATCATCAGTCTCATAAAACCATAGCACAGGCTTTGAAGAACAAGAATTCAAGAAGCTTTAATGATAAGAGTTTTGTTATGTGAATTACTAAAAGTATTAGAAGGTTTCTGGAGAGAGTTTTGCATGTATGCTAATTGGAGTCTTCTACTCTTTAGTCTAAAATTGTATTCACAATGTTTGCCTGATATGCTAGCTTTGGTAGGTACATTGGTTTTCCTATTACCCATTTTTAATGCAGAATTACATTTCCTTTTTCAACACAAGAGATTAACATTTGCAGTGAAGCTGCACCCAGTTTTATAGTATGGTGTGACAGTTATGTGTTCCTCTAGTCAATGAAGACAAGAATTGACTTACATTTCTGTCATCACCATCGTTTTAGTCTCTGTCAAATACTGCACGATATACCAGTAGTTCAATAAGAATGAATGCTACAGTTCTTTCCCATGTGCTTTTTCATACAGCATTTCAGAATGGTATATCTTAAAGCTTGTTTTCAATGGATGCTTTCTCAGTTTGAATCTCTTTCTCCTTTTACGATTGGCTGATCACTTCATTCCTTAATGTACCACAAGAGTGTGTCATAGTACAGTGAATGATCTGTATTACTGAGTATCTGTTACTGATTTGGTGAAGGAGGAGATAAAACTATAACAAATACAGACTTTGGAAGTGATTCTGTTGTATGCCTGTAATAATGCTAAAGAAACGTGATTTTGAATCTTGATGAAATACATACAGAAGTACTTTTTCAACTAAAAGACTATTTGCACCTCTTTTTCTTTTTTTTTTTTTTTTTTTGTAAATGTAAGGTCGGTAAGTTTGTATTTTCAGTGAAATTAGTGAGAACCAAGAGCACAATTTCCTAGTTGATTCCTGTTTGTGCCCAGTTCTTACATTTGTCTTTTATATTAGGGAAAGCTTTTAATAGAATACTTTTTTTAAATAAAATCTTAGAAACTTTTTAGGTATTTTTGTAGACCAGTACACTTAATATTTGTAAGTAATTAGGCTGTGAATTAATAGAATAGCTTCTTATGTGTTAGGAATCATGTACCTAAAATACTAAACTTATTCTAATCATATAGGTAAAATTATACTAATTTATTCTAATATTTTAAAAAATTATGGTGAAGTGATTTAAATGTTTTAATGTTCAAATTGTTAAATATTGTTCCAAGAACAGAACACTGATGTGTTCTTGGAAAATTGTATTGTAGATTCTGATAGCCCCACTACAGAGGAAAAAAGTTAAGGTGTTTACACACATTTAGTGTGTAGGCATCTAATACAGGCTTGTTTAATGGCTTACAGAAGTTGGAACTTTTTTTTGTGTTTTTAAAAAATAGTTATGCTTGTGTATTAACTAAGTAAATTGGCTTTATTTCAGATTTAGGGGTTTATTTCAAATTTCAGTGTTGGGAGCTTCTGTTCTCATTACATTTTACTTCACATCTCTTGCCACTGAGTATGAATAAATAGCATTTACCTTGTTTTGTGGGTTTTATGGTGCTTTAACTGTTTTGAATAAGCATAAGTAAATTTTATTTATTTATTTATTTTGAAAAGCTACAGTTGCTAAAGTTTGATAGTGTTTCCTTATGGTACCTATGGCATTTTAGTGTTGTAAGTTATTTAATTTACTTTCAACTTCCCCAGAAACCTCACATTTGGCTCTAGCTATTCCTCATACCTAAAATGTTATGAGCTATTATGAAATATATGCTCTAAAATATGAAGCAACTGATCTAAAGGTAAAGTACAAATGGAAACATGGAAAACAATGAAATTTCTTGGAAACACTTTCACCATGTGGCTTTGCATTTCTGAATACAAATGAAAGAAAAGAGGTAGAAAAATCTCTTGAAAATGGTAATTCATTTAGATTATAAAATAACTTAATATAGATTCTGGAAGGAGACAGAATGAAACAAGAACTATTTGCACAAAATCAACGTGTGCACATATGACAGTAATATTAGGCTAAGCTTCCTGTGAGAATGAAATACTTGCATTTTGTTTCAATATCTCAGTTCCGGTACTGGAGAATATCAGAGTAATTAAGTGGGTTTTACTGCCTTTAGTATATAACCAATTTTTGACACTGATTTATTGGAGCAGGACCAAGAACACTGTATGCTACTTTTCCTTATTTATTTATTTATCTATTTATTTATTTATTTTCAATGTAAAGAACAGACTGGCATTTTCTGTCATTACCTGTATCAATCTAATAGTCTCTCTCCCTAACTTATGTTTAAATACACATACAGATTGATAAATACATTTATCTCAGTCAATCAGGGGAGTTGTAATGGCGTGTCTCTTTTATAGATTGCATTGAAAAATGCTGTTTTCCAGTACGTAATAAATCTTTAAGAGTGAGACACTATGGCTGTAATTTACTGAGCATTGCTACTCAAATGGTACATGAGTGTCCTTGTATTCCAAATAAAAGAAAATGATGTGGTATGTGAATAATCTGGTGTCTATACGTCTATGATGTGATTTCCTCATATGGTACACACCTTCATGAGTATATTAAAAATACAGAAGTTTTGTCTGCTCATTTTTATTTTATTTTAATGATTTTATGCTAAATTAAACTCGTGGCTACAGTTACTAGATGGTGCTTGCTTTCTTTTTTGCTTTGTTAGTTTTCTTCTCTTTCAAGGCTTTCTTCAGAAGAAGCAGAACATAAATAGACGTTCCGTAATTTCATAAAATTAAATAAATGGTCAGTGACTCATTTTGTATGTTTTTCTCAGTTCTTATTAGTTTTTTTCCCCTGCTTTAGTCCTCTCCAAAATCAATACTTAAAATGGGCAGTCTTCTGAACAGCCTTGAATAATTGCCTTATTACAGGGTATTTTAAGGCATATAATCTAAATGAAGGTATGCTCCATTTACCTTTACTTGCAATCTTGTTATGGCTTGAGACTATGAGAGTTTAGTGTTTAATATGATGGGCACGCTGATTCTTACCAGCATAACTCGTGTTTAGACAGTATATCCTATAACAATGTAGTCTTTGGTTTGACACGCAATGCATTGAAACTTCTAAAACCTCAGTAAGTATTCCTAATGTCCTTATATGAACCACTGTTAATGGGCTAGGCAACCTTTAAATGTGTCTAAAGTCATCTTACAAGTTGATGTAAGCTGTAGTGTGTTAAGTAGAAACTTCCTCAACGAAGGTATGTTTGTAATCCGGTTGTTTCCAGCTGACTGAGCTCTGTAGGTCAGTCAGATCTCTTGGCCTATAGAAGTCTTTTAGTAATACTTGTCTTTTCTATCTGTGTAACACCCCTGTTGCTTATTCATCTTCTAACAGTATTTAATGACATACTTTGGAAGCAAGTTGAAATGATTTAGAAGGTATTTTAACAAAAACTTAAGATTCGTTTCTGATGTTCAAGAGTTTAAAACGGTTCAAAGTGTATGAATTTGTGTGTAATTAAAACAAACACTTTTTTATTTAAATGTGTTTGACAGTATTACTCAACACCTCAGAAATAGTGAAGAGGAGGTTGATAAGAAATCAGGTTTAGGTGACAGAATTGCCTTCTTATCTTTTGCTACCAAGATTCAGCATGCTTTTCAACTCTTTGAGGCTTAAAGCTGAGCACGTTCACAAAACTGAGAGTTAAGAGCGTATCAGTAGTGTTTCTGTTAATGGCCTGAAAGGTGTGGCATGTGTTTTTGGGTGTGAACCATCAAGTCTAGAACTCAGCCTGTACATGAGACCACTGACTTATTCTCGGTTTTCAAGGATAGGGTACTCTGGAGTGGATCTCTCTCTCTTCTCGGGTCCAGAGAAGGGCGACGAAGCTGGAGAGGGGCCTGGAGAACAAGTCCTACGAGGAGCGGCTGAGGGAGCTGGGCTTGTTCAGCCTGGAGAAAAGGAGGCTCAGGGGTGACCTTATTGCTCTCTACAGGTGCCTTAAAGGAGGCTATAGCGAGGTGGGGGTTAGTCTGTTCTCCCACGTGCCTGGTGACAGGATGAGGGGGAATGGGTTTAAGTTGCGCCAGGGGATATTTAGGTTGGATGTTAGGAAGAACTTGTTTACTGAAAGGGTTGTTAGGCACTGGAACAGGCTGCCCAGGGAAGTGGTGGAGTCACCATCCCTGGAAGTCTTTAAAAGACGTTTAGATGTAAAGCTTAGGGATATGGTTTAGTGGGGACTGTTAGTGTTAGGTCAGAGGTTGGACTCGATGATCTTGAGGTCTCTTCCAACCTAGAAATTCTGTGCAATTCTGTGACATATTTTATTAAATGCTGTAATATAGTTTAACTGAAAGAAAAGTAATACTCACAGGCGTCTCTTTCCAATAACTATCTAAATAGCTATTAAAATGATAATTTTTACTTTTAGGCAGTAAATAGTTTTAACAAACTAATTATTAAGTATACTTAAACGGTACTGTATAAATAACTGCTAAATCAGGAAACGGTTTCATAGTAGTTAATAAGACAAGACAAGGAAGTTTCTTGCTCATTTTCTTTTCTGAACATCTTGTGTATGGTGATTGGTGTTTTAACTTTACATCTAAATAAAAGTCTAAATTTTTACTTTTATTATTTTTGTATTGCTCCCTTTCAGCTTCTGTTTTAATGTGTGAATTCTTGTAGGAATTGTTTTAATTCTTGCTGTTGCATCCTGTTGTGACGTCAGCACGCTGTAGTTTGACATCAGGATTTATTTCAAATTTCAGCCTTTCTTTTCAGTAGTATCCTGTTTAATTCTTCATTTTATTTATTTATTTTTTAAAATGAATCTTGGTGTCAGTATAATGTTGCTATGTTGACTAAGACAGCAGAAATTCTGGTTCATGTTATAGGCACCAATATATTCCTTAAAATAATTTCTAAGGACCAATGGTCAAAAGGCAAAATTGAAATTCAGGTGAAAAACATAGCTTCCTATTAATAAAAATTAAAAACGGTAAGTTGTGTGGCTTCTTTAGTTTAAGGATATCTCCAAAAAAATAATTACTGGTGTTCAGACTGAAGTCTGTAAGCAGTTGTTGGAAAGTGACTTTGATATGCAGTGTGTGAATGAAGGCCCAGTGCTCATGATGGTTAATACATTCCCACTGCAAAATATGTAAAGCTATTAACCTAGCTTGTTGAGGAGTTATAATACAGATTTGTGCAAGGCAGTTCTTTATTCTTAATTAGAATAGTCCACAGAATGTGGATTATGTTGTTTATATTCACCTATCAATGTTAAGGCTGCTGGTAATATGCCTGGCTTTATTTATTAAATACGGCAACTTTATCCGCACAGGGTTTTATGTGACCTTGATTGACACCAGCTTTAGTCACAGAACTGTATAATGTGTTTATCCTGCAAGTACTCCAGTGTTGTCCTCTGGAGGCTTGATGTTCATTAAATTTTGTTTGTTACACTTAAAAATTGATTAATTTGTTGGTTGTTGGTTGCTGGCTAGTTTGAAAGATATATTAAGGCTGCTTCCAGTAAGTAAATATTCTGTTTTTCTCAGCTTTTTCTCGAACTATTTTGACAGAGTTTTATGAAGTGGAATGTTCTCTTGTGCAATTGTGAGCTTACCTAGAGTGTGATTGTTGCTCATTTTGTTTCATGTGCTAGATCAAATTTCCTCACAGAGATAATTATTAAAAAACTGTAAATACATGCAAATCTGGGCTTCAGAGAGGAAAGATATTCCTCCCCCCACCCCCACCCCCACCCCCTTTCCTGGACATTGAAGACTAAGTCTATAAGCTGCTCTAGAGGCAATAGTTGTGCACTTAGTGTGTTCCCACTGCAAATGGTCTGCGTTCTCCGGTCTCTGTGGTATCTACTTCCACTGTGCTAAGTAGTGTAATTTAGTTAAGGCATGTTGTACCTTTCTTTTAGGGAAGTAGATATGTGAAATATAAACTCTCCTCTAATTAGAGGAAAACTAACTTCTTTGCTTTTAAATTTGACTTACTCAGGTTTATGTATATATATTTTTTTCTAATTACTAGTTTAACTACTTGAACAGAAGTAACTTCCTGAAGCCAAGTTTAGGCTTTATGAAACCATGTTCTGTGTGCTAGAGTAAATCTCAATACTTACGTAGTTACTAAATTTGAGATATTATAACTTCTATTGTTAATCTCTTTTCTAAATTTCAGCGAAATTTAGAAAAATCTCTTTTCTAAATCTCCATCTTTTACTATGAAGATATTATACATATTTGTAAGAATGGATGGGTCGAAATTGTAACTATTACTGTTTGATTTAAAACTAATCTATAAATGTGGAAGTTCAGTAGTTCAGTTACTTAAGTATAAACTTGTAAATTTCCTGGGATTTCTTTTCTTTTTTTTTTTTTTTTTTTTTTAATCTGCTCAATCTTTAATGGATCATTTAAGTTAAATCCTAAAATAAATTAGTAAAATATTTTGTTACCTTAGATTTTAAGGGGTTCAAAGTAAATGAAACTGAAATTTCAGAATTCTAAAGAAATGATTGGTGATTATGTCACATCAATATATTTTACGTTTTATGTAAGCAGCCTTTTGTAGTCAGCAAGATTGCTAACGTGACAAAAATGTAATGAAGACCTGGAATTATGATTGGCACTGTCATTTTCTCATTGAGGTGGTCATGGTCAGATAGATGTCTGTGGTTCTGCACTGCTTTAGATTTCTCAGTAATTTTTCAATGTATCGTTATGTATTTGTATTTGTTATTCTTTAATTTCACAAACATTATGTTACATCAGTTTAATGTCTCGTTGCATATTTACATCATGCTTTTTAGTTCTGTATCCAAAGACTTTAAAAAAAAAAAGTATTTATGCATTCCGATTTGAGTTTCTGCTGCTTCCTGAGTTCACCATAGCAACCTGAGGTTAGTACATTTCGTAGTTCTTTTTCTCAGCCTGTATTATCTATTATATTAGTTTGACCTTTGTAAGGTCAAGCTGTTTGTAAGGTCAGACTGTAACTTTAGAAAAGGTTCCAAACTTTAATTGTATTATAGTCTGATTAGAAACAGATCTTAGCATGTTGAATGACTTATTAATTCATGAATCTTATTAAAACTTGCAAACTCTGTATTTCCTCTGTATGTATATAAATACATATGCTATAGTTTTAGAGATTCTGAAGCTAAGTACCTTCTCTGCCCCGCCCACTGCATTGCAGTTTGGAGCTATGATTTCAGATCTGTTTCATACATTTCCTTCAAAATCTACGTTTTGTATGTGTTGAAAATAACATCTATGCAACTTGAGATGTAGATTTTTTTTTTTAAGTCTCTAAAACCGTAACAATTTCTTAAAATGTTTTATATTACAGTTAACCTCTGGCTTTAAATAGACTCACAGAAAACTATGGAAATAATACCATGCTTTCTAATGAAGCTATGTCGTTTCTAAATCAAAGAATCAGTTCTGACAAAAGGCTTTTATCATACTAATTCTCAGAACAAAAATATAATATAATTTCTCTAACATATAAGAGGATTTTATCCTATCAACACTTCAGATAAAATACATTTCATTGGTAAGATATAACTGACCTTTTAGTTTTGTTGTTACTTATGGTATACAATAACATTGAATAGCCATTGAGAAAAGCATACATTAGGTCTGTGAGTCATTTAAGAACAAGAACTATGTGTTGATTTAAAATTAACTGGACAAAGAAAAGACCATTTTAAGCACTGAACAGCAGTATTATTTGTTTCTTATGTCTAACTTATAGGTGCTAGCACCTATATTCAGAAAGTAGATGCATGAAGGTAACTCTGTGAATCATTTTAATGCTGAGATAGCTTTAGCAACTAGAACTGTTATGTGAAGTTTCAGTATATTCTAGCTCTCATTTAAACTGAAAAAGTTGATTGATCGTAAGGTAAGTTCTAGATGTAAATTACATGTCCCAGCCACTCACTAATGAATGAATGATATTGCTACTGAGGATCAGCACCAACAAAAAAATCAACATTATGGAGCAGGGATATGCTTGTGGATTTCTAGTCTTAATATCATAAGTGGATAGAGAAACATCTTTTTACTGTTTGGTTTGAAATGGTACTGAACATAGTTCTTTTTGGAAACTGCAATGACAGAAAAATCTCCAGTATTTGTGGAGATATCTTTTCAAACATAAGTCTTTCTTTCTGACTTGTACCTAGTGGCTATTTCAAATGCTTGAAGCTTTATGGAAACAAATACAGCTAAAAAGGACTGGAAAGCTTTGGGAGTGGGATTTTACATTTCTTCAGAGTCTGATACAGTACAATCCTGGCTATCACCCACTACATTAGTGTGAACTTTTTCATATTAGTCATAAAAAAATAAAATTGAAGGCTCTAGTTTGAAGTGGGAAACCGCTGTATATCCTCCCTTCTTACTGTTACAGGGCAGAGCTGGATTTCTGTTCAGGTTGGCTGGGCAAAAGGCATTTTGGATCCAGCTGCTGAATAAATTTGAAAAGGCAGCAGCTCCCTATTTTATTCCTGAGAAGTGAAACCTTAATGCTTTAGGTGGATAGAAAAGATTACTGTAAGATTTGAAACTACCATCCTGATTTTGAATAGCAATCAAACCTCTTCTATTAAAACCCTCATCCCAGTTACAAAATATATCATGATAAATATTTTCTTGTAACACAGTCCTCATGTGTTCTTAGCCTGAGTTTAGCATTAAGAAGACAAATTCTCTGAAACTTGTTATCAAAAAGGAAATAAATATCAAAAAGGAAATAAAAAAACAACAACTTTTCTTCAGACCTTCACGGTCTGAACTATCTACATCCTGTCTGAATAGTGGAGGTGCGTATTTTATTTGGCTGTGGGCAGAGTTCAGGCCACATTATTTCCTGGAGTTGTTCAGGATTTTGTGCCTCTCCTCTACTGGAAAAGAGGGAGGGAAGAGGGAGGGCTGACAAAGAACCTTCATTTATGATTGCATATTTAAAGTCTTGATATCTGAAGGCAAAAAATGGAAACTCCGATTTGTCTGGCATGTGATTTGGGTTAACATTGAGTCTTTGTGTATATTCTGTCTTGACATATTTTTTTACATGTACAGAAGTTTGTGTTTCTTACCTAGAGACAGGTTCATCCATCAAGGATGCGGATTCTGTTTATTTACCTCCCCCCCACAATGTTTTCTTCTGGTGTGCTTTCTTGCTGAAATTTCCTCACCAAAGTCTGTCCAGGTAAAATTGCTGTGAGTGTACGTCTTTGCATCATTGGATACACTTTAAGTTCGATGCAGCCCTAACAGAGATAATAATTATAACGGGTAGAGGGAATTGCAGGTCATTGCATCCACTTTCTCTTTTCTGTAAAACAGTTAGCATTGACCTGTTCACAGTCCCATTTTCCAGAGTACATATAGGAAATGTCAGAGTGCCTTTGGGATTGTTGAGCTGTTCAGCTATGCTTCCCAGTATGTACTCTGCATGCTAGAGACCTTTCCCAGTGGCTTCTGCTGTTCACAGAAGGACGCTTCTTCCTTGTGTAACCCTTCTGTGATACCAGCTTGCACCTATGTACCTTCTGTGAGGACACAATCTGTTATCCCTTGCGTACTTTGCAGATCATGCTCAAGACTTGTGCGTTAGCCAGTAACTAAAGCTATTTGAATACTATCTGAAGACTGTCTCAGTTTGACCTTACTCTGTTGTTTCTCATTTATCATGAAGCTGTAGTTAAATCAAATGAGGTTAGAGTAAAACTCATGTACAATTATTGGTTAAAAGTGCTCAAGTAAATACTAAAATGTTTATAAATGCCAAAGGCTAAAAAATAAAATAAAAATGGAAAACAAGAAAACTACCACCAACTCAAATGAAGAATTCTAAATAGCTCTCCATTTTTGCCATAGACTGGGCGGGTTAAACCGAAACAAGACATCCATCCGTATGCAGCACATCCATCATAAGCGTATCAAGTTCTGGATTGTAGAGGACCCAGAGAGCTTCATCAGACAGTGTTACAAGGGAAATGGGTGGGATGTAGGATGAATAAGCATTGATTGCCATATGGAGAAATCTTTATGATAATAACATAGTTGTTGGTTGCAGCAAATGCCTTTATGCTTTTACTGGCTACTCCACTGCTGGTATTTCTAAGCATCATACCACTTCTGAAAGAGTGTTTTTTATTCTGTTAAACTCCAGGACACTATTACAGGTAAATGAAATGTGATGTATGAGTGTGATGAGTAATGATGATGTATGAGCAGAACTTCTGATTGCCCTCAGTATGAATATAAACAACTACTCAAGAGAAGGGTTAGTAACTGGAATTCATTGAGACATATTATCTATGTACGTATATAACCTTTACTATTTCAGAATTTTTAAGGATGAGAGAAAGATAAAGCACCGTATTTGTAGGGCAGCTTGCCCAGTTTTGGGGAGGGATGTGTAGAAAGGAACATGATGACTTATGATGTGCCTTGCGAAATGGCAGTGGCAAAAATACTATGGTATATTTGTGCACTCGTGCTAGAAACTGTAACTGTGCATGTCCATCTGGATAACGGATCTCAAAGAATTTCAGTTACTGATAAATAACTTTCCTTTCTTAGAGTAATACTGGCATCCCTATATCGATGTGCTTTTTTTCCTCTGTGCTGCCATTGAGAGATGGATGCTACAGAATGCAATCCATTGATAAACAACTTGATTTAAACCATACCTGAAATCTTTTCTGTCTCCTGAAGGACACTTGCTACTGGATGTTCGATGCAGAAGAGAAAACTAGGCAATGTGCACTTGTTCTTTTTGTTCATTTTCAATGATATGAGTCCAGTATTCTGTTTGGAATAGACACATTGTTTTGTCTCCCATATTGTCATTATGTACATTGTTTCACATGTTCCCACACTATGGCAGTAGGGAATTTTATTTTTTTCCTTTTTTTTGTTTAAAAAAAAAAGATTACTTTTTTTCTTAGCTAATTATGTTCTTTATAAATGTGTGTCACTAGCTCTTGCTGCAGTCCCATGTATTAGCTTCTTCCCATGTGAAGAATTTGGGCAGCATAAAGGTTTCTAATGGATCTTCCATTACTGTTATTGTTTGCATTTGAGAAAAGAATCTGAATATTGGAAATCTGTTTTTTTTTTTGTTGTTGTTTTAGCTCTTCTTTTGTCACTGGACTTCTGTCTATATTATTTTTTTATTCTAACAAAAAAAAAACATAGACCTAGTAATTACTGCAGTTATCTGTCACAATAATAAGAAATCATGCATTTTTATCATGAGGGCAGCCTTCCAACTGTGAATCATTTTTAAGAAATAATGTTTCTCCAGATATGGGATAGATAGCTTCTTTATTTTTTCTTAGTCCATCAGTGAAACAAAAATATTAGGAGAACCAAGAACTCTGTCTTCCTTTTGCTTGTCTTGGAATGCAACTATGCAACTATATGTTTAGGTGCTTTCTTTTGTCATTTTTTAGCACTGTGAATTTGATGATCTGAATTCTTGTATATCCCATTTATATGTGATACCGATTTTCTTTCTATAGAATACAGTAATGTTAACATCAGAGCGTTTTGTAAAGATGTTATGTAGTTTGGAAGATGTATAAATTGTTATTGTTATTTTATTAGATGATAATGAATTGTAAGTTAAGCTCCTTCAGTGTATATCGCGATGTAATTTCATAAATATTACATCTCTTACTGAGATGTGAGCTCAAACATTTGAGAATTTGTCATGTGATCTGCAGAAATTCTTTTCTTGGAAAGTACAATGCAATTGGGTCATTAAAGCCTAAAATACTTTAGGATTTCTTTAGTTGCTAATGAAATGTCTTCTTTTCAAAGCTGTTGAACAGGACAGATGACTTTTAAACTAATTGTAATTCACTGAGGCACCTTATAATCTATAAGAAAGTTCACCTCTGCACTGTTCCTGTCCAGCTGTTGTCTTGAACAATTATCAGCAAGTTATTGTTCTGGTATGAGCCATGTCATGCTTGAAAGTGAGATGAAAAAAATTAATGAGGGTGCATGAATGCTGGTTGATGAAGGTTAAGTAGATACAGTTACGCTCTCCGCATTCTTTACTATGACTGCTGAGATCCAAGCAGTATTCAGTAATGAGACCACACAAACAAATGTGCTGATTGACAGCTCTTGATTTAGCAATGAAAAATGTTGGCTGAAGGTGCATTTTGTTTCAGCCTAATATTCGGATTGCTTGTGCACTTAAAGACATTGGATTTAGCTTATACTATAGAGTGCTATTGTTCTTTTTCTCTATTAAATTGTGTATTAGTTTTCAGAAACCCATTCCACTGCATTTCTCAGAAATGAGGTATAAAATTTTTTAGTGAAGATAGCAATGTGGTTACAGCAAGGCAATAGTGAGGGTTTTAATAATTATTTTTGGTGGGAAAACAAGGTTTTAATATTTATTTTTGGTGGGAAAAAAGGGCTTAGTACCTTTTGTATAAGTGATGATGGAATTGCAAGTCAATTCTCATCTTCATTGGCTGTCACACTGTACTATAAAACTGAGTGCAGCTTCACTGCAAATGTTAATCTCTTATGTTGAAAAAGGAAATGTAATTCTGCATTAAAAATGGGTAATAGGAAATCAATGTACCTACCAAAGCTAGCATATCAGGCAAACATTGTGAATACAATTTTAGGCTAAATATTAAGACTTTCCAATTAGCATACACGCAAAACTCTCTCCAGTAAACTTCTAATACTTTTCACGTAACAAAACTCTTATCATTAAAGCTTCTTGAATTCTTGTTCTTCAAAGCCTGTGCTATAGTTTTATGAGACTGATGATGATGCAGCTTCTATATTAAGAGATTCTGAATAATTAGTCTAGCACACAGAATCAATTACTTTACCTTTTATCAAGATTTTTTATTTTTCATTTTTATTTTATTTTTTTATTATGCAATAACAGTAGTTCTTTACTACATGGTCACACATCTTTGTATTAGCCACTAACCTCCCTGTACTCCACTCTTATGAGACCCCACGTGGAATACTGTGTTCAGTTCTGGCCCCCCAGTATAAGAAAGACAGGGACCTGTTAGAGGGAGCCCAGACGAGGTACAGGAGGGTGATCAGAGGGCTGGAGCACCTCTCATGAAGAGCAGCAAAGAGGGTATTTTAGCTTGGAGAAGGCTCAGGGGAGACCTTCCAGTATGTAAAGGGGGCCTTTACGTACTGAAAGGAAAGCTGGGGAGGGACTGTCTATCAGGAAGTGTAGTGATAGGATAGGTGGTAATGGATTTAAGCTAAAAGAGGGTAGACTTAGATATGAGGATGGATTTCTTTCCTATGAGGGTGGTGAGGCACTGGCACAGGATGCTCAGAGAAGCTGTGCATTCCCTATCCCTGGAAGTGTTCAAGGCCAGACTGGATGGGGCTTTGAGCAACCTGATCTGGTGGGAGGTGTCCCTGGCAATGGCAAAGAATTGGAACTAGGTTATCTTTAAGGTCCCTCCCAGCCCAAACCATTCTATGATTCTATGAATATAAAAGATGAGGGGGCAGATTCAGCACACTAATAATAACTTATGCCAGACAGTTGATAGAATTTGATGTCTTTTGACAAGATGATAGTTTTTTTAAGCAAAGTAAATTTGATAGGTTTAACTTCTGTGGACTGCAGTAGGATTGCCACTGTGCTATACTAACATTAATGAAAAGTAGGATCAGCACAGATTTGTAAAAATTGGTAGGTTCAAGATGAGATATGGAATACTGAAAAAGGATGTATTGGACTATGAAGCTGTTTGTGGAGTTTCTGAAGGATCATTTTGAGGAATATATTTCTTACATAGTGTCTAAATGATGTGTTGCCTATATGAAGAGAGATGAACTTGGTGATGTCAGACTTTGAAGTCATTATCAAGTTGAAGGAGTTATCACAGGTTAAAAGGTAAATGAGTAGTAGTTACAGAATTAAGCTGAAATTTGGAAGAAAGCCAAATACTCAAATATGATGAGCAAATTTTGCTGTTTTAAGTCCATCAATTCTGAAAGATCTTGTAATTTTATTTCAAGCCATCTCAAGATATTCATACTGCATACATGATCAACAAAGTAAGAACCATAGGACTTTTTATAGAAACCTTAACCTATAATTTTGCTAGTAGGTATCAACAGAACTTTGGTACATAACAGCAATCTCAATATGTTCAGCAGGATGAGAAGAGCAACTACAGTGGGATAGGTTGAACATGCATTTTACGTTATATAAGAGCGGGGCATAGAGCTTGCTTTTTCTTGTTGTCAGGGTATCAGAGCCTAAATGAGGAGATGCTTATGCCTGGATTTGAACATAGGCTTAAGGTTAGCACTAGAATTGTTTACTTTTACTTGGCCTTTATGCACGTGCATGTGTTTATGTATGTATCAGCTGTTGTTACCCCAGCTTCCCCCCCCCCCCCCCAAAAAAAAAAAAAAAAAAAAAGGGTAAGGGGAAAAGAGCAGAACAGATTCTGGATTTCACAGAACTGTTTCCAGTAGGGAAATACTGTCATTAATATCTTTGCAATTCATGCTTTGTAACGTGATTTTTCACTTCTGCTGTCCCAGACCTGAGACAGATTAAATCACAGATGCACAGGAACTGCTGGTAACATC